>NC_044054.1:15733418-15838418 GCF_902167405.1 Gadus morhua | reverse complement strand
GATAATAACATTTTAACGCAATCTTATTAATAAAAATTACTAAAGGATTACTAAAATTGGACATTTAAACGCATTCTTTATTTATTACATTTTTTTTTAATATATTCTTACTTCCTCAAAGTCACTTGGTGTAGTTTTTGCCTATGAAGTACATTTGGGATGAATGATAATGTCATTCCTTTTGAAAATCGAATTTAACTTCAATCGGAGTGGATTTAAAATAGAATATAAAAAAAAAAAAGATTTATCGTGAGTTAACTCACAATACAGCCCTAATTTAAATCCATCCATCTGCATAGACAAACAGAAAGTCAGCACTGTTTCCAAAGTTGCTGTGATCCTTTATACCCGTCGTTTTTTTACTGGCGAGCTGTTATGGAGCCAAAGGTAAAAGGAGAGAATACCCAACCTGGGACAACATTCAGTTTCCTAGCAATCTTCCAAATACGCCACTGGCTCACTCCGCTGGATTGGTTTAGTATTTCCTTATTGTTTGTTGGTCATTTAAGACAATGTAACCCATTGTTTACTCTGTAGTAGTACTTGGCTATGTAGATTGCATGCGTAATTAAGTTTGATGCAGATAACTGCAAGTCCAGCCCTTTTAGACCAAACATGGGGTAATCATCATTATTTGTAGTTCATCTGACCCGAATCCTGGCTCTTGCTTCAATGTCTGTGTTTTCTTTGCTTGTTGCATATTCAGAGATAATTTTTCAATAGTTGGTCAAGGATTATTTTGTTGAAAACAAATTATTGCAACACTATCATAAACACTGAAACACATGGTCCTGACATTCTTCCATTGGTAACATATAGGGTTGAATGTGTTCAAGTACACATTCAACAGTATCGTATTGGGTCTACTGTAAGGGACCCAATATGATATAAAGCTCTTCTCCTCTTTGTTTACCAAAGCTTGTTTGCTACTCTCCTATCAGCGTTGGAAGCCTTTCCCAGGCGTCTCCCTGTCCTACCTCCGGCCGTCGCAATAACATCACACCTACCGTCTGAGGCATGGCTCTGCGGGCGATGGCCCGGGGGTCGAGGCTCAGGGTTTGGTTTTCTGCTTTTACAGTGGTGCGAGCAGTGTTTTACAAATGAAAAGATAGTTCAGGCCAGATGTGGCCGAGGAGAGCAGAGAGCCATGGTGTTTGGACAGGAGGTTCAGCCTCTCTGTGTAACATCCCTGCAGCGTTGCATCAGGCTTGGCAAGTCTCTGAATTCCAGGACGTTGCATCATTGGGCTCCTGCCGTACTAAAGCATACTCACACACAGTGGTTTACTCAAGTTTATAACCTATGTTTCTGAATAAATGACGGGGGCCGTTCTCTGAAACCAACCTTTCACAATGTTGTTCTTTAAACAGTTTATTTCACTCAGTCCAACATGATCATCATCATGACCACGGCACTGAGTCTGTATTGCATCGTTTCTAACCGTTCTCTCTGCATTTGTTTTACATAGATCATAAAAGACTTCTGGATCGGCCATATCTCTGGGCCCGCTTTACAATCTATTGTGACGTCCGACCTCTTATCCTCACGCGTAGTGGAGCTGTGACTGCCGCCCCTCTGTTGCAATCTCTTCACACACGGCCAGCCCGACAAGCTGTTTTTAGTTGTAGCTTCTCCTCTACATTTACAGACATTCACTCATTCAACCCAGGGCAAGAGGCACACTTACACCACAGTATAGAAGACACACAGTCCCACATATAAAAAGAAAATGGCGGACAAGCTGGCCACATTTGGCAAGGCGCTGCTCCGTCGACGGGCCTTGGACTTCAATGGCGAGGAGACCCGCTTCGCCCGCTGCCTGTCCACCCTGGACCTCATCGCCCTCGGGGTCGGTTCCCACGCTCGGCGCGGGCGTCTACGTGCTCGCCGGTGAGGTCGCCCGGGAGAAGGCGGGCCCGGCCATCGTCCTGTGTTTCCTCATCGCAGCGCTCTCCTCCATGCTGGCCGGCCTGTGCTACGCTGAGTTCGGCGCCCGCGTCCCCAAGACGGGCTCGGCCTACATGTACAGCTACGTGACGGTGGGGGAGATCTGGGCCTTCATCACAGGCTGGAACCTCATCCTCTCCTACGTCATCGGTGAGCTGGGGGATCCATCTCCGGGGTCGGGCGTTTATCGCAGGGTCTGTTGCAGTGTATGTGTGTATTCATTCGCAACCATCATTGTTCCCCGTCTCTTTCCAGGCACTGCCAGCGTGGCCAGAGCCTGGAGCTCCACGTTTGATAATCTTGTGGAGCAGAAGATCTCTGGGTTCTTCAAGGTGGCCATGGCTATGAAGGTTCCCGGGAACGTGCTGGCTGAGTACCCGGACCTGTTCGCGCTCATCCTCATCCTGCTACTCACTGGTGAGTGTGGGCTAGATTCTGCCTAATGCTAATCTGTTTTCTTTTAGGGCCACCTGTGTTGACCTTCCTAATAAACTGGAAAATGTAATAAGCTGCCAAATTGGCAACCCTGCAGCTGCTGTGGATTTGACTGGTTTGACGTAGTTTGCAACTTTTATTTTTCTGTTATTAGCAAATGAACATTTAAGCGTGTTAGGCGAGACATGTTTAGAAAGTGTTTCCGCCCACAACCCGTATTTCATGCAAAAACATGAGGAAAACACGCGCCATGCTGTTCCTGTTATTGACATGGTGCTGGCCCTCTTGCTCCTCCTCCACCTCCTCCTCTCTCCTGCCTTGCTTCACGACTCAGGCCTGCTGGCGTTTGGTGGTGAACGAGTCAGCATTGGGGAACAAGATCTTCACGGGCATCAACCTGGTGGTGCTGGGATTCGTCATCATCTCGGGCTTCGTGAAGGGGGACAAAACGGCCACTGGGACCTGAAGCAGGACAACTTTGAGAACTTCTACAACAGCAGCACTTCTCAAAGCCCATAAAGTCAGTGTTCTGCCCCGTCCCACATGCCGCTTGCCTTTCCTTCATTCATGTGTTCGCCGAGTCCTTGTTGTGTAGTGCCGTGGCTCCTAACCACCGGCACTGACTAACCAGTGTGACCTGTCACACTAGCTCAGCCACTTATAGCTGGAATAATGTCTGAACGGCTCGTAACATATTCTATTAATATCATTGGTGTAGTGAACCACTTTTGTAGTGAACCCCTGGTGTAATTTGTTCCCTAAAGCAATTATATATTTATAGTTGTGCAATCAATACCGTCAAGTTGTGAGCTTTTTCTGGGGAAATCCCAATGAAATGTTGCCTTAATGAATCGTCAGTGGGAGGTTTGAATTGTATTTCTGTTGAAAGTTAGTGGATGTGTTTGTATTAATGCCGCCATCCTCTTCTTCGTGTTCCAGCGTCCAGAAGGACTTTGGTGTTGGCGGCTTCGCTCCGTTTGGTCTTAAGGGCATCCTGTCTGGTGCAGCCACCTGCTTCTACGCCTTTGTTGGCTTCGACTGCATCGCTACAACAAGTGAGTAGCTGTGAACGCCATCCTGTTCTAATCAGGAGATCCGACATAGGCGCCGGGCTAATTATTCACGCAAACCCTGTAGCACCTCTGAGGTTGATTTATATCAGCCTTTTTCTAAACCAGCCTGCCTTTTACACATATTCCACATTGTTGTTTTATGACGAACGGCCCATTTTGACAAACCCCTTTTGGGTCTGGCATTGCGTTCTTATTCATCGTGACCAAAGACAATTATCTCACCATCATGTGCTTTCTTCCCCCGCACGCCCCCCCCCCCAGGCGAGGAAGCCAAGAACCCCATGCGTTCCATCCCCATCGGCATCGTGGCCTCCCTGCTCATCTGCTTCTTTGCCTACTTCGGCGTGTCGGCGGCGCTCACCATGATGATGCCCTACTACCAGCTCAACACGCAGAGCCCCCTCCCCGAGGCCTTCAACTACGTGGGCTGGGCGCCGGCCCGCTACATCGTCGCTGTGGGCTCCCTGTGCGCCCTCTCCACCAGGTGAGGCGCGCATGCACGAGCAGCAGCCTCCGCTCCATCAGTCAAATTCTTACTCTCAAGACAAAGATATTCATGCATTTACAGTCGGTGCCCAATTTGTCCGTTGTTTATGACACCAGTTGTCTGTCAGCATCTGGCCCTGCTTCATATTCGTTGCTGTAACCATTGACTATATAGATTTTTGATTATACTGGGTAAATGTTCCTGCGATGGATGTTGCCATTACCAAAGCACTGACATTACAACGCGTAGTTGCTTTAGAGCTCATAGAAATGTGTTAAAATGCCATATTTCCCAGAATGCTTCAATAAAGATATTTATACACTAATCCGGCGAAACAGGAAGTAAAGCAGCGCCGACATTGCTGAGGTGCTGGAATCACATCACTTGCCGTGTTTTGCTACGGAAGTAGCGCGTTGGTCCCCGTAGGCGGTTGTTGCTGATGCGAAATGTTCTCCTTTTTCTTTAGTTTTTTTTAGTACATGAGCTGTTCAATTATGCCGGGAAGAACATGCTGTGTCTGTGCAGGCCAGGCCTGTGAACCCTCTTGCTGTTGCATCTTTAATTTTGTACAGTAGTCCTGCTCTATGGCTACAACACTTCCCTCGGCCGGCCACGCAGTCACACACACATTCAAGAATTTTGCCATCTTCTCTCTGTATGGTTACTAACAAATTATGGTACGAGTTCACTGCCTGTGAAAACCTCACGACACATTTTAACCTGATGAGCTGATCTGCGATGGCGTGTAGTATCTCTGGCCAATCCATCCGGAGCTCATATAATTCTGACCTTCAATCAGTGCCCTGGAGTTTGCGTTCTGAAGCTCATCGCATGCCAGACGATTAATAAAATAATCCTGAATACCTGTAAGGACATGTATTTTATTGCTACAACTGGTCGTGGTTAGCTATTTGCAACTTGTGAAGCTTGGGAACATATTAGCAAACACAGCTAGTAATGGCAGCTATGTTTTATTGTTGTCATCAATTAATGCACATCTTAATACATTACGTTGTCAATAACTTCATCGGTAAGTTTTGGCCAGTGCCTGACATCTATCCAATTTTCTATGTTGTTGTTTATACCTGTCACTACGAAAAGTCCGCAAGCAGGATGCTTTTCACTGAAAAACCATTAGAGGGCAGCGGCAAGTAACATTTCAGCAACGCAGCGATTGCGACAGGCAAAGATGGCGGCCCCCATAGATTTCGCGCCGGATTATTGTATACTAAAGCCTTCCCTCCCTTCTCCCTCGCCCAGTCTCTTGGGCTCCATGTTCCCCATGCCCAGGGTCATCTACGCCATGGCTGAGGACGGCCTGCTCTTCAGGGTGCTCGGCAAGATCAATGGGCGCACCAAGACCCCCCTGCTGGCTACCATTGTGTCCGGCATCGTGGCTGGTACGCCTCTATATACACCTCTTTGCCTTGGTTGATTAGTAGTATTTGATCTGTCTACGGTTCATATGGCTTACAGACTATCTTTAAACTGATTTGCTCCATCGTTCTCATGAGGAAATTCTGAATCTAGACGTTTAGTTCCTGCTTGAGATCAGGGATCAAGACAGAGGCTAAGATGTGTGTGTGTGTGTGTGTGTGTGTGTGTGTGTGTGTGTGTGTGTGTGTGTGTGTGTGTGTGTGTGTGTGTGTGTGTGTGTGTGTGTGTGTGTGTGTGTGTGTGTGTGTGTATTAGGGATGGGCGTGAGGAATCGATTACTCGAGTACTCCTCGTTACAAATGAACTTGGTTGGTGGACAGGCAGTTCTCTGAAGCAAATGTTATGTGTGTATGTATGTGTGTATATGATATGTATGTGTGTATATGTATGTGTATATAAGTTAGTTTCTCCCCAAACACTTGTCCTCGAGAGGTAGAGAGAGGGCGGAGGTTTTGAACAGTGCTGGGGTTAGTGATCTTGTTTGAACCGGGTCCCATGCAAGTTCCAGTTATGAGACCCGCTGAAAAGTTGGGCTTTACACTATTGCTGTTAGAAGAGCATATTCACGCCCTATTCTGGCTGATGGATCACCAGGAAAGGGAAGGAGATGGGTAGTCAATAACCTAATCAGCAGCCTGTTATTAGAACGCAGAGATGTTTGTTGAGGGAGGAGGAGGATAAAGAGACGGTTCCTGTGCTATACAGACATTTTAAAATGTATTTCAAATTAATCTACACAGATGGATGGTACGTGACAAGGACAGGCCAATACTGCGACAGGGGGGTGGGACCAAATTTGATAGGGTGCCACCCAATGCAATGCTGGTGGCACCAGTAGACAATGATCCCCTGGAGATGTCTCTAGAGACAGAACCTCATGCTACAGATGTGAGACGCATGTTTGTTTCTGTTCTCTCCGGCAGCGTTGATGGCCTTCCTGTTCGACCTGGCCGCCCTGGTGGACCTGATGTCCATCGGGACTCTGCTGGCATACTCCCTGGTGGCCATCTGCGTCCTCATCCTCCGGTTAGTCCTGCATCCCCTGCCCTCACATGCAGGGCCGCCCTCCAGTTTCAGCTTATACCCAAGTACTGTCTTTGGGTTACTTTATTCATCCCGAATTAAGTCGTTGATGGGTATTGCATTTCAGAAATATAAATGCAAGCAGCATTCTAAGCACCAATCACTGTTTGGAGCCAAATGTGTGAAATGTAGAAAACTCCACACACAGAGACACAGAGACACACAGACAGAGTCCCTGAAGGCAAAGCAGGCGGTCATGGTGGAACTCTCCTTCCCAGGTACCAGCCGGGCACCCTGGGCGGGTCCGTGCCAGGCTCCTCCAGCCAGACGGACAAGCTGGTGGAGCTAGTGGGCGGGGAGAAGGTGGCGGTGACCCGGGGCTGCGACAGCGGCGACGAGGACAGCGGGGAGCCCGAGGACGGGCCCCAGGAGGGCTTCACCTTGAAGCAGCTTTTCATGCCGAGCCACAAGAGCCCCACCCTCATCTCGGGCAACATCGTCTACGCCACCACCGCCATCATCTGTAAGTGTCCCAGCGTCTTGGTGGGCTGCTCTCTTGTTAGAGATGTTGAATCACCTCCAGAGTCAGTCTGGTCACTGAGCCCACTCTCTCTGAATGCGGTGGCTTTTGTGGTAGTGCCTGTTCCTCTTTCTGTCGCGTGTGACCAATGAGTCGGACGAGTGCAGCCTGTCCAATCCCTGCTGTTTCTGGCGGGCCCAGCGGGACTCTAACATGCATGCTACTCACACAGTCCAAAAGAATCGCAAGTGCTTCTTCTGGCATGGATCTTGTTTAATTGTCCAGCGACCGTATACAACAATGTGTGGCTGCTTTAGGTTAACACTTGTTTCCCTGCGCGGCAGCCGTCTTCATCACCATACTGTGCGTGGTGCTGGCCACTCACCTCCACGAGCTCATCGCAGCGCGCCCTGTCGTGGTCACGGCCGTCGTCGTCCTGACCCTGCTCTGCGGCGTCTGCGTCGTCATCATCTGGCGACAGCCCCAGAGCAAGGAGGAGCTGACCTTTAAGGTAACCTCCTCCTGTTCCCTTGACCCATGACCTTCCTGTGTGTGATACAGATGTACTGAGTCTTGGGTTATCTTTGGTGTCTCCAGGTCCCTCTGCTGCCCTGGCTGCCTATCTTTAGCGTGTTTGTCAACATCTACCTCATGATGCAGCTGGACCTGAGCACCTGGTGTCGCTTCGCAGTCTGGATGGTCCTCGGTAAGACACAGACAGACGGACAGATAGACGGAGAGAGACACACACAGACAAACACACACACGCACAAACTCACAGAGCAGGGTGTCAGAGGGTCTAGAGTAGTCACTCGCTACAAATGGCTTCTTATAAAGAAGTATTCAAGGTCTTGAGGTGTTGATGTTTCACGGAAGAAATGTGTAGGCATAGTTTTGTAGTATTGATAGTTGACAGCAGGAAGTTGCGAAAAGGGAAGTGAATCAGAAATGTGCCCTTACTAGTGTCACATGCGTCTGAGAGGCACACACAGACAGCAGCTCGTACCCTGGTGTTGAGCCACTTAACCCTGCACATCCTTACATCCGTCTCCTCCTCCACCTCCACCTGCAGGCTTCGCCATCTACTTTTTCTACGGCATCTGGCACAGCAGCGAGGGCCCTAGCTCTCAACGCAAATACGAGCCGCCCCTGCAGGCCAAGGGCCCAGTCTACCGGGGGGCCCCCAACGACAGCGACACGGAGGGGGGCAGCTCCCTCTAAGGGGGGGCCGGGGGGTAGGGGGGGGGGGGGGGGGGGGGGGGTCCAGGGCATCAGGAAGGGCGAAGTCTCGACGGATGCCGCCGTTTTGCACCCCGAATGTGAACAGGAAGTGGGGAGGATGTGGCGGGGTGGCGCATGTGCTGACTTTAAAAAAGCCAGTTTGAACTGGAACGGGGAAGAGACCAGGGGCCGTAGCGAAGAGCCTCCTACTGCTGAGGGTTTCACCCCGGGGGCCCGGCGCCCGCGTGGTTGACCTCTCACCAGCAGACCTAAACGACCTGTTACAAAGGGCTGCGCCGCCGTGCTGCGTTCTCTTATCCCTCCCTTCTCTCTCGGTTTATACTGCTGTTTGTTAACTTAGGTAGAACTCTTTAATTGTTTAGTCGTTTTTTTTAGACTTGCTCTTCTGCCAGTTCGGGGGCGGGGCTACTGGCGGGGGAGGAACAGTTTTAGTGCCTCCTTGTTTACTCGTGCCTTTTGGTTTTTGGGCCAGATTGCTAAATCATGGCACCAGAGCAAACTGGTGAGAAATAAAAAAGGCTAATGCTAGAAGCACCGACTCGCCTCCAGACGTGAGGAGGTGACGTTAGAGAAGAGAGGCCTGTTTGCCAGTCGGGTAACCTGGCCAAAAGGCATGTCCTGGTCCATTCCCGAGTGGGCGGGGCTGTGTGGAGACACAAAGGGTGTCATTGTTGTGGTTTTCAGGCCGACGCCAGGTTAATAACGCTGTCCACGTCTCATGTTCATCATCTAAACCTGTGTCCAAAGCATTGCGTAATGCTTCATGTTTTTTGGGCAAATCCTAACTTATAATAAGTCAAGTAGGGCGGCACTAGCTCGGGAGCTACAGAGGGTTGACTTGTAACCTGAAGGTTGCTAGTTTGATCACCTGTTCCTTCTAACTGAGTGTTGAGGTGTCCCTGAGCAAGACGCCTCACCCTAACTGCTCTCGATGAGCTGGCTGTCGCCTTGCATGGTTGACTCCACCGTCGGTGTGTGTATGTGTGTGAATGGTTGTCGCTTTTGACAATAGCATCTGCTAAGGGCCCTAAATGTAAACGTCAGTCATCCGCCATGAGGAATAGGCGTGATTCTGCTGAAGATTTGAACCCCCCAGAGAAAGCCATGGTAGAAATTATCCAGAAACCATGCATATATGTACTTGTAACAACCAAGATTTCTTGACGTACCATTCACACGGTATGAAAAATATTCTGGCAGTTACTGTTTTTGTTTTCATTTTTTTAATTAGCGAGATGTGGGACAGAATAGGGATGAAATGGCGACTCCTGATAATCGTTAGCATTTCTTCTTGCTTAACCAGTGAAGTATTGAGAAACAACATATCAGCTAGTCATTATCCCACTGGGCAGGATGTGCAGTTCATCCAAAGGACCAGAGGATGCGCAGTCTGAATGTAAACGGATGGCCTTGCGACATTCATGAGAGATGTGGCCCTCGTGATTCAAACTGGCCTTTATTGTTATCTTCTTACTGATGTTATTGCAACACATACTTTTCTACAATCCTGGTCTATTACAGCTGCTATGCCTGACATCCACACAATGTGTGGACGTCCTACCCCCGAGTCCCGGACGCCCGGAGTCTGTCTCTATCCACGTCTGGTTGGTTATTTTGTGTGGATTGTGGAGATGTGTATATATCGTTTTAGAATATATGTTGCTATAGACGTCCCCTTGACTACTCACTGCTACACTTTTTTTCACTGTTTAGTTGTTGCTCATATTTTTAATGGTTATTTTTTTAACGTACAAATTGCTGCTCAGAGGTGTTTGTACATTTTGTTGTTTAATATTAACTTGCTGCAAATCAACGTGGGATCTATTTTAAAATTGTCAACACCTGCAGTGCTTAAACTATTACATGTACAGTTTCTCCCTCCTCTCGACCCGTACCCAAGTATTTTTCAGTGGTTTCCGTTAATTGATTTTGCGCCACTAAATGAACTAGTGAACCCAACTTGACCAAACAAAGCACACAGGGTTTCCATCAGAGCAACCCCTCAAAGGGGCTCTAAATTCTGTACATTTATGTCCTTCATAATTTATGTTGATTAGCTTAAATGTTGTGATTTTACCTTAGCTCCATGCTTACTGTAGATTGTACAGTATTTGCGTATAGCTATTCTTTTTGTATGATAATAATAATAAATTGATATTTATTATTATTATTGTGATATATATATATTTTCTAATCTGGAAGAGTAGTTCCTGCTATATCAGAGAAATACATTTTGGCGGCAGAATGGCATTTAGCCATAAGCCTCATTTCCGTTCTCTCCAGTAGTTTTTTCTGGACATCAATTGAACCAGGTGATCATTTGCTTCGCTGTATATGGGCTTGGGCTGTGCCAGGGATGCCACAGGACGGGAACCAAAAATGAATTTTCCCCTAACTCTGGAGCGAGATCTAAACTAAAACGATGTCTGTTCTTCGGAAAGGCACTCAGGCTGGTAGGAGGGACGTTAGCCCTCCCTCCTCCTCCATCGGAGCCCCCAGACCATGTGGAGGTAGCTCTCCATAGCTCTGCAGTTACATGGTCCATGTAACTCCACTCATGATCTTCCCACCGATCAGTTTGATTCAGCGCTTGACCGAGAACCGTACCCAGCCTCTGTGCCTTTTCTTTTTAATAACAATCATATCTCATACACATGCTTTTAAATTAACACCATGATTTTTATTTTGTCCTATCTCACTCAGTTTAATATCTTGTAAATATCTTTATGTACAAATATGGGCTGTACTTTTTTCTTTTTGAATAAAACCTTGCTCATTACAATCCTATGACCTGTGCTGTGTGATGCTCTTTGCTGTTTGACTAGAGAATACAAAATGGGTCCCATCTTTACCATTCCTATTTCGATGTATCGTTTTCCATTTAGAATCTATTTCTGATCTGATTCACTATGAGTCATGCATGTTTACTCATTTGAGTTCTAATGCCGACGCCCTTTATTAGTAGACAGACGGGTCAACTAGTTTTGCGTCGGATTTAATCACTCAACACTGTTGACAGTTGCGCCTCTGAGGAAGGAGCCTAACCGGTCTAATTCTTGCCACATCTCATAATTAATCCCCCGTCACACGGGCAGACATCTTCCTCGAATATTCACATGGTTGTACTGAGGTCTGATAGGATGGGAGAATCACACATGGTACAGTCATGTTTTCACTAGGATCAACCAATCACCTCAGCCTATACAGGAGTGAGTGTTTTGAATTAATTTACTTATCATCCATACATTTTCAAGTCGTATATACAGGTACATCTAGGATCTTATTCCTGTCAGTACATAATCTTCCACCTGCAGCCAATGGCGTTATTATGAATAGGGACGGAGGGACATGTCCCGACCAGCTTTGGGAAAGAAAGTATTGTCCCTACGAATATTTCGATTTATTATTTATTATAACAGAATTATATTATGCATAATGCATTTAATATATATTTTTGCAAACCATTGCCAAACTCGGAGCACGGCGAGAAGCCCCTCGGTTCGTAGCCTATACCTTGCACGATGGGCGCGAACATCGATAAAATATCCGCGTGAACCTTTGGAGTGCACGCGCTATACTTTGAATGTGAATAAGTGCACATGTAAATCTAGATTTTATTTGAATAAAGTAGCCTATTTATTGTTCAGCATGATGCTGTCTACGTAGTGATTTTGGCTATGTGAAGTATCCCTTCCAAAGCTGAGACCAAACTTGCGCCCTTGTCTATAGCCCTCGAAAAACCATAAAAGAATACCAACACAATTAAATTAACACAATAATAGATGCATGCATTTATCGAAACTGTGATGGAAATTCTCTATTGACAACTTAACTTAGAATAAACTTAAGAGTTTGTTGTAAGAATGAAAGGGTAAAAATCGTGTAAGATAAAAGTAGTCTCTGCTTAGAGAGCCCTGAGCAGGGGTCTACTTCAGTGTTAAAGCAGGGAGACGTCCTGGAGGGCATAGCTGCAGATAGGGATGCCCCAACTCCCTTCGTCCCCTCAGGATGAAACTTGTGGTTTAGCTTTGAGCCCCCCCCCCCCCCCTTGCTCCTTGGCCCAATCTCCCAAGGATAAGTGTCTTCAGGGCAACGCGTTCCAGGTCAACGCTGATCACCAGGAATGGTAGCTATGGTCCATCTTCACCTGGAAGACCCTAGCTAGGGTCCATCTTCACCTGGAAGACCCTAGCTAGGGTCCATCTTCACCTGGAAGACCCTAGCTAGGGTCCATCTTCACCTGGAAGACCCTAGCTAGGGTCCATCTTCACCTGGAAGACCCTAGCTAGGGTCAAACTTCCAGAGGATCAGTGGTGTCAATTCACCAAAGCCAAGGTTTGGCAGTAAGAAGGGGAGATTGTAAGGTCAACTCTGACATCAACAAAAGGCCCATGTGATCAGAGTCAAATGGGATACCAAAGAGCATGTTTGAATAATAGGCCTATTTGTTTGAAAGATATGCATGTATGGTGGAGTGGAGTATATATAAAATACAATCAAATTCCTACCGGTAATTGTTCTGTGGTTCTTCATCCCTTGACCCTCACCCTTGAGCCTGTTAAACACCAGGATTTTCCCTGATACTGCCACAGGGATGTCTTCACGCCTGCTCTGTCACAAAACACGCACAGAGAGACTGAGGAAAAGTCTTTCCCCCAGGCAATCAGAGCCCTAACTCAGTCACTCAGTGATACCAGACAATTGCCCACCAGAGCTGAACGCTGGACCATCCCCGCACCACTCCCCCTGCACTTTGACACTTTAACCCTGGCCATATTGCACAATAAAATCTGTACATCAACCTGTTTATCCAGCTTTAATTTTATATATATTTATAATATTCTTAATTTCTGTTAAAAATTCTATCGTATTTTATTATAATTTTGTTCTATCTTATTTTATTGATATTTTAAGCACAGAACTACAGAGTGTTGTTTGGTCAATAAAGTATCCGAATGGTAAAGTTAGAATCTTCTTTATTTATGACCACGGTCTAACAGGAACACATGCGTATCGAGTTCCGGGTATCCGCATCACCAAAAGTGATCAAATCACCTGAAGTTAATCCCGCGAGACCCACTCATAGTACGGTAACACTTAAGGTTCAAACATATAAACAGTACAGCTATCAACACAGAGGATGTCCCACAAACATTTAACTGCACATCCTGTATGAGTATGTGACAAATAAATACCTTTGAATCTTTGAATCTACTCGGCACAGTGTGTCATGGTCAGGACTGAGGATAAGCCTTAACCTTACAGAAGCAAGTCCCGTCCTCTGAGGCGTTGCTCAGCTTGTTGATTTCATTATGGAGGGACAATGTGTTGGCAGGCTTTTTTGTCAAATTTTATAAATCTAATATATATATAAAGATAAAATATAAATAAAATAAAAAACGCCTGACATCGCCAGACACAATTCACAAATGCTTATTTGTCAGAAAAAAAAAATCTTTATCAAGGACCAACATGCCTCTAGACGCAATTGGATAAACTTGGGCTTAGGTCAAATTGTATTTTTTGCTTGGGAAGGTTCCTAACTGATTGAAAGGACCTGGGTGTTTCTAAGTGGCAGCAAGGATAAGGGCTATTGGGATTGGGATGCTAGAGAAAGGTGCTTCGATGCTTCCTTTCTTATCTCCTTCTGGGTACAATGGACCGTCCTTTAGTAACAACTAACGATTTATGAGGGGATGCATCATCAAAACGTTAAATATGAATACATTTTCATGACAACTTGAAAATAAGCCAAAGGTTTGCAATCATTGTAAATTGAGTGGTCGATTAGAGTTCCTGCCTGACACCTGTGAGACCCGGGTTTGATTCCCTACTGAAGAATGTATGTAGCAAGACCACTAGTGATTTTAGATCTCTGGAAAAAAACGTCTGCTAAATGCCCTAAATGTAATGTCTCTTGTCTTCTCTTACTTGAACAACCTTTGAACCATAGTTTTTCTGTGCATAAGATGAGAGAGGTAGGTAGCCCGTGTTCTCAGAGGGTGCGCTGACCAGCCTCTCTGCACTGACCCTGAGCACCGGTGCCCCTCAGGGCTGCGTACTTGGTTCCCTCCTGTACACTCATGGCTGTGTAGCCACACAAGCTCCAACTCCATCCTTAAGTTTGCAGACGACACCACCATCCTGGTTCTCATCTCCAACAATGATGAGACCGCCGACAGGGAGGAGGACAGGGACCCTGGCGGCATGGGGCCAGGAAAACAACCTCTCTCTCAATGTCTGCAAGACTAAGGAGATGGGGGGGTCACGCCTCCATATACATCGATGGAGCTGATGTAGAGAGATTCTCTTGCTTCAAGTCTCTCGGGGAGTTCATCAAAGATGACCTCAACTGGTCCAGGCAGGCAGACTCAGTGGTGAAACTCATCAAGTCCCTATATTTCCTGAGGAGATTAATGGCAATGGAGTTTGGCATGTCTGGAAAAAATCTCACAAACTTTTACAGGTGCACCATTGAGAGCATCCTCTCAGGCTGCATCACTGGCTGGTACGCCAGCTGTCGACATGTTGAGGCTTCAGCGAGGAATGTAGAGATGTGTACCTTTCTGAAGTGGAACTTCGCTGATGAACGCTAATGGAGAAAGGGACTAGCTTTTGAGGAATATAGGCCTTTTAGAACTTGCAAAACCTACTTGCTTTTTGACATTACTCATTACAAAACTGGTGTTAAACGCGTTTGTTTATCACAAGGAATGCTTGTTATTTCCTAATTATCTGGGAAAAACCCCGCACAACACGCTTCCGAGGGACTTCACACCAATCTGCGTTTGTCTTGGCTAAATGCCTTTTAGTTGGGTTACTCTTCCCTCTAGTGGTGGTTTGACCACACTGTCTTCAAAGTGGCCAGTTCTTACAGGGTTGGGTTTGTTGTCCGATTGCGCATCCCATTTCTGTGTAAAAGTGTACAAAATATTCCTGGGACGTCAAAATGATGGCAGATGAACTCAGGCCACACATCTTGTCCGGCCTACCCTACCTCCAACTATGGACTGTCCTGCAATGCACCGTTACATCACATGGATGAATTGTGATGTAGCTCGAAATGGCTAGTCATCCTACTGATCCCTCACCTTCATAACACGCAATGTGAGGTGGAAGTTATAGGATACAATAATAGGAATCTCCCCGGATTTTGTACGATGCACATGTTTTAATAGTCTTTCGAAGCATGTATTATGGTTATTAGTAACAGTTTGTGCTAATTAAATGTATGACAGTACGAGTCCCCGATCCATAAATATATGGAATATATCAATATCAATCCGTGGTACAGGATTTTGGGTTCCAGATTTATAACAAGCATTATAAATTGGTTTGAATTATTATTAGTTCGTTTTCTATTGCGATTTAAATGGTTTCACTGTTTTGCATAAATACCAAGTCCTCCCCAGTGCTGGATCACTAGACCATTGTGCTTCAGAGTTGTACGAATTTAAAAACAATAAACACAATTATCAACTATTTCAGATAAAAGTCTGGGATTTCAGGCAGTCGTCCTTCTCACTGGAAAGCTGCATGCTGGACTCATAGTTCAAATCATACACAAAGATGTGAGCTTCATCTGTGATCCCTATTCAGTCAGCATATTGTCCAACACTTACAAATTAATCAATCCTCACTCTTAAATATTAATTTCCATGGGTATTATGTCAGTGGGTTACCTATAATATAGTAAAGGTTACCTATAATGCTATATCAAAAATACAAGATATCTCTTTGGAATAATAAAATGTGTTCAGGGGTTATGCAATGAGTAGGGGCGAGGTGAACCTAAAGTATCTAGACTTAAGATTGCAGTGTTTAATCAATATTCTTTTTTCATTTTGTTTTGAAGTCCATCTTCTTAAATTCATCCTAAATTAATTTATCTGCATGAAGAAATACCCAGTGAATCAGAATCAAATCTCCTAAAATGTGATAATTCAGGGGACTCTGCTTTGATACTCGATGAGCCAAATTAGCAATAAGGCACCGACACAAGGGCAACAGGCCAGGCCAACAGTAGCATCAAGGGTTTTGGCTACTACTTCTGTACTGGTTCACACACTGGGATCTATGGGGGAGGAAAAACTATGCATACAATGACTAGATTTCCATCAGACAAACAAGTAAATGTAAATGTACAATGGTAAGACGGAACAGAACACAGGAAACAGTTTGTGTCTGTGTGTGGAGAAGGGGGGGTCAGAAGTGTAACAAAATTGTCATATTGAGTTATAATATGGGCATTTTATTATCTAATATGTTGCCCAAAATATGATGGGCAAGTTCACAAGGCATTCAGAACCAGTTCCCGACTCCTACCAGCCCACACACACACACACGCACACACACACCACCACCACACACCAACTCCCCCCGCCCCCCACACACCCACACCCACACACAGAGAGCACTTGGTTGAAAGTGTACTATACTTAGGATGCACATGCACTGACCAGGTAGCAGTCAGATGGGTCATATCTCTCCTTCTTGTCTTTCTTACAGACACAGCAGCCGTTCCAGACGTTATCCATACCCATGTTCTTCATGACGCTCAGTGGGCCTAGCCAGTCTGATCTCAGAGAACAGTCAGATATTTACAGTGTGACGCTGATCTGATTCTTTTAAGTGTGTGTGTGTGTGTGTGTGTGTGTGTGTGTGTGTGTGTGTGTGTGGTGTGTGTGTGTGTGTGTGGGTGTGTGTGTTGTGTGTGTGTGTGTGTGTGTGTGTGTGTGTGTGTGTGTGTGGGCAGAAGCATGGCTTAACTTGATGCGCTCCGATCTCAATTGAATCACGACCATAGGTATCTGTATGGACATTTTGTACAATTGTACAACAATTCTTTTCACTTCTAACGGGGCAGAAATGTGGAGGTGCAGGGGTTGGTGGAGGGAGTCACGGACCTCCAGGCGTTCCTATACAGCAGGTGAGATATAATGTGAAGCAGGAGGTGTACTGCGTCGGGTCTGGTCAGGCTGGCTGTTCACCGTCATGCAGACCGTGTACCAAACACCGGCCATGGGACACATGAAGTCCGTATTTACTAGGAGACCTCACGAAGGCGGGGTCCGGGGCTCCCGAGCCTTCCTTCGGCCACGGTGGAAAGAGGGGCCCTTGTAGTTGTATGGTCTCCATCAAAATCCCAGAGGAGCTCCTCAGTAGCAAGTCCATGTTTCTGGAACCCAGCCCCCCCCCCCGGAAAAAAAACAACAGCAACAACAACACTCCCCCCGTTTCTACTTTGTTCACAGAGCAGACTGAGCTCCAGGGGTCCATTCTCCTGGTAGGCCGTCAAGTTAAAGTACATCATGGTGGAGCAGATTGGGGAGGAGGGGGGGGGGGGGGGGGGGGGGGGGGGGGGGGGGGGGGGGGGGGGGGGGGGGGGGGGGGGGGGGGGGGGGGGGGGGGGGGGGGGGGGGGGGGGGGGGGGGGGGGGGGGGGGGGGGGGGGGGGGGGGGGGGGGGGGTGGGGGGGGGGGGGGGGGGGGGGGGGGGGAGGAGGCGGCGATCAGGGGCCCGATCAGCAGAGGCAGCGGCGGTCTCCCTTGGTGACCTCCTCGGAGGAGTGCACCGTGTTGGGCACCAGGCCGCTCTTCACACCCTCCCAGCCTTCCTGGATCTGGATGTCCCCCCGGCCCACCAGCTCAAAGATGTCCCGCGTCAGGTCCACGAACGCCTGGGACACAAGAACAGGCCATGGGGGCCGGTCAGAAGGACCAACAGACCGTCACAGCAGAGCAGTCTGGGACAGTGCTGACTACACAACAAACACGTTGTTTTTAAAGATGTATTTATTTATAGAGTGAGATAGAGAGGAAGGTGTGGCAGATAGAGGGGAGGACATGCGGCAAATTACACACAGGCAGGAATCGAACCCGGGCCGCTGGGTTCAGGAATGAATCTATATACTCGCTCTACCCAGTGAGCCACCGGGCACCCACAGACATTTTATTCACGGTGAAGTGTGTTTCAGGTCCCAGCCTTACAGGAACCATCCAGAAAGGTAACTCAACAGAATGAGCGAGCCGTGGACTCACCTTCTCCACGTTGATGGCGTCCCGCGCTGACGTCTCCACGTAGTGCATCCCGTAGACGCCGGCCAGCTTCTCCGCCTCCTGCCGGGTCACCTGGCGCTGGGCCTCCAGGTCGCACTTGTGACCCACAAGCAGGAAGACGATGTTGTGCGGCTGGACGTGGCTCTTGGCCTCCTCCAGCCAGTCGTGGATGTTCTGGAAGAGCGGCGGTTGGTGATGTCGAAGAGCAGCAGCCCGCCCACCGTATTACGTAGTAGGCCTGGTGATGGACCTGAGCAGGAGACAACGGAGCAACAACCACAACACACCCACTGGTGAGGTATCTACTGGGAGACAAAACCAGAGGTTTCCTTTCTCAAGCGTTTCCGTGGTTTTCAGTGGAAGACACTTTATTTGCTACTATGCTAGGGATCAGCCCCACCCCTCTATATGTGTGAGGTTATGGTTGTCAGAGGCACACCAGGGTTAATGAGTCCCTTTATGACTCAACCCAAGGTCATATAGTTCTTCCTAACGAATGATCAAAGACCAAAGGTGATCCTTGAGTCAAAGAGAGTCAAAGTGGAGCAGCAAAGTAACCAACAGCAGAAGCATTCTAAAGCAGATCCTCTTGTGTCATTATCTCAACATCAAAAATGTGAAACAGGTTTCGGTAGGTGTTATTCAAGATGGCTTTGCTGTCTTTACAAAACAAAAGAGGCCTACACCACAAAACCAAAATCCCATATGATTTTAATAGGACCTGAGATCGGAAAGAGTCGTCCTTGTGTAGCTTACCTAAACCTCTCCTGCCCGGCGGTGTCCCAGATCTGCAGCTTGATTCTCTTCCCAGGCTCGATCTCCACCAGGCGGGAGAAGAAGTCTACCCCCACGGTGGGGTCGGACACCTGCGCGAAGCGACCCTCGGTGAACCTCCGGATCAGACACGACTTGCCCACGGTGGAGTCTCCGATCACGATCAGGCGGAATTGGTAAAGCCATATGGTCTCCATAACTCACCGGGTCTGTGTGTTATACACGAGAAGACAGCGCGATACTTTGTGAAAACGAGTAAGGGTGTAAAGTTCTGATGACGTGGTGGTGGTGCAGCCACCAACACGACGCCTGTCTACAGGCGACAACACCATCCTGGGTCAACCTGCTGGCGGTGTGCTGCCCACACGGCACGACGCTTCGAGACGAGAGGATTCATTATGATCCATTTTGCGCACCATAGCACCATGTGCGTGCCGTCTCATGCCAGGCTGCTCGTCGGGACTCGACGCCCAGTTTACTGCCCACAATGTTTACTGGGTTGGCGTGAAATCGGAGCATGTCGAAGCCACTCCTCTCCAACCCGATCAACAGCAGCCCCCATGTGGACACGTTTGTTGTCGCGTAGAAATAAGACCCCCAACGACCCCAATAAAGAACCACTAGATAAATTAACACGATAAGCGATCACGACAAATATAAACAATTGTTGAAATAAAAATGTGTGCCACACGGTCAGCGTTCACATGTCCGACAGTTGTAGCCTAGCTTCTCCTTCAAATAACGAAACTAAAACTAAGCTGCACTACAGCTCAGCTTTGACACTCGATGTCTGTTTCTACATTCAGCCTGAATCAATGTACGTGAACCCACCTTGCTTCGTATACGATACAGCCTATCTTATCAGTCCTTCGAAAAAACAATCCCCATTGTAACACTTTCGCCTTTGTACGCGGATGGTTTTGCTGTTGCGATTAATTCATCCACCGGGAATCCCAGGTGGTTAACAACCTTACAATATGTTGATCGCGAAAAGGGGAAGGCACTTTAGTTTCGAATTGTCGCTTTAAATGCTTATAGATCCCTGATATGTACGACAGATTTCGCCGATGAATGGCATCAGCGAAAGAAGAAAAACATCCAGCATCACACATCTCCTGACTGGCCCAGCCTCATCATCAGTACCACTACCGTAACGAGCACCATCAGCGCAAAGTACAATTATAAAAGCTGCTGCGCATTTTCAGATAGGATAAGTGGAGGGCGGAATGTATGAAGGTATTATTGTAGCAAAAGTCTTTAGCACCTGTAACTGCAGAATTTGAATGCGTACACTAAAGTCACAGTAAATTTGAAGTCGTATATATTTATTTTGCATGTGTACTCTAAAGTCACAAATGTGTAACAGTACATTTGTAGTCGTAAAAAAAAAATATTTTTTTATACCATTGTAAACACAAAATAGGGTCTACGAGTACGCTAATCTGTGTTACAGGTGCACAAATCCTTTTGCTACAATTATTGCAGCGCAGTTGGTGCAAAACACATTCGCACACCCGTGTTTCATAATCTGAGAACATGCCCAAAAGGTGTGCATTCGTAAACCCAAATTTGAACAAATGCATCAGAAGTTGCACATCTGTGAACGCTATGTTAATTCAGCATTTTAATGAGCGAGCACAAAACCATTTTACAACTGCTCGAATCTGCTCCTGCAAGTCTCAGCTGTGGGGTTTTTTGCAGGTTGTTTTGCAACACCCCTAGGTGGTAAATGTGTAGCAAAAGTATTCGTATCCGTAGATGACAGAGCGTCCGTGAGCGGGACAAAATAGTCCCGCCCATAATTTCCTAATCCAATGAAAATCGCCGGCAGGGATGCATTTCTCAAATTACACTGGGACCCACTGCGTTCCAGTCATGGAGCTATAAAGATCGCAGCATACCCAGCGCGGGATACGTTTCTTTCTGGAGAAGTGAAGAGGGCGTCCTACTGAACGGAGATGGGTATCCTACATTATGTTAAATGAAATTACTTAGTTCAAGTGAATTCCCCCAAAGTATTTCATTAACATGCCGCAAATGTCCTTGAATGTATTTTAATGGTCGCCATAACATAAATTCAGAAATGTTAATGCAATACTTTGGGGAGAATTCACTTGAACTAAGTCATTTCCTTTTACATAATGTAGGATACCCACCTCCGTTCAGTAGGACGCCCTCTTCACTTCTCCAGAAAGAAACGTACCCGCGCTGAGAATGCTGCGATCTTTATAGCTCAATGGCTGGCACGCGATGGGTCCCAGTCAGGGACGGCTGGTATAAATGGGCTAACAGGGCTAAGCCCTCTTACAGTGAAAATAAAAAATATTATTAAAAACTTAGAACATATTGTTTTAAATGTTGGTAGAACCTAAAGGAGCAACAGCACCAAAAAGTGACCGAAAAACCCAGGATATATATATCTTCGTTTTTTTCCTGTGAATGGGCTAAATGTATTCAGCCCAAGCGCAGTAGCGTAAGCTTCCATTGACGTTTGATTGACAGGTGCCCTGACACGCCCCCTTCATATGCTTCCCATTTGGGCTAAATTAGTTTAGCCCAAAGGCTGACCTAGCACAGTAGCTACAGTACAGTGACCTTCGACTAATCACAGCACAGTCAGTAGCGCAAGTGCAGTATGGCGGGCGTTAGCATGAAAATGATGAAGTGGATTATTTACTTTCTAATCGGTTTTCTTTAATGTCTTTGGAGGAAAAATTGGAAGTGAAAAGATTGGGGACACATCAACCAAACGATGTACAGATTTACTGTCAGGAGTGCGGTCAGAATATGGCCGGTAATAGTGCATTTGTAAGCGGGTCAACTACGTTTCGTATCGAAACATTTAAAAAGCTGTCTAAATAACCCAACATGACGTGACAAGTGTGTAGAGAAGTGGCCCCTCTCCAAGCTGCATTTCAGCGACAGGCAGTAACAATAAGGTTCTCTAAGGAATCGGAAATGATCTCATTTAGGCCCCGTTCACACGAAGCCGAAACGGGCGAAACCGTTACGGTTTCGATCTATCCGGTTTCGAAGTATCTCCGTAAAGACGAAGCCAAGCGAAACCGGTAGATCTGTAGAAACGCTGTAGTCACAATTCCAGGCCCATAAGGGCGCCTCTTCTGGTACAGAAATCCAGAAGAATGAAATAAGAAGAAGAGGCGAGCATGCGCATAAAGGCTGCCCTTATGCGCATGCTCGCATGTGATTTCTGAGACTCCGCGGGCTTAAGAGCCATTGGCTAGGAGGTCGAGGGGTGGGGCGATGACGTCATGGTTTGCGGTTTCAGTCGGTTTCAGGCGTACACACGAATCCAAAACGAAACCGGGTAGATTTGAAACCACCTCCGAGGGTGGTTTCAGAAGTTTGCGGTTTCGGTCAGCGGATTCGCCGGCTTCGTGTGTACGGAAGGCCGAACCGTACAAGACCTTTGCGGTTTCGCCATGAAATCGGCTTCGTGTGAACGGGGCCTTAATGTTGCATACAACATTGCCAAAGAGCAGTTGCCATTCTCAATTTAAATCCGAAATTATTCTCATGAAGAGAAATGGATTAAACATCAACCCGACGTATAGCAATGAGATGGCATGTGCACAATTCATTGCAGTAGGCCTAATGGGCGACACCTTAAAGCAAAAGACAGCTGCGGACGTCGGAAACGCCACATAGGCCTACATGTCCTTCATGATGGACGGCGACACAGACGTCTCTACCAAAGAGTGTGTGATCGTCTACAGCCGCATTTTGCGCAAAGGGAGACCAGTCAACATTTTTATTGTGTAATACTTTAAGACAAAAAAGTTTTATTTTGCTTAATGGTTTAGTTCGAAATGTTCAATTTCAGCTCAGTGAAGCACTTTAAACACCTTATTTTTCTTCTATTTATAATTGTGCTTCAAATAAAGACATGCCTTTCTCTACACCTTAATCTTGTTTAAAAATCATTCACATTATATGAAAGTTATGAACAGAGATATAAAGGTGACCTCATGGCGTCTGGAGCCCTGTGAAGTATTGATAAATGTAATGCATTCTTTAGCCCACCCACCCAAAATCACCACCAGCCGTCACTGTAATTTGAGAAATGCATCCCTGCCGGCGACTTTCATTGGATTAGGAAATTATGGGCGGGACTATTTTGTCCCGCTCACGGACGCTCTGTTATCTACGGATACGAATACTTTTGCTACACATTTACCACCTAGGGGTGTTGCAAAACAACCTGCAAAAAACCCCACAGCTGAGACTTGCAGGAGCAGATTCGAGCAGTTGTAAAATGGTTTTGTGCTCGCTCATTAAAATGCTGAATTAACATAGCGTTCACAGATGTGCAACTTCTGATGCATTTGTTCAAATTTGGGTTTACGAATGCACACCTTTTGGGCATGTTCTCAGATTATGAAACACGGGTGTGCGAATGTGTTTTGCACCAACTGCGCTGCAATAATTGTAGCAAAATGATTTGTGCACCTGTAACACAGATTAGCGTACTCGTAGACCCTATTTTGTGTTTACAATGGTATAAAAAATATATTTTTTTTTTACGACTACAAATGTACTGTTACACATTTGTGACTTTAGAGTACACATGCAAAATAAATATATACGACTTCAATTTGTGACTTTAGTGTACGCATTCAAATTCTGCAGTTACAGGTGCTAAAGACTTTTGCTACAATAATACCTTCATAGGAATGGAGGACTCCAATATGAGTAGAAAACGAAGATCATCGGCCTTCAAGCACAGGGAGAATAACGTATATGATATGAGTGTTGGCAATTTCTTCATTTGGCTAATCCTTGGTCTTCTCGGATTAGCTCAGATGAAAAGCCTTTTTTACTATTTGGTTGTTTGTGGAGAACCAGCTTCACTCAACATGGGAACTAGTTTTTGAATGCAAACGACTCTGAACCCCAGGTAGTGGCGGTTCTAGACTAATTGAACTAGGGGGGGGGGGGGGGGGAAGGAAGGGCCAGTGTTTAACCAGAGGGGCACAAATAAATGGCAAAAAAATATATTTTAAAGATTCTAAACTTTGTTTCACTTTAAATCATCAATCATTTAATTTGTCGGTATTTTTCTGTCAAACTATCTTAAATTGATGGAGCTTATGCCATAAATCATCAACTCATCTAAACAAATGTTTTGTACAAGCGTGCAAGGGCAATAAAAATACAGTACAGGGTACAACGAAGTGCAAAACAAGTGCTATTTGCTATTTATTTGAGTAGTTTCAGTGTGGAGAAACTGTGTTCTTACTTTTTAGAAAAATTCCCTGTTCTACTGTTCTTTCCTCATTTCATGATAGCTGCTAGAAAAGAATGAAAAACATAGGGGCATGCATTACATTTCGTTGCATAACCATCCCCCCCTACTTAACATGAGCAGATAGCCTACTACTCTTTACTATATAGAGAGGGATAGAGGGATGGAGAGAGAGGGATGGAGACAGAGAGTGTGATAGAGAGATATTGCGTGATAAAGAGAGAGAGAGAGAGAGAGAGAGAGAGAGAGAGAGAGAGAGAGAGAGAGAGAGAGAGAGAGAGAGAGAGAGAGAGAGAGAGAGAGAGAGAGAGAGAGAGAGAGAGAGAGAGAGAGAGAGAGAGAGAGAGAGGTGCATAGATGACCTGGACTTCAAGGTCAGACCAGGGCATCCCCGGAACTGCTATGTATATACGCCCTCTAGTGGCTTCCTGTATGCTCTACACTGAATACTTTTAATAATGTGCACACACACACACACACACACACACACACACACACACACACACACACACACACACACACACACACACACACACACACACACACACACACCTTCTCTCTCTCTCTCTCTCTCTCTCTCTCTCTCTCTCTCTCTCTCTCTCTCTCTCTCTCTCTCTCTCTCTCTCCTCTCTCTCCCTCTCTCCTGCACTCTTATGCTATCTCTCTTGCCCTTCTCAGCCCTCCCTCTCTATCGTGCCCTCTCAGCGATGTCTCTTTCACCTGCTCTTTATGCCTTGAATGCCCTATAATGCAGAGAAATAAGGAGCCATTCCTCAACTACAATTGAAGAAGGTTGGGGACTCAATTGCGGTCTGCAGTGGCAGCATCTGATGGATTAGGTTGTGACTGGGTTCATATCCCTTAACAGCTGATGTTAGCTCGAAACCTGATCATACAGGGTGGAGTACTACTCCAAGAGGTTGTGAAACACTATTTGAAGAGCAAGTGAAGACAGTCCCAGCTCAGATTCGATAGAGAGGAGAGGTGTTATACCCATGACTACGACCCACAGCGACCTGCTGCTACTTTGTGGAAGCTAGTGCAGGTTGTTGAGTGGGAGCGCTGTAGAGAGGAAACAGAAGAAAGAGCACTATAATAAATATCAAATACTCATCTGATGCTTAGGTAGGAGAAGAATCTCCTACCTTTAAGTATTTGGTGGCAGGCCTTGCCACATTCAGTGATACATTCATTTCCAGGTTGTATGACATACAATTTTTAGCGTCCTTTAGTTACAAAATGGTTGGCCAGGGTTTAGAAGAGTGTATATCATTATAAAGGTAAGAGTTTGGAAGCACAGGGCTCACAGGGGGAAGGTAGTATGAGTCAGGCGCCAGTGGCGTGGTGTGAACGTGTTGGGGGGTTGAAACAGAGCTATAGGAGCTCCTTTTCTGGATGCTTTATCCAGAACAACTTGCTGTGGATTGAGATGCAGGTTATTAAGGAGGAGCTATACGTCTTACTCAAGGACTCCTGCAGGTAGGTTCACTAGGCTGGGAACATTGATTTATTTTTCTGCATCACCGTAGCTCTTCAACCGTCCTCTCCCCTGAGGGTGATGTCAGGTCAGAGAAGGCCTGTTCCAGCTGTGATACTGGTCAACAAGTCAGACCTGGTAGCCGTCAAGGGAGAGGACGGTTGAAGAGCTACGGTGATGCAAACCCCCACACACCCCAGGTGTGTGGGGGTTTGTGTTTTTATCAATAAATGAATAAAGCTGACCAATGGAAGAGAGAGAGATTCAGGAGGTGGCAGATATCCCTGTTATAAACCAAACCAAACCAAGCGTATCTCCTTGGCTCCTGGGTAATGACTTCTGGGTCTTCTGGAGAACTGCAGTGTTTAAATCCTTGGTAACATTCCACAGACCATGGAGACGCCATAAGTCTAGTGGAACGTCCTCAGCCACAGCCTACAGTTCCCAGTTAAAGATGCAAGGGAATACCAGTGGAGTATTTTAATCTTCTCCAATTATTTCTGCGTCTTATTAATCAACAAAATTTGCAGACAATTATTTCCATACAATCGTACCATTTGGGAATCATGTGGATGATTATGAGAGGGACAGGAGGGTGAGCAACCATTCATAATGTCACCAGCTTTTCCTTTCACCCTAGCCAATATTCCATTTTTATCTCAGTTCCAACCCTGGGAAGGAAGTTATATCATCCCCGGGTTCTCCACGTTTTGAAGGCTGCATGAAAAACAGCGCTTTAAGCCGTCTGTCTTCGGGACATATACCTCCACCAGGGCGGACCCACGTCCATAACAACCCCGTCGCATCAAGTAGTGTAGGTGCAGTCGGCTTCTCTCAGCACTGCCATGGTCATTTCCTAAGTCCTCATGAACGGACCATTCAAACCCAGACTTTAAAGCTTTCCGCCTCCACTCAGCCCCACCCTCTCTGAGCCTATCAGAGGACTCCACGCCTGCAGAGGTGGACAAAAACACTGGCAAGAACCTGAGAAGATGTTCTCTTTAGCTCAGCTAAACGGGTTACCTGTATTGCTGAGCAGTCTTATGCGGTCTCAAATTTAAATGTCATGACCAAATGAGAATGTGACTGTATAGTTGAACCTGCGTCCGATAGGAAGTGGGGCCCTGCACATGGGTCTTCTCTCACCTTTCTGTTGATTAAGTCTCAAAGGAAGCACTCTGAGGGCCATTCTGTTGGTGAACCTGCAGCAATATGAGGCCTTAGCAGTGATGAACAGCAGGATGCAACCTGCCAGAAGTACTGAATATTAATCCACAAGTATTACACTCTGTCCTCTATTGCTTTATCATTTGAAATGGAAAATATACAAATATGTTATAAAATCTACTGCTGTTGCATGTTCCTGTCATGGTGATGATGCTAACATACATCAGACTTGATAAGGTAAAGTGTGATCATCTGAAATAGTGCTGTTGTGATGTGATGTGCACAACAGAGAGAGAAATTAGACCCATTATTGTGTTTCACTTGGACTTAAGTCATGCGGTTAGTCTTCCCCTTAAACTGGCCCTAATTAACAGACCCATATGGGGAAATATGTTAACTACATATTGATCTGCTCCTGTGGCTCTGAGATGGGGAGAGAACTGATCCGTCAGGAAGGAGAGGAGAAGAAGAGGCGAACAGGCAAAGGATGTCCTTTATCTTGTATGTCCAATGCTGGGGATGTGTGTGTGTTCTCGTGTATTTGTATGTCATTGTGTGTGTGTGTGTGTGCGTGTGTGTCTGTGTGAGTGTGTGTCTGTGTATGTGTGTGTGTGTGTGTGTTGTGTGTGTGTTGTGTGTGTGTGTGTGTGTGTGTGTGTGTGTGTCTGTTAGTGTGTGACTCTGAGCACGAAGAGTCCTGGAGTCAACTGCTTTGTTGCCTAACATGAGGTCTCTCTGTCCCTCGACCTCAGACTTCCCTTCTGTTTCCCAAATCATCCACTCTCTCCTTATGCTCATCATGCTGAGTCCCCAGCTCCTCCTAGCTGAGTGTTGATGTGTCCCTGAGCAAGACACTTAACCCTAACTGCTCCCGACGAGCTGGCTGTCGCCTTGCATTGTTGACTCTGCCGTCGGTGTGTCAATGTGTGTATTAACCGATGTAAGTCGCTTTGGATAAAAGCGTCTGCTAAATGCCCTAATTGTAATTGTAGATATGAACATTTCTCCACCATATGGTTCTCACAGCATTGAGGAAAGACCAGTGGAACAGGGAGTGGGAATAGAGATGTGGTTAAGGGTTCAGCAGGTAGCAGGCTCTCTCGCAACCCCGGGAGGTTGCGGGTTCGAGGCCAGTCACCTTGTCGAGGTGTCTATGAGCAACACACCTAAGCCCAACTGCTCCCAATGAGCGGGATGCTGCGCTAATGGAATGTGAATTTGTGTGTGAATGTGAGGTGTGGTGTGTGAATGTGTGTATGACGGGCTGAATGAGAGGCGTGTTGTAGGTGCTTTGCGTGCAGACAGGTTCTACAAGCCCAACAGAAATACAGCCATTCACCATTTAAATGTTACAACAACTCAAAAATCGCTCCGTCCTAAAACCAGTTGACATTGCAGAGAGGATGAGGTGGAGCTCAGCTACTCAACGGACAACAGAAGGACCATCCCCAAATCTCTGTTTACTCTCTCCTGAAGGCATATGAGTGTCTGGCCGTTCTGTTGCTGTTTGTCATTCGAATTCATCCTCAAAATATCCGGCTCCTTTTGAAGCAGTGCTGAAACACATGGTTTATCCAACCCCTGCGTTCTGTGTCTGATGACGGTCCGTCTCATGTGTGTTCCTGCCTCTGTTCCCCGGGGACCGGGGGTGCTGTTGTCTGTGTCTGCCAAACCCCTTTAGTCCCAGTTCACTCTGACATCATCTGGATGCCATTTAGGACAGTGTCTTCAAGCTACTCCTCTTCTATTGGCCAGCAACATAATATATACACACTAACACACACACACGCGCACGCACGCACACACACACCTCATCCTCACACACACACACACGCACACACACGCACACACACACACACACACACACACACCACACACCTCACACCACACACACACACCACACACACCACACTCACACACACCACACACACACACACACACACACCCACACACACTCACACACACGCACGCACACGCACACACGCACACGCACCACACACACCACACAACCACCACACACACACACACACACACACACACACACACACACACTACCATTGAAATGTATAAGCATGTTATACTCTTGCACGAAAAACGTTTCACCTACAGACAGATGTGTCATGCATTGAGGTTCAAAGGGCCAATAGGATAATAATGAGCCATAATCATCGCTCAAGCTCCACAAAGGACGGTTCTGCTGGGTCATAGATTCCCTCCGTCGGAACTCCGGTTTGTAAATCGCTCTTGACCTTGGCTTTTCCCCGACACTATTTCAGCAGAGAGCAACAGTCCATGCATTTTAGAATAAATTACTCGCTTTTCATTTTTTATAATTTGGACCAAAATACGACGAGCTGTAATGTTAATCTAACGGAACATGTGTTATATAATAACGTCTCTACGTTATAGTGGACAGAGCATTCCAGCCCAACGCCAGTCTCTTCCCACTGAAAGCATCAGCAGCCGCTCCGCATCCTTCTGCTTTAAGATGCGCCCTCCCCACATCCGAGGAGCGGTCCAATCCCCTCCTCTCCCAGTCACCTGATTCCTCTACTGCCATTTTACACACAACTTTGAGGACAGAAATCCAATCGGTCCATCGGCAACCCTGAACAAAAAGACCGTTTTATAGCAGCATCAGAGGGCATTTCTACCAACAGGCCGACCTTAAGTGATCCTGTGGATCAGCGCGGCGATCGGACATCCTCCTCGGTATAGACGATACTGTGAATCAAAACCAGGATTTGATAGTCCTCCTGGTTAATACGGAGATTTGGGAAAAATCGGTCTACAACCCAGCAAATGTCGCATAGAGTTCATGTGAAATCCGACTGTAGTCGAGCGGACTCGAGGAGCCCGTCTAGTGTCTGCGGAGGGTTGTTGGTTGAATTCTTTAGCGGCGCATCCTCAGCGGCCAGCATCCTCCTCTCTGTTCCAGGGAACATTACCGCCTACTGTAGGCCTACTGTAGCATTCAGACCCTGGAGGTCCACAAATCCTACTGTACTGTAGCACCCGGACCCGGGAGGACCACACCGCTGCCTACTGCACTGTAGAATCCGGAGGGGACTGGGGGGACATCGCCGCCTACTGTAGGCCTGCTGTAGCATCCGGACCCGGGGGGACAAGACTGTGCGGTGCGGGACACGGCGTCGGTTCTCCTCTCGGTCGGATCGACTTTATTATCGGGTCATTCCGATGCTGCACGAGCGAATCGGTGAAAAGACGGTTGCGCGGATGTGATCGCAGGCCTACATCATCCTACCCCCCCACCCCCCCCTGCTGTGGGAACTCGCATCGGATCGCGTTCACGTCAGTGTGTGGTGTTTCCTTTTCTTTTCTCCGTCTCCATCCTCTCCTCCTCCAACAGACGGTCTGTGCAGAGGACCAGCGGCTCCCTCCACTCAGCTCAAGATATCTTGGAGGATCCTAGGCTGCTTTCTTCTTCTTTCCCGGTGCTCTCGGTTCCTCTCCTTTCGCCCGGTGAGGGACATGTCGGGCCAGACTCTTACGGACCGGATCGCCGCTGCGCAGCACAGCATGACCGGCTCGGCCATCAGCAAGGCGGCCTGCAAGGCCACGACGCACGAAGTCAGCGGACCCAAGAAGAAACACCTGGACTGTAGGTTACCATGCACACACACACACGCGCACACGCGCACACATGCATACACCATCAAACGACCGCTGTACTCTGATAGACTTCAGCTCCCATCAGGGACAATACTGTTCTGATCGGATGAACCGATAGGACGAATAGAGCGTTCCTGGTAGAAAAGTGTCTGGGAGCCTGCTATTATTTTTTTACCATTGGGGGAATCATTGTCGTCGATAATAAAAATGAGTGTTATAGATGTCGTTTAGCACAGGCGTTACGGTGTGAAAATGCGTAAAATCTGCTGAGATGTGTGCATGTCATTGAGTGGAGTGACAGGTAATGCTGTCCGATACAGCGTGTCCTCGGTAGGCCTGTTGGTTATGAACACCACAGCCAAAGCCGGCTGCATCCCAGCTCAGTCCTGGCTCCTCCGCTTCTGTACACAATGTTTCCACTGCTCTGCCATTTTAATAGCGATCACCTCTCGACGCGTCGTCGTGTTTCCCACTCGTTTCATTCCTGTGGAGAAAACCTCCCCGCTGACCTCTGATGGATCCAGTCCGCCGGCTATAACGGGAGACATTATGCATGCCGGTATTGTTCACCTATGGGAGGGCTGCCTGAGGAGATTGCAGCATAGCACGTTGTTTAATGTGACCATCGATCTTTGTTGTACCACCAGCTCGGCAGTATAGCCAATCATCCATTCTGAACGGAGGGACAATGATGTGTTGTGCTGCACAGAGGTGAGAGGGATCATTTCCCATATGTAGATCTAACTAGAGATTATTAGGTGAGGTGGGTTTTCTACCTCACTATAATTACTGGCCTGGATCAATAGAGAACAGCTAATCAATGGAGGGTCCAGTCTATAGGCGGTGAAACGGGGCCGGCCGGACAGACGGGTAGACAGCGAGACGGGCTAATTAGAAAGACGTTGAGGGTGAATCAGTCTCCCAGGATAGAACAAGGAGCGTCTCCCAAACAGCCAGTCTGCCAGTCAAACAAACAAGCACACAACCAGCCAGACAACAGCCACCCGTTTGGCCTCCAATCAGAGCAGGCAGTAAGAGGAGAGAGGTTTCTGGGCTCTTTGACAAGATGCAACCTGAGCCTGTCTGGTTCTGGAGCCGCTGGTTATGGTTAGGAGACTTAATGGGACACACTGGTTATGGTTAGGAGACTAGCTGTTACCCACTGGTTATGGTAAGGAGACAACCGGGATCCACTGGTTATGGTTAGGAGACTTAATGGGACACACTGGTTATGGTTAGTAGACTAGCTGGGACCCACTGGTTATGGTTAGGAGATTAGCTAGGACCCACTGGTAATAGTAAGGAGACTCGCTGGGACCCACTGGTTATGGTTAGCAGACTAGCTATGACCCATTGGTTATGGTTAGGAGTGTTGCTGGTATCCACTGGTTATGGTTAGGAGACTAGTTGGGACCCACTGGTTATGGTTAGGAGACTAGCTGGGACCCACTGGGTATGGTTAGGAGACTAGCGGTAACCCACTGGTTATGGTTAGGAGACTAGCTGATACCCACTGATAATGTTTAGGAGACTAGCTGGGACCCACTGGTTATGGTTAGGAGTGTTGCTGGTATCCACTGGTTATGGTTAGGGGACTAGTTGGGACCCACTGGTTATGGTTAGGAGTGTTGCTGGGACCCACTGGTTATGGTTAGGAGACTGGGTGTGACCCACTGGTTATTGTTAGGAGACTTAGTGGGACCCACTTGTTATGGTTAGGAGACTAGCTATGACCCACTGGTTATGGTTACGTTACTTAATGTTATCCACTGGTTATGCTGAGGAGACTAGCTGGGACCCACTGGCTATGGTTAGGAGACTAGCTTTGACCCACTGGTTATGGTTAGGTTACTTAATGTTATCCACTGGTTATGGAAAGGAGACTAGCTTTGACCCACTGGCTATGGGTAGGAGACTAGCTTTGACCCACTGGCTATGGTTAGGTTACTTAATGTTACCCACTGGTTATGGTGAGGAGACCAGCTGGGAGGCTGATACATCATGTGACTTAATGAGTAACATGATCTAAATGAAGAAAGTCAAATGGAGCTAGCTGTATTGTAATTATGAACGTGATTAATTAGGTCTATCGGGACAGCTTAGATCCACAAATCTGTAGATGGTAAGTGAAGATCAGCTCCCAGCAGAGCATGAATAGCCAGTCTCTGTGAAGTGTCAATCACAATCTACCTCCACTCTATCGGCCAGCAGGCCCTCATAATATAAAAGACGTCCTACGTTTACCATGTGGGCTCCTTTCTAAATATCATTATTCCTTTATCTGTTTCCAAGGAGTGATCAAGGTGCACCCGTGTTTTGTGTTGTGTGTGTGTGTGTGTGCGCGTATGTGTGCACGTGCGTGTGTATGTGTTTGTGTCCGTATGGTTGTGTGTGTGTGTGTGTGTGTGTGTGTGTGTGTGTGCGTGCGTCTGTGGGTGTGTGTGTGTGTGTGTGTGTGTGTGTGTCTGTGTTCGTGCATCTGTGTGTGTGTATTGTTGCGTATGTTTGTGTGTGTGTGTGTGTGTGTGTGTGTGTGTGTGTGTGTGTGTGTGTGTGTGTGTGTGTCGTGTGTGTGCGCATGTGTGTGTATTTGTGTGTTGGGGGGCGGGTCATGGACCCTGCAGAAGAGACGTCCCAGAAGGCCGCTGGGGGGCTCGGCCTGGGCTCATGAACACTACTCTGAGCGTGAGAGGCTAACGGGCCAGGTGCTGAGGTGGGGGTTAGGGTGGGTGCTGGGGTGCTGCAGCTGAGACGGTGGTGACCCACCAGGAATAGAAATATCATATAATATAGAATGATATAATAGGGGACATGTATAGGAGGAACATTGGCTTTGGTCAGGGCCGTGCTGGCCTGGAGATTATGGAAGTGATCAAAGACTGCAAGCCATCGGTGATGGGAATCCTGGAATCTCCTCGGGAATTCAGTGTGTGTGTGTGTGTGTGCGCGCGTGTTAGTGTGTGCGTGTGTGTTGGTGTGTGAGTGTGTTGGTGTTGGTGTGTTAACAGATCAGCAGATATAAAGGCTGTTTGGCCCACAATGCATTGTGCTTCCAGAGGAAACACCTCTCTGGCTGCGAGGGTCCTCTCTCCCTGGGACCGAGGGTCCATCTCTACCTAAACTTAACCCAGTAAAGAAACTGATATTAAGACCCTCTGTTTCATACAAAGAGAGATAATAGTCTTTACACCAAACAGGGTCAGAAATAGCCTTTATAAACGGTCCCATTCTCATAATTGCTTGCGTCGTTGTTTGCTTTCCTTAAGCTTTGGGACATTGTCGGTAAAGCCTGGTTCTCAGTTTCAGATAGAGTGGTTGATTCAGCGTGTCATTCAAGGCCTGAGGTCCTGCAGGACCAAACCGGGTTTTTTTGCTTGTGCGTATGGAGCTGCGTGGAATACACTGAAGTTGAAGGTGACATAGATCTGCTCCGACTGGGGCAGCAGAGTGTACGGAATAAAACAAGTGGAACAAATAACGGAATGGCTGACGAACACACACAACAACATTAATGTAAAAGCAACTCCAAATCCCCCTTCAGTTCTCCTTACACAGTATGTGTGTCTCTGAGCCTTTTCATCAGCGTGATGTCATGACCTTGACAAACCGGTAGCTGGCTCTCACAGCCAACAGTGATTATTTCGCTCTAGATAGCAGGCGATGAGCGTCACACACGGATATAATAGAAATAATAGGATTCCACCATGTTCTGCACCACTGAGATCGCCTTGCGAAGACTCTCGGGCCCTGAATGTGTCCCAACGTCCTTCTCTTCCACCCCCCTTAAACCACGCGGAATCTAACCGCAGCACGCCGCGTCGACGCGACCCTCACCTGTTCCACAACGGGGCGCTGCGAGACGTTTCAATACATCCACTGCATATGCTCGCCGTGTCAAAAGGGGATGCATCACACTAACCTGCCTGTGGGCAGAGGCTGAACGCAATCATAGGGAACGCTTCTTTATGAGCCTGCAGCGACATTTATAGAGATGTAGAGTCATAGGAAGGCATCACCGGGGATTGTTAAATGGAAATGAATGCCAGGACCCCAGCCTGGCCGTGCTGCCTGGTTATCTCTGAGGGCGTCTAAGGACGAGCAAAGTGGAGTCCCAAGGGTTCACGTTCTCATGTCTCCTGTCTGCTGGTGTCTGGGTGAATGACCTTCACCACGGCTCACCTTTCCAGTGGATTCACGGGCTCTTTGATTATGATGGGATGTTCGTCGTTCTCTCTGACTGTATCATTGTTGATGAGATCAGAGAGATGTGATATGGAACCAATTTCATGCAGTATATATCTACTGGCTCAGACGGATGCGACGATGCACAGATAAGCCGATGGACACAAAGTAGATCAGATTATGAACTGTTTGTGTCATTAATCAATTAAAACACCATCTGCTGCATGAGCTTCAGGAATGCTAATATTGAGCTGCCTTGCCTCCATTCCAGATCCTTCCGGAAATGCATATAGTTTATTTGGTTGCATTGTGTTGTGGTTAGGCAGTACCCAGTAGTCTCTGGAAACCTGGTAACATGGTATCCTGGTAACCTGTCACATGTGACACTCGACAGACTAAACGGTAAATCGATTGATGCGACAAAACAACCATTGCTAGTTTCATTGACAATGCAACGACCTTAGCTTTATTATTCCTATCATGCGGTGCTCTTGTCCTGTGATGAACGGCCAAACGCATCGCCGAGTTCCAGTGGATGGATGGTCACATGTCAGCCATTCATTTCCTCTTGACTGAGCTGTTGATGAATGAGTGCACAGCGCTCTGCTCCGAGGTGGACGGAGCCCACATTATAACAGGCGTCCATGACATTCATTAGGCTCGCATTAACGCTGAGATGAAAGGCCTTTCCACTCACCCAACGTAGAGATGCTGCGTACATTTCAGGGTTGGAGATCCTTAGACTATTACCGTTACTCCTTTGAAGTAAATGATGTCCTAAAGGAAGCATCTTTAAAGATGTCATTAAAGCTGCTGTCGGTAAGATAAGAAAGAGCAAGAGGGTGCAAGGTTTTAAAACAAGACCAAAAACAACATCCGCTGGCTTGTCAGGGAAGACATGCCTTGATTGAGCTCTTGAATCTCGTCTGCCACTACTATAAGTCATTTACATCCAAAGCAATTTCATTTGAAAGGTGTGTATTTAACGAGCAGGGCGGGGCCTGCAGGTAGAGTGGGGACAACCACCCCACAGCGTTCAGCTGGGACAGCGTTCCCCATAACTTCCCCATCAGGCCAGATCCTCTAGAAGTGGCGGATTGGAGGAGAACAAACTGAAAGTAACTGAACAGCCCTTCTTCCGTATTTTTGTACTTGGGATGGCCGGTGGAAAAGGGGGTTCAGGGGTCCACACACGCTCTTATTGTAGATGACAATAGCGTTGGGGAAGTTCCCCTTGAGTTGTTCCCCCAATGTTACGAAGGCCTTATTCCTGTTGCAGTTGAGGACAATGAGATGGGTTTTGCCCCAGATAATTACCAATGTTATGTAAGGTACAAAAACCCCAGATGGGTTCTGGGATCTTCCATTAGAATGACTGCTGATGAAAACACTAACATCATATATAACCATGCAGGAAACACGATGTTCTTCTGAGTGCAGCCACACAGCTATAGGAGCATCTTGTGCATCAATGTTCCACTCTCATCTCTGTCGATCCCCAAACATATTTCAAATTGGTCTAATAAGAAAAAAGAATAAAAAAAACAGTAAAGAGATGATTTGAAAGTATAGCTTCTCCTTAAAAACTCCCCTCATTATGATTTGTGGTCCCTTATTTTTTTATTGATTATTTATCCAGACACACACACACAACCCCCACTCCCCCACTACACACGCACACACACACACACACGTAAACACAAAAATTAGCAAGCACCATAGCCATGTCCATGTATTACACTGAATCTCACTCAAGGATAATCATTATATAATTCAGTCATTAATATGCCTGGGATGCATAATTTTATATTTGAAATGATCACGTACCCTAATGCAGTCAGTGAAATTAATAATTGAATGTCCAGGCACTACAGAATCCATCCCTTTAACAGCATCTGCTGTTAGCTCTATCGAAGTGGTGTTGTATAAAAGGCTAGACTGTACAGGTACAATTTACTTTTAAATTGTAAAATTTTTAATCACTTATTACGTGAGATAATTCAGCAGCTCTGCATAACTAATGATTACCGAACTAGAATCTTTACTGCCAAGAACAAGGGACATTGTCTCTGGAGGAGATTGTGCTGTAGCTGTAGAAATGGCAAGCCTCTGTGCATTGCCAAGAGAACATTTGCATCGGTAGCTTCTGCATTGTTTGCTGGAGTTAGTTTATACACAAACACTCACAAACACTCTCTCTCACACACACACACACACACACACACACACACCACACACACACACACACACACACACACACACACACACACACACACACACACACACACACACACACACATACACATTCACACACACACACTCATCGTGCACACACACATGCACGCACCATTTTTCAGACCTTAGAAATCCTAAACAAGACAGAACACAAAACATTTCCATTTGAATATGCTTTTCCCCTTCAGACAGTGCGTTCGGGGGGGGGGGGGCAAGTTCTGCTGCAGCACAGCGGTGGCCTACCAGCAAAATCCAATGCATGCATAAGTAGCCTTTTCAGTTCTTCTTTTATTGAAAGAGACATTACAGCGCAACGCTTAGTTTGATAGGGTTACGCTACTCCACAGAATGGGGACTGAGAAAGTAATAATCAAAGGAAGCTTGTGATTGTAAGAATGCACAAGTGTTGCAACTCGAAAAGCTACAAGTCCTCCTAGTCCGCCTCAGTGTTCTGAAGCAGAACCCTGGGTTTCTTCGTGAATGCACTCAGGACTCGGACGCCACAAACAATATCAAAAAGACTAGCAAACGGACAAATGACAGTTAAAACTGTATATATTATATTTTTAAAGTCTACTTAGATGGACTTAGAAATGGACTTAGACAAGTGTATATTTAAGTCTACTTCGTCTACAATTATGAAGATCTAATATTACAATGTATCTGTTTTACAGTTCCAGTAAAGTTATATGGGCCACAGAATATGTACTTAGGTTACAGTTCAGCTGAAAATATGTACAATTCTTCATAGTCTATACCCAATATGTTGTAAATAGTTTTCCTCCCATCCGCGGAAACCAGCTCAAAGCAGGGAGAGAGGCCCTGGGTCTGAGCTTGGTATTGAGCAGCTGTCTGGAGCTGGCTGGGATGCAGCGACCACTGTCCAAGTAATCACTCATCGTTACAAAATAATTCATCCATCAATCCGTTGGAGCAATTTTTCCATCCTTTTGGTCAAAGTGAATCAATAAGGCAATAAGAATGCAGTCAGTGCAGGTGCTGCTGCTGCTGCTGCTGCTGTGGATGAATAATACATCCTGATGTGACCTTGTCCTGCCGCCTAGACGTCACAGAGCCTCCTTCCCTCTGCATGAGCTCCTTAACATGGTCCAGGGTCCAGTGTGTTGAAACAAGTTACTTGTAGGTTACTAAACATTTATTAATGAATTAACATATTTCTCTCTTTGTCTCTCCCTTTGTCTCTCCCTTTGTCTCCCTCTTTGTCCTCTCTCTCTCTCCTCGTCTCTCATCTCCCTCTCTCTCTCTCTCTCTCTCTCTCTCTCGTCTCTCCTCTCTCTCTCTCTCTCTCTCTCTCTCTCTCTCTCTCTCTCTCTCTCTCTCTCTCTCTCTCTTCTCTCTCTTTTCCTCTCTCTCTCTCTCTCTCTCTCTCTCTCTCTCTCTCTCTCTCTCTCTCTCTCTCTCTCTCTCTCTCCTCTCTCTCTCTCTCTCTCTCTCTCTCTCTCTCTCTCTCTCTCTCTCTCTCTCTCTCTCTCTCTCTCTCTCTCTCCCAGACCTGATCCATTGCACCAATGAGCTGAATGTGAGTGTTCCCCACCTGGCCGACACGCTGCTGGAGCGCTCGGCCAGCCACAGCTGGGTGGTGGTGTTCAAGGCCCTCATCACCACCCACCACCTGATGATGTATGGCAACGAGGTGAGCCACGGCCCTCCTGCTTCACCACACTGAGTCACAGACACACAAAGGCGCGCACATGAGCACACACACAGACACAGACACAAACACACACACAAACACAGACCCACACACAAACACAGACACACACACAGACCTACACACAGACCCCCACCCCCCACACACACACACACACACAAACACAGACCCAAACACAAAACACACACACACAGACCTACACACAAACACAGACACACACACAGACCTCCACACAGACCCCCCCCCCCCCCCCCCCACACACACACACACAAGAACACAGACACACACACACACGCAAAAACACAAACACACACACACACAAACGCACACAAACACATGAAGAACTGCGTGTATGCGCGATTACACATACACTCACAAGTGAATGCACTATGCATGTTCATGCACAACTTGCACTTCAACAGATTACGAAGGCACAGAGGAATAATGTGTCCTGGTCTTACTCCTTGTGGTCTTTGTGTTCCACAGAGATTGATCCAGTACCTTGCCTCCAGAAACACACTCTTCAACCTCAACAACTTTCTAGACAAGTCTGCACTACAAGGTGAGTTGAAACATCTCCCCCCCCCCCCCCCCAAAGCTCTGAGAGTTACACACTTTGAGAGCTGACTGCTGTACTGACTGCTGCACTGACTGCTGCACTGACTGCTGCACTGACTGCTGTACTGACTGCTGTACTGACTGCTGTACTGACTGCTACACTGACTGCTGCACTGACTGCTGTACTGACTGCTGTACTGACTGCTGTACTTACTGCTGCACTGACTGCTGTACTGGCTGCTGTACTGACTGTTGTTCTGACTACTGTGCTGACTGATTTACCGCTCAACACAGAGCTGTGCATCTGAACAAAGTAACAGAGCTTATTATGTTTCATACAATGGCAGCAGGATTAGTTGGATTATATAAAGTGGGTAAAGAGTGTGTGTGTGTGTGTGTGTGTGTGTGTGTGTGTGTGTGTGTGTGTGTGTGTGTGTGTGTGTGTGTGTGTGTGTGTGTGTGTGTGTGTGTGTGTGTGTGTCCAGTGGTTTGATGGGCAGGTGACTAACAGTACAGTTCGGTGCTCCTAATACTATGTAGAGGTGACAGGCTGAATAAGCTGTGGGTTCATTGTGTCACTGTGTCCCTTGGCTACGGCAGGTTACGACATGTCCACCTTCATCAGGCGCTACAGCCGCTACCTGAACGAGAAGGCCATGTCCTACCGGCTAGTGGCCGTGGACTTCACCAAGATGAAGAGAGGGTAACAAACGCATGAACACATGAACACGTGGACACTCTGACATGAACACATGAACGAGAAGGCCGTGTCCTACCGGCTAGTGGCCGTGGACTTCACCACGTTGAAGAGAGGGTAACACATGAACACATGAACACGTGGACACAAGAAACCCTCAACAATGAACACATGAATACTCTAACATGAACACATGAAAATTAACACATGGTGAACGCTGGTACTTCTAAGATATGTCCCCTTCCGTTCAAAGGACCGCAAGTCATTTAATTTCAGCCAATCACGGAACAGCCCTGGTAGAGTATCTGAGTCCGTTTTCAAGGGTATCATTGGATGTTTGCCCGCTGTGTTCATCCCCTTCTGTTTGTGTGTGTGTGCTGTTGCCAGGGCCGATGGAGTCATGCGGACCATGACCACAGAGAAACTGATCAAGACTCTACCAATCATTCAGAATCAGTTGGATGCACTATTGGACTTTCAGGTACTGCGCTATAACTCAATCTCATAGTCTCAGTATTATTCGATGCAGCTCTTCTCTTCTTCTTCGTGGGCGTGGTGATTGGGTCTAACCCCCTCTTTAAGCCCGCCGCTACAAGCTACGCCTTCTCTGGGCTCCGCATCCGCCTGTCAGAGTACAAAGAGAAGAGCTTGGGCCGCTCTGAGAACAAAGCATCTCAGAGGTGTTGCTCAATGCCAGTGTAGAGACTGGCATTGAGACTGAGACTGTCGGGTTGATAATATTCAGCAGAGGTTTTCCTTCTTTCTTTCTCTCTCCAGCCAAACTCCAATGAACTGACTAACGGAGTGATCAACGCAGGGTTCATGCTGCTCTTTAAAGACTCCATACGGCTGTTTGCTGCCTACAACGAGGGGGTCATAAACATGCTTGGTAATCCTTGTGCACACACGCACGCACGCTCATGCAGGCACACACACACACACACACACACACACACACACACACACACACACACACACACACACACACACACACATACACACACACACACACACACACACACACACACACACACACACACACACACACACACACACACAGACACACACATACACACACAGGAGCAATGTGGGGCTGGACGTATGACAGGATACATGCACAGATGTTATGCAATCTGTCCTGTAACCTTCATGCACTGCTCCTCGAAGTTCTTCACCGGATATTAAGTCTACTATTGAGTTTCAGATCAGCATTGCTTGTGAATGATAATATAATCAATCTAGCATTAGAATTCCAATATAAAACGAAAGTAATTTATTTATTCATATAATTTGATTTGGCTCCGAGTACAAAATGTATGGAGTCAGTTACCTACAGCGCTGCCCTTGTTATATTCCTCTGTGGGACATGTTTATGAGGGGAAGTATACAGGGGTAACGTGCTCTCTTGCCTCCACTGTGCAGAAAAATACTTTGACATGAAGAAAAACCAGTGCAAAGACGCCCTTGAGATCTACAAGACCTTCCTCAACAGAATGACACGGCTCTCAGAGTTCCTCAAAGTAGCAGAGGTAAAGCCTGCTGTGTTTCTCCCTCCTCCCCGGAGCAGTCTCGCTAAACACCCTTAGAGACACCAGTAAGACTGTCTAGAGAGCATCTCAAGGGCGTAGGCTGGTCTCTCCTCTCTCCTCCTCATCCCCTCCCTCCTGTCTCCTTTCCCCTTTCCTATCCATTGCCCTCTGTTCTTCTTTACTCGCACTCCCTTTCCTGCCTTCACCCTCCTTCCTCTTCTATCTCCTCCCTATCCCTCCTCTCATCTCCTCTCTCCTCTCTCTCCCCCTCTCTCTCTCCGCCTCTCTCACTCCTGTCTCCTTGCTTTCTCTCTCTCCTATCTCATCTCTCTTTCTTTCTTTCTCTGTCTCTGTCTCTCTCTCTCTCTCTCTCTCTCTCTCTCTCTCTCTCTCTCTCTCTCTCTCTCTCTCTCTCTCTCTCTCTCTCTCTCTCTCTCCTCTCCTATCTCATCTCTCTTTCTTTCTTTCTCTGTCTCTCTCTCTCTTTCTCTCTCTCTCTCTCTCTCTCTCTCTCTCTCTCTCTCTCTCTCTCTCTCTCTCTCTCTCTCTCTCCTTTGTCCTCTCTCTCCCATCTCCCCTCTCCCTCTCTTTCTACCATCTCCTCTCCTCTCTCTCCTCTCCCTGACACAACTCTATTCAACCTGAACACGACAGAGTTGAATGGAGATGCTGTTAGTCAGCATCTCCTTGACCTCCACGGTCTCCTGCGCTACAAAACAACGTGTTGTTCCTTGACAACATACCAGAACCAAACGGAGAGCCACATGGAACTGTTGAGATGCCCTCTTTATTGATAAGGTTGATGTTTCTCTTGCAACCTGATCGCTTACCGGACCAGAAAATCTGTGTCCAGGGCAACGTTTTCATTTTCTAATCTTCCGTCTTCTCTGCCCGCTAGCTCTTTCTTCTCCTCCCTGTCCTCTCTCTGTCTTCCTGACTTGGGGGGCGGGGCTTATTCAAAGACAGTGATGAATGGCCGAGTCCTAGCCTATCAGAGAGTTGCCCTCGTTTAGAGCATCCAGGACCCTTTCTCCTGCTGCCTGTTTACATTGCCTGCACTGCATGCCCCCCAGCAAGCTGTTGATTTCTATATTGATGTCTCTGTATCTCTTCCTATGCTCTGTGTTTATGTGTCGTGTGTTCCTCTTCCTCTGGCTGTTTCTGTGAGGTTCTAGTCTGGGTAAGAGCCACGAGTCACGAGGCTTCTAATAGTAAACACCACGATGTCCCCTCCGTGTGAGACAGGGCCTTGTCTCACGTCTCCTCCGTCTCCAAAGGGGGGTGGGGGGGCTTCCGCTGATTTTGGTTTCTAATTGGAAGAAGGTTCGGGGGGTACGGAGGCATCTGAGCATCCAACCCCCCCCCCCCCCCCCCCCCCAACACACACACACACACACACCCCCCCACCTTCACCGCTCCACCCAAAAAAAACTAAAACCAAGAAAACACCGGCTCAACGTTGACTTTGAGGACCCATTCATTGACCTGTCTAACTAGAATGTCTTTTGTTTTGTGTGCCATTTGTGCCCCCCCTCCCCCCACCCTATACCCCCACCCCTCCACCCTCCACACCCCCACCCGACGCTTTGCCTCCTGTTTCGTCTTCGAGAAGTCAACATTAGTCGAGTGTCTTCCTATTGGATGTTTCCATCTGTCTCACGTGACCTGTTGTCTGGCCCGCTGCTCATCCCCAGGATATATGCGTGTTCACTCATTCATCGCCAGTCTATATCTCCACATCTGTGTGTCTGTGTGTGTGTGTGTGCGTAAGTGTGTGTGTGCGCGTGTACGTGCTTTGTGCACGGGTCCTTCCCAGTATTCGTGTTTATATGACTGTATATAAGTGTGTGTGTGTATGTGTGTGTGTGCGTGCACTCCTCCCCCACCCTCCCCCCTACCCCGTTTGTCTTTTATTTGTTTCCTTTCCCGGCTGCATGCCAGTAACAAACGCTTCGGTTTGATTCCTCTTCTTCCCTCTTCCTCCTCTTCCTCCTCCTTTTACGCGCCCTTCCTCCTTTTTTTGTTCTTCTTTGAAGTTTTTTGTTGTTGATTTCCTTTCCGTTGGTATATTTTTTCTCCTTTTCATTTGAATTACATTTTGGTTTCTATTTGTTTTGCCCTTCCTCCCCCCTCCCCTCCAAACCCCCCCTCCCCTTCCTTTTTTTGTGACACAGCAAGTTGGGATAGATCAGGGCGACAGCCCCGATCTCACACAGGTCAGTCCGCATCTCATCTCAATCAACCGATCAATCAACCTGTCAGTCAATCAACCAATCAACCAACCAGTCAGTCAAGTCAAGTCAATCCCATAATGCTTCATTCTTAGACGCTCCCGTTCACTACTCACCCTACAGACCTGCCCCGGCCTCCTCCTCCCTTTGCACATAATTCTTAACTCCTTGCTTCCTTTCCGTCTTTGATTCAACACACTAGACGAGTATAGGACCCGTACCTCACCTCCAGCCACGGCCCCAGAGCAACACCAGCTCGGTGTTCAGACCAAATTCTCCTCAGTCCTCAATCATAGCCCACCATTAAAAAGAAACCGTTGATTCCAGTGGTTTAAGGGACGCCTTATGTGCGCTTCATCGCCAATCATTTGAATCTCGATTCTATCCCCGATGACGTTATCAACCCTGTTGATAGCGGCGCTGGTTCAAGCGCTGGCTCAGCAGTGAGTCTCTCTTCCTGTAAATCATGGGGATTGAACCACAACAACACTTACAGTTAGCTGAGCTCCATTGTCCACACGTCATCAAGGTCCCCCCCCCCTGGTAGCATCAGCTGTGGGGAGAGCAGCGAATGGTGTTCTTTTAACCCTTTAATAGGTTTACGCAAGTACGACTTGAACAGGTGTGCCTTATGCCGTCACTCTACTGCATCCTGTCTCCAGGGACTCACCGTCCTCCCGCCGGGCCGCGCAAATTACCTCACGGCAAAAGAAACCAACCAAAGGCTTTGGCTTGTATCGAGGAGGTTTGCAGTGCTGTGAGGGCTCTACGTGCTCCTCTTCAACTCCACCGTGGCACATGGCCACACTCAGCTCTGTTTTGACCTTTTATTTGAAACCTTATTTGAACCTGTAGCATATTCTAGATTTCTCTGAAGAAGGATATCCAGAATTGGCATTATTCTCTCTTGTCCCCTTTTCGAAATAAGTATACGAGAGATCTTTTGTTTTTGTTTGTTCCGCTACGTTGCTTGTTGTGTTTGGGATTGTGTTCTCTGTCACTGAAAAGCAACTGTCTGGCTGAACGCACGGGTATCACATGATTCTCCCAACCAAATCCCATCCATACCCTTTTGTTTTGTTGTGTTTCCCTGGTAACGGATGCTACCAAACAGCTGCCTGATGTGCATACCTGTCTTGGTCGGACAGTTGCCTTTCAGGGAGCTAACTCCCTGGTCCACCAGCGTCTCAGGTTCCCCTGAAGCAGGGTTCAGCCCCCCACAGACTGGCGGGCTCCCTTCCTCTTGGTTCAAACCCAATAGGACGATTGGAGAAATTGGCATTCATTTAAAAAAAAAAAAAGAAAAAGAAAGTGGAGTCCACGGGTTAACTCTTCATCTCTGGGATGTGATTCTGGGTGTGTGGAAGGCGCGTGTGTGTGTGGGAGTGTGGGTGTGTGTGTGGGGGGGGGGATGTGGGTGTAGTTTGTGCATCACTGTGCATGGGCTTGAACAGGTGTGCTTATTCAGAGGGCCACGCCTATTGAGAGGGTGGGCACGCCGGAGAGCTGCATTCAACTGGCTGTTCTGTCGTGTCGTGGTCTTCTGGCCAGCCCAGTCTCGCTTTGAGGACATGGCACTGCATGACCCGGGGCTGACCTTTAGTCCGCATGCTTGTCCAGCCAACCCGATGACACCCAAAACACTGTCGCCATGCAGAATAAGCCCAAAGAGGAGTTTTGTTTTTAATTTATTTTTTGACTCTCCAAGAGAATCGAGAATGTCATTTTAAAGGTCTTGTGTTTTATTTGGGTGCAGCTTTGCAGGATTGTGTGATGGGTGCATGTGTGTGTGTGTGTGTGTGCGTGCGCGAGGGCAAGTTTGTGTCGGTGTGCGTGTGTGAGATAGAAGAGAGAGTGAGAGTGGGTGAGGTTGCAAACGGCTTGCCTGCTTGTCTCTTGGTAATGCTACACCCTCCCTTCCCTGATGTTCCTGCTTCCCCCCCCCCCCACCCCCTCCACCTGACACCCCGCTACCCCCCAGGCACCCAGCTCCCTCCTCGAGGCCCTTGAGCAGCACCTAGCCTCCCTGGAGGGCCGCAAGATCAAAGAGCTGTCGGCGGCTAACAGGTTAGCCCCAGAATCACGGTGACACCGTGTCACCACTGCTGCATATCACCTTAGCACCCCTTAACATGTTTTTTAAGGGTTTATTTTATAAAGCTTCATTTATTGTAGTTATTTATTTATAACTATTACTAACAATCATAAAGATCATTATTCGTTTGACAAAAATAACTTGATGTAGCATAAAGATCAATGTATCGAAAGAATGATGTTATTTTAAGGTAGTACGCCCATTGATAAAGCTAGTGGCTGTACGATGCAGATCAGTAGGAAGACCACGGCGTAGTATAGGACAATGCATTCACTTTTTCTATCGAGACATACTGTGTTTTTTTCGATCGAGGAAAATGGCTGGTGTGAAGACTTAAGTGTAATAACTTAAGTGTTAAATGTCTTGTTTTCTTTTCCTGTTTGAGATAATGGGGGAATCTTGTCTGTGAAGATCTGTCTGTAGTCGCTCTACTTAGTTCCCTTTCAACCGGAGAAATTCCACTGGGACTCCTGTTAATCACTGGTTACCAAGTCAACCACCAGCCTGTGTGTGTGTGTGCGTGGCCTCGAACCAGCTCACTTTCCAATGTGATGTCATCTCTCTCCAGCACTGGGATCGCTCTCAGCCGCATGGATGACAAGACAGACGACAACAAACTGCAACAACACAAGGTCACCTGGCTGTAACACACTGTTACACACCCGTAACACACCCAGTAACACAACCATAACACACTGTTACACACCCTGTTACACACCCGTAACACACTGTTACACACCCTGTAACACACTGTTAGAAACCCAGTAATACACTAGTCACGCACTAGTGTATTACAGTGTATTACTAGTGTACTAGTAACTTGTCACTCACCCTGTAAAACACTGTAACACACCCTGTAACACACTGTTTCACCCTGTTACACACTCTGTTTCACCCTGTTACACACTCTGTTACACACTCTGTTAGACACTCTGTTACACCCTGATACACACCCTGTTACACACCATTTTACACACTCTTCATAGGATAGTAGGATCTAAACCTTCCACACGTGTCCATCTTTCCTCCCCCTCCTAATCTACGTACGATACCACCATGAAGGAGGGGCCAAAAGTGATTGACATTCAGACACCCAATGTCTCTCCCAGCACCCAGTCTGTGGGCAGTGCTAACAGCAGTGGAGGAGCCAATGATCTCTTTGCCAACTCTCCCGTCGTACCCATCAGCAACCAGTGAGACAAAGCAAATGTCCCGTGCCGTGTGTCCTTTTGCTGTTCTATTGTCTTTGTTTGGTGTAATCAGACTCTGATGTCTTGTTGTGCGAGAGAACTTCATTGTGCCTTGCAAAGTGACTGATATTTTTTCCAACCAACCAACGCAAGCCACCTATAGACCGTTAATGAACTACATGGTAGTTGGGTTAGGACCAGGGCTTCACAAAAAGGCTGTCAGTACCTCTGATTGATATGACCCTGTCCCCTCTCCTCTCTGACCCCCCTACTGATCACCCTGTCCCCTCTCCTCTCTGACCCCCCTACTGATGACCCTGTCCCCTCTGACCCCCCTACTGATGACCCTGACCCCTCTCCTCTCTGACCCCCCTACTGATCACCCTGTGCCCTCTCCTCTCTGACCCCCCTACTGATGACCCTGTCCCCTCTGACCCCCCTACTGATGACCCTGACCCCTCTCCGCTCTGACCCCCCTACTGATGACCCTGACCCCTCTCCGCTCTGACCCCCCTACTGATGACCCTGACCCTTCTCCTCTCTGACCCCCCTACTGATGACCCTGTCCCCACTCCTCTCTGACCCCCCTAATGATGACTGACCCCCTACTGATGAGCCTGTCCCCTCTGACCCCCCTACTAATGACCCTGACCCCTCTCCTCTCTGACCCCCCTAATGATGACTGACCCCCTACTGATGAGCCTGTCCCCTCTGACCCCCCTACTGATGACCCTGTCCCCTCTCCTCTCCCCCCTGTCCGCCCAGCGTGCCAAACCTGACCAGTGAGTTGTTCAGCCTGCAGCCGAGCTTCACTCCCATCCCGACCACACACACTGTGCCCAACAATAACAATGCCTGGGGAGGTAGGTGAACACACACATAAACAAAATGTCCTGTCTTTCACTTCGATATCGTTGTGTTCTGTACACACATGTGGACACATTGTGACCTCTTTTCTCTTTTCCCTTCACGTTGGCATGGTAACTTGGGTGCGGTCAGGTGACCTGCTAAAGTCAGCACCACCACCCCAAATCCATAGCCAAGGAGCCCTTTTGCATTCTGGGAAGATGCTACACAGTGATCTGGACTCCTCCTTAGCCCACCTCGTCGGCAGTAAGCATCTCTCCTTTTTCTTTGTGCTCATCGATCTTGGTTCTCTTGACTCGCCTTGTATTCACATGGAGTGTCCATCTGTCTCCCCCCGCCTCTCCACAGACCTGCAGTTCGGTGGAACTCCTGCCAAAAAGTGAGTGGTTCAGCGGTGTGTCAGCCCACTCATGACAAACGACTCCCAGCGTGGTTGTCTGCCTCTTAATATTCGCTCCGCCATGGAGGTCATGTTTTCACCTGATGTGATGTGTTTGTTTATCCGACTGTGAACAGGATATCTCAAAAGGTTAGGCTCAGATTGGGAATGCATGCTCCATTGGCCAAGCCATCACTAACACATTTTTCACAGCAGATGGTAAAATGATATTTTTGATATCTGTGGCTGAGGTCACAACACACGCAGCCTTTCTCTCTTGTCAATGCGTGGATATCTGGGCCCCGTGTGTGTGCACATGTATGATCATTGCATGCATGTTTATTTGTGTCTGTGTGTGCACAGCCATGATTGAACAAGTGCATGTTTGAAGGGAAGGGCTGACCATCGGGATATTCTGGAAGACTCCAGAATGGCCGCTCCGTTCCAGGCCGAACCGGCCAGATGCAATCATCATAGATTTTATATTTTCGAGAGTAAAGCTCCTAGGATGGTCGGCCCGATGCAGAGCTCCATTAGACACATGTAGGGCGTTTGCACAAAGTGAAGAGAACGCACTGAGCTCCGCCGGAGACCACACTGTAGTATTACTGCAGTAGCACTGCAATAGCACTGTTAGGAGCACTGTAGTGGCACTATAGTACCACTGCATTAGCGCTCTAGAAGCAACGCATTAGCGATATGGTAGCACTGCAGTAGCACTGTTAGTAGCACTCTAGAAGCGCTCCAGAAGCACTGCAGTAGCACTCTAGAATCACTGCAGTAGCACTCTAGAATCACTGCAGCTGCACTGCGAGTTGAGCTCTCTCTGGTAGTTTTCCGATCCACCTACCTTCATTTTGGACGTTAGATAAACAACATTGGCCCGTCATTGAAAGGTAGACGACCCAGACCCTCCCTGTAGGATTGCATGTCTGCTCTCTGTGTGCATGTGTGTGTAACACTTGTTGACGTGTGTTAGGCCAGAGCTGCAGTGGAGTCAGCTGGTGGAGAAGAAGCCGAGCGGGGGCGGCTGGCAGTCTAAAGGCATGTGCACCAGCACCAACTGGGCCCACGCCATGCCCCCTGCACCCATGGCGGTCCCTCAGATGGTAAACAACACACACAAACAAACACAGACACACACCATTTGGAAGATGGTAGCGATGACTGATTGACTTTGTATACAATTATAGTGAAAATCTTGCCAAAACAAGGCCATAAGTGACGATTTTGCTCCTATAAACACAGACATCTGGCCACACTTTAAAATACAGTTCAGTCATAAGTAATTAATTTGCTTTGAGTTAATGATAAATTCATAATTGGGTCCAGGTGGAAAAATCCAGAATATATCCCTTAATATAGATTTGTATATGATTAATGATAGCTCAGCCTACGGGCCTACCCAGTCGACTGACCCAACTGGTAGGCTGGCATACATCAAACATCTGGGTGGACCCGCCCACTGGTCATGGAACTCGACGGTCGATTTGAAATGGGTTGTAGTGGCTCATAACCATCAAATCTGGTGGTACAAATGAATCTATCTACAAATTAATATTTTTCTTTTGTTAATGATAGGTTAATCATCAGACTTAGAGTTCATTAGAGAGAGTTTTGTTAAAGATTAGGGTTAGTGATTATGTAAACTGTGTCCCTATATTTGGGCTGATGGTTGATCACCCTAGCTAACCATTACACTAGTCGGTCCCTTAAACGTTTAGGAAACGTAGATTCATATTTACCATGTAGAAGTAGGGTTATCCTTTCAGAACAAAAAAAGGCCAGTAGATTACCTGGCAGCATGTTCATTCTTTGGTCCTTTCTTCTTCAAAATGTTTTACACTAAAGGATTTGGTGAAGACATTGAAACCAAATCTGTTATTTGGAAAGAAAATGTCACCATGTGGACTACTTACAGAAAAAAAATACATATAAAAATGGTCAATTATTATACATCCAATCTTTTCTTCCTATCTCCACAGAATGGCATGATCTACACTGGCTACGTAAGTATCTCCCGTCAACTTCGATCTTTGCCCTTACAACTAAGTCAGTTTCTCACCTCTAATGTTAAGAAAAAGATGTCAGCATTGAAGATTGTTTGCTATTCATATATTCAACACACAATCTGTTATGCTGTATTTTGGTTTTGCCTATAAGTATTTATATTTAAAGGTGTGTGTATATGTATGTGAAGTATATAGTAACACTAGAAATATACCTTATACACAAACTGTTATGCAGATGCAATTAGTATTTGAGATTTCGGACTGTCGGCTGCTCCTTTAGAAAGATTGGCTTCTTTTCCCACTTTCCCCAGGCCCCGGCTCCTGTGGCGTTCCCTATGACATCCCAAGTGCCTGTATACGGGATGGTGAGCCCCATGTTACACTTTAGCAGACGCTACTGGTCGCCCGCTGATGAAATCATACACAGCTGGGGTCTCATTTATAACCGTTGCGTACGCACAAAACGGGGCTGAAATTGGCGTACGTGACTTTTCACGCCAAGGTTGTGATCTATAAAAAACCAACTTGACGGGAAAATGTGCGCAGCCCTAAGCAAACTCTGACCCATGCGTACGCATGGTTTGGAGGAAAAGGAGAATTGGCGACACAGACGGTGTGGTGGTGAACTGAAGTCAGACCGAAGAATTGCAGAGTGAGAAGAACGATTATGTTTTATCATCGCCCTTCATCAATTTAATTTCAACCCGTATCATGCGTTAAATCCTAACCAGAATAATTTAAGTCCACTGCGTTATTTCTCAGTTATAACTCCAGAAATATCTCCTTAGAATATAAATAAAAATAAATTCTCTATATTTAATCCCGTCACTCCATAGCCTACTGTCCACTGACGGCGCGACTGCATGGAATGAAGCATCTGTCCAACATGTGTCAATGACATAATATTTTTATGTGACACTGTGAACACATGATCAAATTTCAATTAAATCCCAAGTGTGAAAAACCAAGCCACACTCATCACAATCGTTGTCCGTTACTCTTGATGCTTTTCATGACAAATCAGGCATTAAAAAGGGGTTATGTTCAAGAACATTTTACAGGGGTAATTACAAACTGATTATCCAAGGCGTTCTCGTCAGTCTTATTACCGTAATCCTATAAATACAGAGGTGAGCGCCGTGGTAATGCTGCACCATATGGCACTTCTGGCGGACCATGCAGGATTCGGAGGGAGAGGGTATTTAGGGACCATAACGATTTATTGGTAGGCTACATAAAAATATGTAACTCTATGTCAGACCACTTCTTTTTTAATTCTGGGACTGTGCGCTCCGTGCTACTGACAGAGTTCACTGCTGCAGCAACATGTTGCCACTCACTCTGCTTTTTGTTGTTGGCGATTCCAATCCCGTGACCGCCGAACAAAACTACCTTTCGGGCCTCCATCTCACCCACAAGTGTCTCCACTTCAACCTCCGTGAAATATCGCTTTTTTGATTTTCTCAGTACTTCTGCCATTGTTTCCAACAAGACATAATACCGGCATCTGAGTCTGTTTTATATGCAGATCGCATTCATGAGGTCATTTGCATTGACCATTTATGGTTAAAAAGGGGCGTGTAGAGGGCGGAACGTGAAGCTGATTCAGCTGCGCACAATTATAGTCAGTATGTGATTTATAAAGCAAAGATAGCGTACAGGTGTGCGTACGCAGTGTTTTATAAATCAGAATATTTTTTGGCGCACGCAAAACTTGGCTTCTGGGCGTACGCACATTTTTAGTAACGATCCCACGCACAGTTTTATAAATGAGACCCCTGGTCTTTAAACAGGAACTACATACACTAGGTTACTATTCTGCAGTCATCTAAAAGTCAAAAACCATCTTAAGAGTTTAAATCCTCCAAACGTCTGTGTCCTTATGTATGCTTAATGAGCAAGTCAACCAAAAAAAACCTAATTTGTTTTAAACGGGGTAGTATGTCTTATATGATTGTCAACATAGTAATATATGCTATTTTGTCACTAAGTTAAACAAGAGTTATTAAGAGAAAACAGCAGTACAATTCTATGTTTTGAATAAGTCTGACAAATAGTTAGTGAACGTTCTCTCAGCCCATAACAAAAAGAAATTAAACTTGTATTCAAATTCGAGCTGTAACCGGGGGTTTGCTTACACTTCAAATATCAGCAAAAACAGCTCAAAGCACTCTTTAATGAGCTCCTCTCTCTCATCTCCTGTTTCCATGGTTGCCGGGGTGATTGCGTTCAGCTCCCCCCCCAGATGGGCCATCAGATGGGAGGCGTTCAGATGATGGCTCCCCAGCCTGTTATGTACAACCAGCCCGTCCTGAGGCCATCCAACCCCTTTGCACCTATGCCGGGAACCCAGGTGATATAACCTGCACCACACACCGACACACAAACGCTCAGCTCTGTGACATCACGATGTGGGAGTGTCCAACTGGCTGGATGGAATCTATTGGTGGGCAGCATCCACTGGGAGGCTGGAGAGGGTCTGTGCATCAGTTATCATGTTGGACACTCCCACACACTGGTGTCCCAGTGTAGTGGATCATCCACATGTCACCTAATTTTTTTTGCTAATCATGGGGTTAGTAAGTTCTCAGGAGCTTCGTTCGGTATACCTTATAAGAAATACTGAGATGTTTACTGGCCAATAACATGGCTGTAACAAGGGTGGCTCATTAGAACAACATTTAGGTTAGAGTTTGCAAATTATACAGAGCAGGAGATACATGTAATTAGCTACTTAGTGAGTGTTCAGTCTTCTTTAAGTGTGAGCGGGTGATTTTCTCTGAGCTGCAGTACACAAGTCCCTTCTCACAAGATGCATCATCACTTGAAGAGGTGTTTTGTTGAGCTAAATTACTCTCATCTCTCTCCTTTGCAGATGCACTTCATGTAGGAACGATAAAGTAACCATGGCAGCACAGCTAAGGCCGAACGAAGGACTGGAAGGAGGGTGGAGAGAATGAGAACGCATTAAGAACGAGAGATGCAGTTGAAGAAATTAAACTAACCAATCCGGAACCAAATCCAGCGCAGGGGGAAAGATGCAAACTGGAGAGAAGGGAGGAAAGGCATGGAAGAGAAACCACAGGCAGGTCGAGATGAAACCATGAGTCTTTAAACTCTTCTCCTGCCATCTCCTCTCCTCTCTCCTTATCGGCGAAATAGCGAAGAGAGGCCCTCCTCAATCTCCTTTAATTCTGTTTGATTTGCCATTAGTGAATGGCGCCGTTCTGTCTGTTGATGAATGCAATGTTTATGGCTTGCGATGATACAAGCGAGAGCCGCGGATGAAGTGCAGAAGCCTCACTATTCCTTTACCCTTGTCAGAAACAAACCCTTCTCAGTCTCATGACTTTAGTCATCCATGATGGACATATCTTTTCTCCGATTGGGTCATTTGCACGTACTTTCCTCGAGGCAAACTTTGCCATGTGGTTAATGTGCCACTGTTGGTGATTTGATGCTTGTTGATGAAATCCCTCCGGTATCCTGCTTTTGGGTCGTCTGTCAGAACCTCATTCATGACCTGATGTCAGCGGTTACAACGGACAGACGTGTGAAAGACCTTTTTTAATTTCTTTGTTTTATTCCACTATTTTAGTGTGCTGTGTCATTGTATTGCAACTTAAGTCTTTTACAAGTTTTAAAGTTTGTTTGTGATTGCCAACGTCAAATGACAAAAATGTGAATTGGAATGACTTTCCTGTTTCTTGGAGTGTGGATGACTACGGAGGATTTGTATGTATCTTTTAGTTTGTTTCTTTTTGCAGTCCTGTGTCTAGATGTCAGGTGCCTGATGTACTTATGTTACCAGGTACCGCCATGTGTAACTGCACTGGAATCACTGATGAAAGCACTGAGCCAGACCCAGGAACCATATCTGGATGTTAACAAAACCTCATGAACTAACTTCACCTCAAAGCAGCAGTGAGAGCACTGTGCATCTCATGCTTCCGTCTTCATCTACAGCTGTGCAACATCACGCAAAGCCCACAACCATCTTCTTCACTACGTCTCCGTTTAGGAAATGTCTTCGTTGTAATAGTAGTCTCGTACTTCTTTGTGAGTCTGTCAGGATTCTGTACAGAATGCTGTTTGTTTTAGTAAGCTTAACTCCTGCAATTTTATACCCTTACCCTTATGGTAGCGAACGATGCACTGAGCTAAGGGGAGGTGGTCCGAGGTTGGTAGGTTCTCAGTCTTGCCAATCAGAAACAGTCTGAGACCTCCAGATGTTCACTCCCACCGCCTAATATTACCAACTGCCCTGAGCATCGTCCCCCCCCCCCACCCCCGTCCACAGATATTCTTAAACTTCAGATGCCAGTTTAACAGTAACCTGGGCATTAGACCCCTATCCATATCAATAGCAATTGCTTGTATGGGCATAAGATAAGGTCAACAGTCCGAAATGAAGAAGCAATCCAAGAACATTTAAGAGAAGTGTCTCATGTACAAACCCTAGTTAAATCTAATGTCCTTTGGATCAATTCAGACAGGTGGCAAAGCCACTAAGAATTGCATCTTAACATGACTTTGGGGGTTGAATACGAGACGAGTTAGACCTACAGACAGACGGTATATAAAATAGCACAAACCTCCCAAGAGGGGGGACAACACTGCTGCACAAAAACTAAAAATCATAGCTGGGATGTACAGTCGAAAGGGGCAATAATCGATTTTGGAGTAAGTGGTTTTTCTAATTGATGTGTCTGTTGTGTCTATGTACTGTGTGTGTATGTACACACCTTCCCACCGAGATGAACAGGGTCATGTTCCCAGGGCAAGACCTTCCCTGTGTACTCCCGTGTCTACATGGGAAGAAGCCCAGTCCTGGTAATGTACTCACTTAGCAATGAGTGTCGTCCTGAGCAGTTTCTCAGTGTCCTACATGTCCCCAGGGCCTGCTATGAGACGGCTCTAGGACCATGTTAGCTAGAAACATCAAACATCGGTCATCAGGTATGTTGAAATGACGAGAGCAAATCTCAAGTTCACTTCTCCATCATACAACTTGAACTGCCCATGTGGATGAGCCTGGAGCAACATCTCAAAGAATTGAGAATGTACCAATTCGTAGGGAACTTTTTTTTCTTCTCCATTTTAGTAATTCTCGCTTGAACTGCTGGCTGTGTCTAAAACCCAATGTTCCCAAGAAAGTGTAGTGATGACAAATACCAGCAGAGAGATTGTCATTTGAGAAACATTGTCACCAAGTAGTAAGCAGTTGGCTTGACGATAATACAGCGTAGACTGGAGATACCCAAACGAATGGCCATCAATTCGGGATTTGTCCTTTGGAAACTTGTGGTACTCCATACGTCCGTGTTAAGAGTGGTCCGTCTTTCTTGTGAGCAACATTGTGGAACTCTGGGCCACAATGCAGCCCTGTCTCTCCTAGGCCAATCTTTGACTGTTACCAATTGTTTTGTCCTCTGTATATAGGTAACGCTCTTCATGTGTTTTAGACGTTCTCTGTAAGTGACTGAAGCGCCATTGGACAATGTACTGTATGTGGGACAATTTATTGCTGTAACTGTGTTTGGGTGGTTGTAACTTTGAAGGTGTCATCATCTGAGGGGAGGGGGGGGGCGGGGCGGGTTGATGTTTGTGACGTTTTGTGTTCATCTTGCAAAAGGAAGGGGGGCGGGGGGGTTGGGTTCAAAGATCAACTCTTATCACAACTGGTCTAAACCAAGAGTGTCTTCATCAAGGAAGCGGACAGGACAGGGTCTGTCCTCTTCCAACCAGGAACATTTTTTGCACCAAAGTCATCATCAAAGCGCAGCTTCTTCTTACTCCCAAGGTCATAAGGACGAACTCCACAGAACTCAAAAGGATTTGATTTCCTTCTTTATTTTTTACATTTATTTCAGAGATGAGGAAATGGTCTTTATTTGCATGATTAAGTGTCGTCTTTTTATTGGCTTGTGTGTCCGGTAAAAGCATGACCATTGTGAATTCTCACTTACCGGTGTGTTTTTAAAATGTTTAGGAAATTTCTCCATGAGATTTTTTTTTTTTACTTACCTCTTTACATGAACATTCATTGACATTCATAATCATCTGTTTTTAGAAGATGTGGCACAAGTTAACTGATTGAAGGGTGCCTAGCATGCAGATATGCAACCTGTCCATCACACCGTTGGATCTTCAAACACGGTTTTCCTTGCCGCATCTGCGTAAAAACACCCAGGATGTCAACAGCAGCCATCACTTAGCTAGCTAGACATGCAGTCTTGTAAAACCGCTCTCATTATTAAAGCGTTGATATTTTCAAAAGGTGTTTGACTTTTTTTAATGCAATAAGCGCCACCATTTAGCAGAGTTGAAAAATGTGACATTACTTTAAAAACGAATACATGTATTTAATGGTTCAATTAGGGCTTTAGATAATTTCGACCAGAAAAAAATCTGATTTAGCTTAACATTTTTAATAACTATATCCATATAGGCAATTTCTCCTATAGGACACATACTTGTTTAAATACTAGACGATTAGGTAGATCAGAGAACTCGCTAGTGCTGGATGGTTTTAGACAGGTTGAAAAACGTTAAAGGGGACATATTATACCACCAGGTGTGAGTGTGATTAACCATTGCAAGACTTTTTGCAAATATGCAGCTAATCACACTCACACCTGGTGGCATAAAATGTACCCTTTAACCGAACACCTTGCAAAAAAAAATGTGGATATGGATTTTTTTCCTCAAACATTGGTCTGATTAAAAAGGAGCACATGGAACACATGCTTTTTCTTTCGTCTTAAACTTGTTAATGTAATTTGATAGTCAACATTGTAATCAATGCTATATGTTTTTCTGTTAGCGGGCAGCAGTTTTTTTTAAAGTCAGTTTCCGAGAGCCTTAAAGGAGACATATTGAGCAACATTTACTTTGGCCCACTGGGTAGGCTGGTAGACTGATCTATCCAGCACAGATCTAGGCTAGTGATGTCATATGAGGCAGATTTTCGAAACGGCTTGTAAGGCTAATCACACTCTCCTGGTGGTATAATGTTTCCTTTAAGCTTCTCAAACACCTAGTACGTCAGTGTGTGGCCATTTTCATATACAATATCGCTAATTATAACACTCCTAGACAAAGACTGACCGAAAAACGTTACCAAATGGGTAAAAACAAATCCTTCCCAAAACTCTTGTTTACTTTAATCCAATCTATTTTAAACAGGTGGTTTACCACCAGGTGAGTGGGATTAACCAGTACAAGCCATGACACAAGATGGATTTAGAAATGGCTTTAAAAGGCTATTCATACTCACACCTGCTGGGAAAATGGAGGCGCTTTAAATTCTCCTGCAACAATAGATAAATTAATAGATGAGGGCATCTGTCAACCAGTACATGATAGAGTGAATCATCCCATTCAAAGAGTGAATCATCCCATTCAAATAATTAACTTTGTTTTGGGGCAAGGGCAAGTATAGGCTACATTCCCTTCTCATCCTGTTCTTTGAACATCAAAGTCATAAACGTTATCTATATTTTCTCATTTTAAATAGGCAGGGTACATTTTAGAAGAAAAACAACTTGCCAAAATACATATTTTTTAAAGATTAAAGGTGCCATGACATGCTATTTTATGGATGCTTTAATATAGGTATTAGTGGGCCACTAACAGTATTCAAAGACGTTCCCGAAATTTGAGCTTCCCCCAAATGCGCTGTTTTGGTGTCTGTAGCTATAATGCAAATGAGGAGCGAGGTGGGTGGGGGTGTGGCCCTGAGCAGCTTGCAGCCACTGTACCATGCGCTGTTTACAGTGGATGTATCGCAATGGCGAGGCGCACACAGCCTTTAGCCCCGTTCTGTAATATGCTAGAGCACAGGGGAGTCCTGGAGCACTATATCTAAATAATATCATATACATAGATATCTATATCATATAATATATATTATCACAGCCAAAAGCTGTGTGAGCCGATATTATGAATCTCAAACGACCGTGTTGGGTTCTCTGACGTTCCTGGTTCTTCCACATCAATCTGAAGGAGACTGCACCGCGACATGGAGGAGAAGGGGATTGTTGCCGGTCAGCGCTTAGGCACCTCCGCCTCCTGCAGCGCCGAGGCGGTGGTCCCTCGGCAGCGGGAAGCGGGGCTCAAGCGGGAGACATTCACGGCCAACAATACCTTTCTCCTCCATTTCGTGGATCATGTTCTTGAGGGAGTCAAAGCCAAAGTTCCTTTCCCCCCAAATCATTCTCAACCATGGCTGAGATAACCCCCACTACGAGTCTCGTTGTAGAAATACCAGAGTCGAGAGTCCGACGTGTTATGCGCCATAACACCAAAAGCGGAACGGTTATCCAAATAACAAGGAAATGTACAACACTTGCGTTACAGTCCTGGAGCTCTACAGGGATTAAAGTGAAAAAAAATCTTCTGACTGAAATTTTATTCGCGCTACAGCCAAGACACGTGCAGTGTGTGAAACATGTTCCAGGTTAGGTTAATTGACACCTGCTTAAGAAATACAAATGTATAAGACGTCAGCACCAAATGCAGCCATCACGTTTAAATGCTCGACCAATACTGTTTTACAGGAGGAGGATTTTAAACAGCTGTTCTTTTGCATCTATTGCAATTTTTTTGTTGTCTTTTCAATTAGACTAAGATTTTTTTTTTGCAAAGCTTGTCTCATATTTTACTCTCTAAAAAAGGCTTGCCATCGTTCCCCGTTTCCGTCAGCCATGCCCATCTCCATTTATTTTTTTGTGTTTTATCAATATCCGATACATCAGAGCCGTCAATCATTATAAGGGAGTTCATACTAGCTTAACTTTCGCTCTGACACTCAACACTAACACAACAAAGGGACGCAAGATGTGGCGCGAAAATGGTGTGTATATATATACATTTGTATAGAATATATTTAATATATAATCGGGATGTACATTAAAATGCTTGTGTTTTCAGTCAATTTTAACGGTAGACCTTTTAAATACTCACTATATAATTTGACAATTTTACCGGCGTTGACGTATGACGACATAATACACGCGTGTACTATGTCCATGTTCGAAACTGCATACTACCGTACTGCCGACTACATACTGCGCGGTATGTACTGTATACTGCATACTGAATGTGGGATTCAGTATGCAGTATACAGCAGACCGACTGCACCGCAGTATACAGTATGCAAGTTTCCCAGAATGCATTTCGCGGCAGCGGTAAAGCTGCTAAAAGCTGTTTTAATTCTCGCTTCAGTGCTGTTAATACATCACTTTCTTAAGTTTTAATATTTTTTTATGCGAGAAAGTACCTATTTAGATCCTTAATATGCGATTAGTTTATCCAAATGACGCCTGTTTGTAAATTTGTCCCGACGTTATCGGAGATGTGAAGTGGCCTCTTTGAACTCCAAATGACGGAAATCCGTCGTAGCGACGGAGAACTTTAATCCATATATCTAAATAATATATAATACATAGATATCTATATCATATAATACATATTATCACGGCGAAAAGCTGTGTGCGCCTCCAGACGATATTATGAATCACAAACGACATCGTCGGGTTTTCCGACATCCCTGGTTCTTCACCTTTCACATCAATCTGAAGTAGACTGAACCTCGCGCTGCCTGTTGATTCGCGGCAACCGGCGGCATGTCGCAGTTCATGTACTTCAGGGAGTCAAAGCCAAAGTTCCTTTCCCCCCCCCCCCCCAATTCCTTCTCAACCATGGATGAGATAACCCCCACTACAGTCTCGTTGTGGAAATACAAGAGACGTCAAAGAACCGACAAGAAACACTTGCGTTACAGTGTGTATTCAGACACACACGCGTGCTGCTCGCACGGTCATGTCTCAATGACGGGCCAAATTCTCTTGGCGGGCCAGGCAGAGTAAGGGGAGGAGCTTAGATGCTGTGTGACGACATATCCACATCCAAATCAGCGCGCTTGAGCCTCCGTTTTTTCAAAAAGGCGAGCAGAACACCTAGAGCTCGTTTTACACCGAACCCAAGTTTTAGCCACTGGGGGACCATAGGCAGGCTAGGGGAACTCATATCTATGTTAGAGGACCTCATAAAAGGAAGATTTTCATTTCATGGCACCTTTAAGTAAAAACAAATCACATTTAGAACCCCTGCTTAAGTTCCTATGGATTGATTTCATCTAACCCAAATGTTAGATGAAAGAGTATAGGATTTTCTTTGTAAAGCAAACACAGGAATGCTATGATTCAATTGAAGTAATTTATTGACCATAAACATTTTAAAGAACATTGAACAAAACCAAATTTCAAACCAAACTAATAACTGTTTTCATCGTCATTCATACAAGGTTAATGTGGCATCGAAAAAACCGAACGGAGGGCGTTTGAGTGTTGAACCAGCAACCGATCCTGACCCAGTTCAAAATAGAAGATTGGGGAGTTGGGTTAACCAGTGTGCAAGGCACTTAACCCCAAAAAATGACCCAGATGGTAGACAAATACAAAAGCTATAAAAACAACTCCGTCCCAGCTGCATGTACCATGTCAGCTGCTCTGGCTGTGAATGGCTGGCGCTCCCGTGACAGCCAATCAGATTCAGGATGTGCTGGCAACAACTTCCGTGCTTTGGCGCCAATTTAGGCCAAAGAACTTAATTCGGCAATCCGTGCGTGTGTTCGTAATGTGTGTATTTATTCCCGTGTCTCTTGTGCCAAAATGTATGATCACATCCATATTAATGAGAGAAGAATCAGGCTTTAAATGAAAAACCCCTGGAAACGCTGACCTTCCCTAAAAGGTAAGTATGAGTGGGTGGGCGGGCTGTGTTCCTGGAACACAGCGTGGCTGCTCTGGGACCGCGGTGGCTCTGGGCTGTGTACTGTGCGAGTGTGTGTTTGCTGTCTTGCCTTGTCTTCGGAGGAGGAGGTCGTCGTCAGGAGCTGGCGGCGGGAGTGTGCGGGGCTGTGTGTTGGCTGAGTGTTTACCTTAAGAGAAGCAGTTTCAGTTCCTACAACGCTGCTGTTTCCCCCCGTCCCACGCTACAGGGTGCGTGTGGCGTGCGTCCATGGCTAGGGCTCAGTTAGGCCGCCTCCCCACTCTAGCTGCAATAATCAGCGAGAGGAACAAGGTGGCTGGAGCAGCAGCAGCAACAACAAGGCATGCAACGTGAATGTTCACATGGAGCACGTGGAACAACAGGTGATACAACCTAGCAGAGCACTACTCACTCAAACAGCCATGTGGGCCGTGTGTGCGTGCGTGTGTTTGTGTGTGTGTTTGTGTGTGTGTGTTAAGGGAGGTCTGTGTTTCTCTGGGTATATATTGGAATACTAAGATAGTCAAGCTGTTGGGGTGGGGGGGGCGCTTGGTCAGGGATGAGCAGACATAATGTCAGTATGGGTTTTAGTGGCCATCTCCTCATTTCACACATGGGGCGGTGGGAGGAGGAGTCATACAAACGGCTGCTTCTAGACCACAAGTGGGCAATCTTTCAATACGGCCATTTACCGTCTCCTGGACCCGACTAGTGCCTGATGCCTCCAGCTCACCGCGCTACGCTCCCCTAGCCACAAGTCAACCCACCCCAAGGCAGACATCCACCCGTCCTTACTGGTCCCTCAAAGTTGCTTTCTATGGAAAATGTACATTAAAAAAAACACGTTGAATCACACATTCACACAGATCTTCACACCTGCAAACCAGACCAGTACAATAATTACTAAGCCAACCTTGGCTCTCCACCATTATGCCGATAATAATAATTTACAGTAGAATTGTACTATGTTGTAACAAATGTTATATTCAAAATTTTAGTCACAAAAGCCAATTAAAGCATTTACTTTCCAAAATACAATCAATAAAATGACGATCACCATCTCTTTCTATCATGAAACAATCCTCTGGATGTGGCCTGGATGTGATTTTAACAATTGAATTCAAAGTTGTTGCATTCAAGCAGATACTCCTTTCTCGACTATTGGGATGATATTGCTACAAATTACCTCTCAATCAATTTAAATAAATGGTTTCAAAGTTTCCAAAATTACCATACAATTTAACCATGGCTTGAACATCTGTTCAGTTATCGCCTTGATAGGAAATTTGGGACACAACTCCATATGGACACAGCTGTGTACGTTAACACAGAGTGTTCCGATTGGCTTGTTAAACCTACACTCCTAGGCAGAGCCTCTGAGGTTCAACAACTATTTTAAAAATGGAATAGAGTATGGGGATACAAAATATAAATGAAGGAATCCTCATCCAAGAGGTTTTATCTCCATACGAAGGCTAGTGGGCCACATGAACCATTAGAAGCATTCGGATGGCCGCGATCACAACGAGGTGTCAACACATGCCTCTCCACTCAGGATCACCTTCTAGAAAGCTTGGTCCAACAGGGTATTTCACACAACGTTGTGATACCCAGAGCAGTACAAATGTGGGATGAAATAGTGACCTGAAAGCTTCAAAAGATAACTCCTCCTCTTTGTCTGATTCTGCGAGCTTGACAAAATAAAAAAAAACTTGCTAGCCTAGCTAGTAAGTCAACAGAGAACTCAACTTGGTTGAGACTCCCTATTTCCTCTTGATATTAAGATCAGTAGAAAGGCACTCCTGTGGTGGGGAAAATGAAGCAGGCGGACCTCGCTCCAAACCATTCCTCCATGCGGTTTTTCCCTAGCTAATGCGGTCTTATCCCTGCCGCCAATGTCGTCATCAGCCTTAACATCTGGAAAATCATATTTGTAAGCAATTGGTTTTACCTCTATCCCAAAACAAAACTGGCCCAAATGTCTGGTTGTCCGTGTGAGCTCGCACTTAAGAGATGCCACATGCAGATTAAGGTTGGACTCCCAACATCTACAAATAGTGTCGTTGCCGCCAACAGTGACTTGTAAATGTCGTAGGTTCCTGAAACCATTTAAATCAGCACGACAACTACAACCCTTACACACCACATCCCCACAACGCTGGCCAAGACCATCCAACACCATCCACCAGTACGAGATAACGACATGAAGGATGGGTGAGGGCCGGGCCATCAAACCACCTCCTGCCTAGAAAGACGTCCATCTCCTTCACCCTCTGCTTGCCAATGTCCCTTCTTCACATTCAGATTCTCAAGCACACACGCGCACACACACACACACCTGCCATGTTTTAGAGAAAGGGGGATGGGGGGGGGGGGGGGTAGGGGCGGGAGGTTATCGGTAAGGGGGCTCTGGCGTGTGATGGTAAGGGTAATCGTGGCGCTGGGTTTGCCCGTGTGCGGGTGTCTGCTCATACGGTCTGGATGCCGAGTAGTTCCCGGCCGCCGGATAGGCTCCCCCCGCGCCGTAACCGTCGTACGCCCCCGTGGCCGCGTAGCTGGCCGCCGAGGCCTCGTAGCCGCCGCTAGCCACCGCGGCCGCGTCGTAGGTCCCGGGCGGCCCGTATCCCGCCGAGCCGGCGTCGTAGCTCACCGGGGCGCCGTAGGTGGTGGCCGCGCCGTAGGCGGCGCCGGGTGGAGCGCCGGCCGGGGCCGAGCCCTGGGGGTAGCCCGCCGCGGCCTGGCCGCTAGCCGGAGGGGCCGGGGGCGGGGGTGGGGGCGGCGGCGGAGGGTTGGTGTAGGCGTACTGGAGGTACTGGTACTGCTGTTGGTACTGCTGATACTGCTGGTACTGCTGCATCTGCTGGTAGTACTCTGCGTAACACCTGGAGTAACGCACGGGGGGGTTAAGGCAGAGCCAATCAGAAGGCGGTCGACCGTTGGAAGGGAGTCAAACCAGAATGAATAATCCAGCCTTGAGAGTGGGATGCATCCCGGACTGGGTGCAAGCGTAACGTACCTGGCGATGGGGTCCGCAGCCCCCTCTGCGGCCGCGGGCGTGGTGGTGTCGGTGGGGAGCTCGGGCCCACCGGGAGGCGTGGGCAGGAGGGCGCGCCGTTTGGAGCGGCCCTGCCCCAGGGAACCCGGCACCGGGTCGGGCAGCAGCGGGGCTCGGTTTCCTCGGATCGGGCTACGGTCCCGGTCGCTTGCCGTCATGGTGCCAGACTTCCTTCCGGCCTGTTGTTCCGCCAGGACCTTTCAAATCGAGATACAATCCGTTATTACGTTTGCACAATATAAAACACATTTGTTGAAGATGGAATTGTGGAATTAAATGTAAACTAGATCTTTAAACAGACCTTCTGGCCCTGCTGGAAGAACTTGGCTCTCGCCGCCTCAAACAGCGCTGAAGGATCGGTGCTGGACTGGTTGTCCGCCTCCAGCGCCGAGGTGTCATGATTGGCCACATCATCATACACCTGGTCGGCCACTGAGCCGTACACCTGGCTGGCCAGGGCCCCGTATATGGCAGGGTTTACCCCGTCCGCCGATCGGGCGCTGGTGAGGCCCTTGAGGGCGGTGTAGGTGGGATCGAACGACGTGGTGTTGTAGAACGAGTTGTGGACACTCTGCTGAACCTGAGGGGAGTTTACGTTGAATATTAAAGTGCATCCCGATATAAAGCTTGATTGCAGCCAAATATAGTTACCAATCTATATGAAAACACTTATTGTAATATTCTACTAAAAAGCATAAATGTGCATGTATGTCAACGACATGGTCTGAGAGGACATATGTGAGACTGACCTGAATAGGCAGTCCAGCGGCGGCAGCTGCAGCAGCGGCCAAGATAGCCGCCTGGCTCTGGTGATGCTCTAGTGAAGAGGCCGGTCTGGGGAGAAGGCCTTCTCTGGGACCACCTTAAGAGCAGGAACAGGCAGATAGTGCCATTAAACCTCTGAACTCTAGATTGAGAATATAGTGCGTTACCTAGAAAGTTTCACTTTCATTTCAACTTTAAAAACAGTCTGGTGAGATTTATACATTTCTTTTGAAAACTATTTTCACAATGCGATGGTTTGAGCAGCCAGGCCCTGACCTACCTCCTGCCATACTCGCTGCCAAGTTGGCTGCATCCAGATTGGCCAGCTGGTTGATCAGGGGCTGGGCCTTGGAGAGCTCCACGGAGAGCTGCCGCCCCTTGTACATGGTCCCGTTGAGCCCGTCGATGGCCAGCAAGGCCTCCTCCTTTCGCTCCATGTGAACGAACGCATAGCCCGCATTGGAACACAGCCTTGCTGCAATACGAACAGGAACAGTTTAGGCGCTGTTAGCATCGCCTCAGAGTTGACATTTAAATCGAATTGTGAATCAAGATTACCCAAGATAAATATGCTAACCACTTATTGTCATCAAGAAATAGCCGCCTAACCAGCAGTTCCTTTGCTAAACACTACATGCATTGCTTTGATGATAAAGGGAGAATCCCCTGACCTTTCACTTTGTCACAGTCCAGGACCCTCCCAAACGACTGGAACAGCCCATGCAAGTCATCGGCGGTGCATGTTGAGCTCAGGTTCCCCACAAACACCTTGGTGGAATTTGGTGGGCGTGCCCGTGACTCCTCCACCACCAGGGGCCTGCCTCTGTACTCTTTCCCATCAAGGTGCCGGATGGCCCTGCCAGGGAAAGCACCAACACTATGAACACCCAATTGATAAACATATTCTCTTCATAATTTTCTTTTTCACAGCACACATTAATGAGCGTGGGGATCTGGGACTTTGGTACAAATAAACCAATGTGTCCTGTCAGATACATATTGAGATGGCATTCATAGTGAGTCGGTATCGGCGTACCTGTCCGCTGCGCCTTCGCCCTTCAACGTGATGAACGCATACTGCCTCAGGAGAGAGCAGGTGTTGACCTCCCCATGAGGAGAGAATAACTTGTTCAGCTCGTCATGGGTTGCGTCTAATGGTAGGTTCCCCACAAACAACTTGACGTTGTCACTCATCTCGATGTCCGGCTGACATCTGCAATGAATCGAATAAAGAAAAAAAACACGGTTTAGTACGGTTCCTGAGCCATTCCTGGAACTACATTATGGCCAGTGGCGCGGTTTTCCTTCCGTCGGTACCGATGCCCTCGGGCGTCTAATTGTGCGTTTCTGTAAGCACGATCGTCCAACCTAAACCCGTATATGCATTTTATAATGAATTACAAAGACAACAGGCATCCTGTGAACGTCCAACTTCCCTCGTTGGTTGAAACTGAATGGATATCAAGTTAGCCCCGACTAGCTGAAACCTAGCTTAACTAGCTAAGTGTGTGGGGCTGCACGAGATACATTTGGTCACCAACATCTCCCCATTTCCATTTCCCAGAGGATCAACCGTTTGTAAAGTAGCTCATAAACATGAATGTAATTGTTGCATAAGGTATGAAGTATAACCATATTACAGTTCGCCTGACATTTTCGTGTTAGCGTCCTGATGCTAGGCTAACGTTAGCATAACGTATTTTCCAACGTGGTTCATTACGGAATACTTCATCAATACACTCAAACGAAAACGTATCATCAAAAGTTTACTTTATCCTTAAGTGTGCTTCGTAGTTAACAATGAAAGATTCAATAAAACGAATATATTGAAACCTTAAAAGGTACGTTGCTTACCAAAAGGCGGCGTAATAGTGAATTTTCCACCTCATATCCGGTTCCGCTCTTAACCCAGGCCCGCCTTCCGCAAGGACAGGAGCGAGCCTCTGCTATGGAGGGTGATCGTCTGTTTGACATGTGACTGATTCAACATGTTTGGAAAGGCGGAGGTTGATTCAGCGTTGATTCAACGCTCTTTTGCTGTCTGGGACCTGTAATTATAAATGCACAATTATCCTACAATAACATTATCCATTATTATACAATAACACATAACTATAGTTTGTATCAGTTACCCTACTACTATGAGCGAGCGGGTCCCAAGGTCTATTCCAAATCATTCAAACCGTTGTGATTATATCACACGATATAAAGAAATAAGAGAAAATAATGCCCAAAAGGTAGCCCTTATTTGAGTAGGCTATACCATCAATACCTTGTCTGTGGCCTCTGAAGCGGATCCAGGCTGCACCAGGTGGGAGGAGGAGGAGGAGCCGGGGAGGAGGAGGAGGTGGAGGAGGGCTCACAGAAGAGACGCTGACAGCTCCAGGTATGCGATCAGCTAAAGGGAGAACATAAGTTAGTTCCATTTAAACTCTGGTTAATGGGGACGACTAAACCTCTCAGTTCGCAGTTATGTGCTTTTGAATCGTTGATTTGCTGACCCGATAGACTCGGATCGGGAGAGAGAGAGGTAGGTACAGTGAATAGGTTTTCTCTAAATGAATCTTATTATTTTGGAGTTATTGCTGACCATACGATTTAGACCAGAGTTGTCTAACAACCCTGTTTTAATAAGCCTTTGTCTGTCCCACTGTAGTAGGCTATATTGATATTTCTCAGGGTCCAGGGATGGGCTCGCCTGTAGATTCGGACTCAGTCTACGAGGAGCTTCAATGCGTTCTGCTGAATTAGGACACATTTTAATTTAAACTAAAACAACTTTACTTCGTCGCATTTACACATTTGTGTGAATTTGGTGAATGTGGTGAATGCTGCCGACATGGAACTAGTCATTGTAAGGTTTACTTTTAAAAGTTTACGATTTTACTGAACAACGAAGTCGAGCTTCTGAAGTTCACCAAGTCTGGGCTCGTTTCCTTCTCCGTCAGGCATGCTTTATTTCCCCACACGCGCGCAACCACGACGCTGTTCGTCCGCGTACGCGTGGATTTGCTTTAATGCTCAACCACAACTCAGCACAACAACAATTAAGAGGGCCCTTCCCTCTAATTACATTCTTCGGACTTGTGTGTGTGTGTGTGTGTGTGTGTGTGTGTGTGTGTGTGTGTGTGTGTGTGTGTGTGTGTGTGTGTGTGTGTGTGTGTGTGTGCGTGCGTGCGTGCGTGCGTGCGTGTGTGTGTGTGTGTGTACGCGCGCATGCCTAGATGGCGCAGGAGGATCCTCTGTATGACTTCCCCGAGCCAGCCCCGTCATCAGACATCAAACGGGTTGTCCACCAAAGGGCGCAGGGATCCCTAAAAAGTGTCAGCGTGCTGGACCGCCTGCTGCTCACAGTGCCAGTCTGGCTGCAGCTGCCGATCAACCCTGCGACCGCACTACACATCCTGCAGAAGGAACCGCCTGGGGTCTGCTTCCCACTTGCAATCGCATGCATACAAATTCATAACTTAAAAATGGCATTTAGTCCTGCATAAACCTGCATAATTCCTGCATAAACCACACTTAAACCTGCAGTGTGGAGGAATTCCCATTACCAATCTCTAGGTGTTTGAGTTGCAACAGTTATAATTTGATATATAATATTACATTATATTATTCTTGAGAAACTTTCTAGTTCCGTTTTTTTATGTGTAGTTAATAGCTGCAGTAGAAAGGCTACAATTGACGTGTGCGTGTGTGTGTGTGTGTGTGTGTGTGTGTGTGTGTGTGTGTGCCTATGTGCGTGCAGGCCTTTCTGGTGCGTAATTCCCGTACATCCAGGAGAAACGTGCTCTGTGTCCGTCTGACTGACGACAGCGTTCCATCATTTGTGCAGCAGTTTGGCATCCGGGAGCAGCATTCCAGTAAGACTCTTTTGATGGGATAGAGATGCACAGAGAGGTGCTGCTTAATCTGAATAGGAAATGGAGAACAAACTGTTCCTGTACACTTCTTGTGAAGTATCAACATTTATTTGGATAGCAAACAATAAAGTGTGCATGTGTTTTTATAATGTCTATAGCTAATTCCATACTTAAAATCAACCACATTTCCTATCATTCAAACCCAAAGCCTTACCGCTACTTTCACAGCGTTCTGCCTGGAGTCATCAGCCATTAGTTTTCCAGACCTCCCCCGGCTCATAGCCTTCTACTGCGTCAGCAGGTACTGGTCTTCCGGTCTTCTGCCAAGTCATCGTCTTTCCTCTCCCAAATCATTTCTTCGTTTGTGTCTCCTTCTCATTCCTCATTTTTTCCCTCTCATGCCCTCGCCACACATAAACATGTCTGTTCTCAAAGCCATTCCTTCACCGCTGACTGGCCATCAGCAGAGCACCGTGGGTTCAGCGGTGAGTGACGGTGGTGTTTGTCATGTCCTCTCTGCCAGGGATGTGCTCCCTTTCCCCCTGGAGCTCCCTGAGGCCATCGCCAAGGCAAACTCCCACAAGCAGCTGGAGTCGATCTCGCATATGGGAATCGGTAGGTTTATACCAAACCTGATGTATCGTCTCTCTCTTTCAATGTATGCATAGTATATATATATTGGAGAGTAACTAATCCCATAATATTTTTTACAGCATATCTAAACCACATGCAATTGTCATTCATGATGGGCTTATATTAGTGCTGGGTTAGGGTCAATGTTGTTCGATCCACCACATGTTATAATAGGTATACAATGGGCCATCCAAACGCTAAATGTTTGTGCCTATAGGGTTAGAAAATATATGGAACGCCCTGGAATGGAAATGACCATTGTCTGTTTTGTAGAATTCTGGAGCTCCCAGCTGAACTACCGTGGACCACGGGGGACCCCTAAAGCCAAGGACCACGACAAGACGGACCCAGGCGCTACAGAGAACTCGCCACAGACTCCTGCTGCTCAGTTTCCCCCCGCGTCTGCGTCAGATTCCCTCCCCCAACCTCATCCAGCCAACCAGATTCCTCAGCTGCCTCCTAGTCATGCTGCTTGCAGCCAATCCATGACCAGTCCCACCGTGTTCCAGAAGCTCTGTCCAATCACAACCCGCAGCCCGAGGGAGCTGGACTGTGGCTCGGGCGCCCTGTGCTTCGTCAACCCGCTCTTCATCCAGCCCCAGAGTGTCCTCCACCGACGCCAGCTCTTCAAACGCAGCCTGAAGGTGAGGGTCTCCACCGAGACCAGCAGCTTTCTCTCCCCTCCTCTGGCTCCTCCCCCTCCCCCGCCACTCATGCCCAAGACCAGGGGGAAATGTAAAGCCAAGCTCGCGCTGGAGGCACTCCCCCCGCAGTGTCCGCCAAAGGGTCAGACCTCGCCGAGACCCGGCGCACACGCAACCCTAACCCAAGAGGCCCTCATGGGAGTCCCACCAGGATCTCCCGGACCGGGGGGCCAGGAGGAGGAGCGAACGAAGGTCCCGGTACCGGTGGAAGTGGGGCTTATCCCCGCAGGACAGGAGGCCAGGGACGCGGACGACGCTGAGGCCGAGTCAGACTACATTGAGCGTCCTTTCGTCCACCGCCAGGCCTCAGCTCCTGGGTCCCCCTTCCTCTCCCACACTCCCTCACCCATGGAATGCCCTCCCCCCTTCCTCAAGGCCTCCCTCTCCCCACACAACTCTCCCTCGCTCTCGCCCTACCAGTCGCCCAGCCCCTCTCCCATGCTGCCGTACTCCCTGACGCCCTTCGCCACTCCCTGCGCCTCGCCCACGGCGGAGGACGCCTATCATGTGCCGTGTTCCACAGCCTCGAGACCGGCTCCCGAGAACGCCGCAGAGGGCGGCCAGGAACGAGGAGATTGGGAGGAAAAGGAGAACGAGGATGACGAGAGCAGCAAGGACGAAGGGGAGGAAGCCATGGGATTGCTTTTAGAAGAGCTTTATGCATCTAGCCTTAACAACCCAGCATGCTGCGGCTCCCTCGGCAGCTCAGAGGGCGAGGACGAAGAGAGCCTGTCCCCATCGCCCCTCCCGCAGCTGGGCGTCTGTCCACTCACCTCCAGTAGTAACCTCCCCTGAACGCATAATGGTACGATCAAGCGGATCACAGCTGGAAGATCATCTCAGACTTTTGTATCAATAGACGTTAAGGTGTGGTCCTGTTTGAAGTCTTTGCTCAACCGAGCGATACACAACAGCCATTCCCGGATTATTCAAGGGCTCTTTATGGTTCCACGTTCACGACACGCAAGGGGGTTACGGACCACTTACGTCCTTGTGGACCCTCCTAGCGTTCACCGCAAGGGCCAGACGTGCGCCTAACAAAAATCGTAACCGTCCGTCAAGGCGATGCAGCAGGAAGGGCTGTGATTGGTCCGCATACTAAAACCTGACGCAGAACCATAAACAATCACGACTGCGTTGAAGCGTCTGCGTGGTCATTGCGTTGCGGGAACGTGGGACCATAAAAAGGCCTTTAGTAGTATGTGGGAGTTCTAAGTCATAAAATCAAAGTAATTTGAGAATATATTCCGATGTCATTAAATATTTGGAGAGCGACCATGTTTTGGGTCTTACATCCCTGGTCAACAGTATTTTTATGAAATCCCACAAATTTATTTTATATACTTAACCTTAAGGTCAGCCTCCAGTGGACTTGATTGACAAGTGTTTTGACTGTTGTGGCTTGTGCAATACTGTTTAGAATAATACAATTATTTCAGAAAATTAAAGCCTTCAAATTCGATGAAAAAAGTATGGCTATCTCCATTTGTATAAGCATTTTATCGGCATTATTCACCTCTTTATTCTGTTCCTGTGATATTGTCTCATGCTAATATTTCCTATGCAAGATCTATGATTTTTTTTATCACTTCATTCACATAACATGCAACCTTATCACCCAGATGAATCATACAACGCAGCTCTTATTAAACTGTTTATTAATGGCTGAAGACATAGGTTGATTACATAGGTTTGTGTTGCCTACCAGAGACAGCCACAAATAAGTTCTATCTTGACCAAATCAAACTCCTTCTCAGAATGCAGACCTGATCATCACAAGTTACAGTGCTGTGTGCATTGATCACCAAATGTTTGTTGAAATCAACATTGCATTCTGACTGCGCTGGCAGCAGGTTCACCGCCAAACAGTAAACAAGCCGAACCGAAGTCAATTCATTAAGGTGCGTGGTCAAATGAAGTCCTTCGTTTGACTTTATTTTAAACCGTAGCCGTTGTCTACAGCAGAGTCCTTGGTCTGGAGTCTGGTTGCATCTATGGCTTATTTGTTGGAACTCGGTTCACTGGAAATATGTCAAGTGCATTCTGACTGGTAACGTAGGATTGTATGGTTTAAAGAGAAGAAGAAGAATTGGATTATGCCCTTTAGAAGGAAGTGTCTGGAACGCAGCCGCTAATGGCACCAGCAGGGGGAGTCCCTCTTGCTGAGCTCCAGGAGGTCTGCCTCCAGCTGCTCTGCATCTTCCTGGAAGCGCTCGGTGAAGGAGCAGATCAGCCCCGCCACACTGCCTTCGTACTCCACCAGCTCTACGGCCTCGCCTGGGAAAACAACAGCATCATGGTCGTCATCCAAACCGACTTGCAATGAACCAACGGGAAACTGCCTTATCCCACTGTTCCAGCGGCCAGGAAGCCCCCCCGTTAATATCGTGCACGTGCACGGCCATCCTTTGAGAGACTCCATAAGAGAGCCTGCAAACCCCGCCCTCTCTGAGGTAGACAGGTTGGAGGGCTACGGCGTAGTTGTGATTAAGTGAATCAGTAAGTGCGAAGGTGCTCTTTGGTATGCAAAAACATAGTTTCTAAAATGATAAGCTGACCAAGGCATTTTTCTTAAAAGTAAAACAAGCTTTAATAAATAGGCTAATTCATAATAGAATTCTTAAAAAGTTGCCAAACTGTTTCGGCCATTGTAGGCCTTCATCAGGGCATGAATAATAAACAAGGTGTAATGGCAGGTATATCAAGTCGTAGCTATTAGTAAACTCGCTCCAGCTGGAGTAGGTGGTGTCAACAAATGACTCATAATGCAGCCTAAATCATGTAATATGATCACAAAATCCATGCACATCCATGACAAACATAGAATGGATCCAGTGTGGATCCAATGGATCCAGTGTGGATCCAACAGTCACTAACAGCTCATCAAGTCCAAAGGCAGACGCCTTTGACCACCATTTCAATAGAATCAATCCTGGGAATGCTGTAGCATCTAGTTGATAGATCCAGCAACTTTCTTTTTGGTTTAGGGTTTTTTGAGATTAATCTTTTGTGAAGATGAATCCCTGTAACGGTGAACAGTATGCCGTATTCATTATATGCTTCTCTGAAGTGTCTTGTCATAGCATAATCACAGATTCCTATTATTTGGGCACTCCTATGCTCAGCGAGGAGGTCTTGCGGCCCTTCGTTTAGTACGCCCAACATAAAAAGCATCGCACAGAGAGCATTCCAAAATATAAATAGCATATGTAGTCTTACAATTTCCGAAATGTTTAGTAGTGAATGTGTGTAGTGTGATAGATGTGGTAGATGACTATGCACCGGTCTATCACCCAAAGTAGGTGTTATTCTAAAGGAGAAGACAGGGGGCTCTTTAGAAACATAATTTAACGAGTCATCACATTGAAGGAGGTTCCAATTCTTTTTTATTATATTACGTATAGTGTATGCGTCAGTGCTATGGCCCGTGGAAAAGAAAACCCTGCCCTTTTTAGCAGTTAATGACTTACTATGGAGCAGTGTTAATTTTGTCAGCTATTTTAGATTTAGTCTTAGTCTTTTGACGAAAATGCTTATTAGATTTAGTCCGATTTTAGTCATTGTTTTCCTCTGTAGTTTTAGTCGACGAAAAGTCCTTACTTTTTAATCAACTTTTAGTCATTACTTTTAGTCAAAATGTTTTCTCTTTTTAAACTAGTTCAATTAGGCTAACCCCATATATATGGACACCTGCCAAGTTGTTCCACTCAAATAGTGTACTAAAGTGAAAACGTCACGTTGTCCTGGCAACCAGATTTTCAGTTCTAAACAACCGAACGAGAGATAGTGTTCTCCATTGCTTCCATGTGTTGTTTCTTTCAAAATTAAAATAAATAAATTTCAAGAGGTGAAAATCACTACCAATCCAAACATGTCGAGGCGTTCATGTATTCCCCTGGGGTATTAAAAGGAAAAGTTTGCAAACGTTAGTTTAGTTTAGTTATTTTTTTTATATGAAGACAATCTATTCTCAATATTACTTACATCATTGATAAAGCAAACTCACAAATCAATTTGCAAATTTTTTCTTTCAAAGGTTTGTGTGGCATAGGATTTCCCCTTATAATTTGGTTTGTGTAGAACCGAAAATCGGTTGCTATGGAAACGTGACTTCACAGTTTAGTACTCTTGTCTGTTCAGCCTTCAAAACGATAGCTGGTAAATTGTGAAAAATGCATTAAACTGTAATCGGAAAACGCGGTTATACGCTATAGACCCTATAGTATCTATGGTATAAAGGCTGGGACGAATTTTAAAGTACACCTTACGTTGAAAGTATAGACCGTGGCGATTCCCATTGAAACGAATGGCGCGGTGATTTCCTTCAAAACGAGAGCCGGTAAATTGTGAAAAATGAATTAAACTGTAATCAGACAACGCGGTTATATGCTATAGACCCTAGAGTATCTGTGGTATAAAAGCTGGGACGAATTTCGAATTATAAATAAGTACAATGCATAACGTTAGCTCATAGCTGAGTGGACTATACCTCCCGTTGCCAAGTCGTAGCTAAGGTCCGTCCTATTTACTGGAGGTGTGAACAGTTGCATAAGAAACTTGCGGGAGGGTAATGATTGGAAAATATCGTGCATTTTGAATCTCCAAATAGCACACCACTTTGGAGGAGTAATCGCGTTCTTTGTAACGATTGTACCTCTCTTTACTTTTAGTGTCAAACTCTTGATCGTTGTCGCAGATCCTAGGTAATCTCTGGGATTGTCCGAATGGGATGTTCTGAGTTAGTGTAGGTGGAGGTGCTCATGTTGGTTTAAAGGTTGTATCAGCGATTCTAGGCTACCTGCCCCATAAGCAGGCCGTCAAAAAAGCGCGTCTCTGTAGGCAGCCTGTGCCATGAGATCGTACACATAAACAAATGGTACTACCAACCACTCCAAGCCAAAATAAATAGTATTCCAACCAAACACCGACATGGGTTAGGGTGTTGTGAGGTTTTGCGCTGCGTTTTTATTAGATGCATCAACCATGGAAGGGAGGGACGAGCTGGCTCTGTTTGCTTGGGATCTGCTTCAAATACCGACAGAAGTGGCGTCACCCAACGTCGCTGATACAACCGTAAACTCAAGACGCATGATTGTTGATTGCTGCCCCCCCCCTGCCGTATGAGGTCACTGTCCGTATCTGGAGTGGTCCTCAGTGGATCCTCTCAGGCTGTGATACCCCGTGTATCAGTCCACCGTCCCGCCCCAGGCCGTGGCAGCGTACCTTGGACCCTGGTGTTGGCCTGGACGAACATCTTGCGATCCTCCTTCCTCAGCAGCACCGTGTCTCGCAGACGCAGGAAGTTATGCGACCCGCTGTCCGTCACGGCGGAGTAGCCGTCGTAGAGGGCCCGCCCCCCCGCCACGTCCGCCGTCGCCTTCAGCACCTGACACACACACACACACACACACACACACACACACACACACACACACACACACACACACACACACACAGGAGATACCTCACATTACAGCCCCCCGATATTGTAAATAAAGTTATGGTTCGCTTGCTGTAATGCCCCAAGTGATCCCACTTCTGGAGAGAAATCACACAATAACATAAATAAAACGTTTCAGTCAGTTCAAAATAGAAAAATGTGGTACAATACAATGTCCTGCACAATAATAAAATAAATAAATAAATAATTAATTAATAAAAATTGAAAGTACCCGTTCTGCATATTCAATCAGCAAGTTTCCAACGTTTAACGGCATGACATTAGCATAAATCTATTTTTAGTCCCAAAACCAATGGTTCATGCGGTGTGGGGGGCGGGGCCTCTTACCTGCAGTTTGCAGAGGAACCTCTGGATGGCGGTCTTGCCCACGGTGCGGATCTTGGTGCGGTCCAGGGTGATCCTGGCGTCGGGCCGTCCGTCGGCGCCCGCCACCTCCTCCAGGCGCACCAGGCCCTCCCCGGCCTCCAGCAGCACCCGCAGGATCACGAAGCGGGCCTGCATGTGGGCCTGAGGACCACCCATCGGAGGGGTTTGAGGACGTGGCTACAGTCATGTATTGCTGACCACAGAGTTCTGAATGGACCGGCCGGAAAGCTGACCGTAAAAAGACCAAACCCTCCGACTCTAAACAGTCGCAACACAGAGGAGAAAATATCACTAAACGATTTTTTCCAATGTCGTTCGTCCCTAGTATACACTGTATGCACGTGTAAACATCAGCCGATCCTCATGACGATAGAGGAGGTGATGCCCGTCCCCTACCTGTCTCCAGCTGCTGCTCTCCGAGGTGTAGAACTCCAGGCCCAGCAGGCCAGCGCGCACCATGTTCAGCCAGTTGATGTACACCACGTCCTCAGCATCCTGGTCCTCGTGGCCGAAGATACTGACACACACAAACCATGGAGACACGGTTACACATCAGCATGGCCCACTGTACATTAGATAGATACAAAGCGCAAGCGGTGTAAACTGCCCTAAACTGATTTAATGTATATGCAAACTAACAACAGGACTAGGCATTAAAGCAACAAAGTAAAAGCTAAATGTTCTGCACTATTTATGTAGTTAATTCTTTGAGTAAGGTGTACTTGCGGTGGAAAAAACATAATGGAAAAGGATGAGGTTTGTTATGAACATCAGGTATAACTTTAACTGTATAAAAGGTATAACTGTAAGTGTGTGCGTGCATAAAGCATCTCTCAAAGGGTTTATGTGTGGAGCGGCCCCGGAAGCTCCAGCTGTCTGAAGAGCTTGGTGTCCCTGCAGTACCTGAGGGCGAGCTTGTTGAGGCAGAGGTAGAGGCCAACGCACTCGGCACGGCACTCCTCATAGGACGAGGCGATGGTGGAGAACCTGCTGTCCCACGTCTCGTTGCCGCGGTACCAACTGGTCACCTGTAGACACACACACACACACACATATCAGAAACAGCTTGATATCGTTGGTCACTTGGCACCTTCTCAGTGCATACGCTCACCTTCTCTCCGGTCTCTGGGTTGATCAAAGTGTTCTGGTCGAAGTTGAATTTGCCCTGGTCGTCCTGTCAAGAAGCACATCCATTTAGTCTGAGGTTGAAGCCTGTGAGGCTAGCGTAGGTGAGCTCCTGCTGTTTGCTGGCTCTATATAGTCGACGGGACTGACCTGAACAAACAGCTTGCCACTGCCATGACCCAGCAGCTCATGAAGCCCAACCTGCACCTCGAACGACGGCCCCTTCCACTTAATATAAGCATCCTGCAACACACACACACACACACACACACACACACACACACACACACACACACACACACACACACACACACACACACACACACACACACACACACACACACACACACACACACACACACACGGATCACATTCTCTGGAGTGCACGTTGCTGAAAGTGGTGTGGAGAAAGTGCATTTGTGCGTGCCAACCTTGTCCTCCTCCTCCAGGAAGGTAAGCTTCTCTTTCTGAGTAGCATAGGCTACAGCCAGAACGTTGCCTAGCGACACGTTCTTGAAGCCCTCCGACTGTCTGATGTCATCATCTACAAGCACACAACACCAACCAACGGTTAACACACAGTTAAGTTATCCCAGTGTGTCTGCGGACATGGTTGCGTGAAAAACATGCCATTGTTTTCAGTCCATTTAACGGAAAGATCAAAATGAACGGCTTTGTTTAAAGTTATGGGCAACTGAAATATTATTACTATTGAGGGTCAACAAGGTGTACTTTAACATCAGATAAAAATGTTGCATGAAATCCATTGCAATCGCAGTCCATACATTTCCTTTGATTCCTTCAAGCAAATTAATGGCTAGAGTCTATTTACATATTAGCGTTTCAGGAAGTACAAACTACACAAAACAGCAGGGAGGCGAGGCGGAACACCCTGCCACCCAAGACCGAGATTATTATCTGACCTTGAGACTAATATACTTTGATAGAAAGAATTCCCAAGATATTGGGTCGTTAGGTAGTTGATCCATCCCTCTGTGATGCCACGGTCATGTAACGCTTCTAGATTCTGTGTTGTCTGCGTACAGTTGTTTATGTAACACTTCTAGATCCTGACCATCTGTACGTGCTGGTTCCGTATAGATGGTTTTGCTACGATCCCGTGGGTCGGCTCTGGATACGTACAGTTGGGGATGTTGATGCCGGCGGGGATGCCGCTGCCGGCGAAGGTGAGCACGTCCAGCGAGGTGAAGTCCGGCTTGAGGAAGGTGTCCTTCTCAAAGTCCCGGGGCCACGGCAGCTCGGGCAGCAGCACCTCGGCCGAGCTCACCAGCTTGGCGAAGCGCTCGCTCATGGCCTTGTTCACCACTGCCACGAAGCCTGGGCGGACAAGGGCACGGGTCAACGGCTAGCTGGGAAGACAAGCTCAACCATCGCTACAGTGTGTGTGGGTCTCAGGTGGAGAAGGACCCGCTAAATTGATAATTAAAAAAAAACAGCTATTAATTACCGCATTAAAAAGGGAGCTTACCTTCAAACTCTCCCCTGGAGCCAAAGGGGTCCCTGTAGCTCTCTATGAAACCTATGTAACTGAGAGGTGGAGGAGGGAAACATAAGGTCAATATAAAACGAGGTTGGTTTCACTGGAATCGATGTCTTAACCACAACATTCCACAAGAAAGAACATGCCATAATAGCACTGCTTCAGTAGGTTTCTTTTACCATTATAAAGCAAGATTGTGTTTCTAAAATGGGGCAGATTTCCAACATTCCACAAGCCTAATCTTTGATGGAAATTATCCAGGGTGTTGAAAAAAATGTGATGATTCAGTTACGAGATCTTGTGATTGAGATGCATGTACCTCTCAACGATTGGCCCCTTGTCTTTGATCCAGAAGCGCGAGCCCTCCTTGTGTGCGTCGATGGAGCCGAAGGTGAAGCTTCGCCGGTATCCCTCCAGCATCTTCTTCTGGTTCTCACTGGCAGCATGGGCCTGTCCATTGGGCAGGGTTTATGGGGAGATGGAGGGCAGAAATGTTCAGAGTTGAGGAAGGACATTTCATTGGACTTTGACAGAGCCTGTATCCGGTTCTTTGCCTGTGTACGTAATGTTCTTGAATAAATAACTTGAGGAATTTTTTACAGCGCTGAAGAAATGGATGTTTCCAACAAAAACATGATGATTCTCTATCTTCTCTTGTCTCTTACAAGGCTTAGCTATAGCGAGCCGATCTGATAATAGAGACTGGCCTCCACATTCTTCAATACTAAAACAACCCTGAACATGAACTTGCATGTGGACGGAGGCCTGCGTATCTCATACCGCAACAGCAATCAGACTGACAGTTTAGTCAGTTCTTCCATGCTGTTCCTTGAGCTGAAGGTTTAGGGTGGGCCTGTGAGCCTCTTATTATTCTGATAAATGACTAGCACTTTGTTCCAAATATGTTGGCTCGATAAATAGAGTTTGCTATGGGAATCGTGCTAATCTGGGATCAATACCTAACGCAACACCCCCCCCCAACCCTGACCCTAACTATACTCACACCAACAGCCACCCCCTCCCCCTCACCTGGGCCTTTTCGAGGTAGTGGCTGACTTTCTCCATGATCTGGGCGTAGTCCCCCCTCTTCACGGTGAACTCTTTGTCTTCAAAGCTGAAGCTGCCGCAGCGCGTCTCCCCCTCTCCGTCGATGGCGCAGTCTGCACAGCCAAACAGTCAACACCTTGTTTCAGGCATTCTGCACAACGAATGACCCCAACCTGTGGGCCTCAACAACGCAGGTATGGTAGCAATACTGGGATTGATCAAAGATTCAAAACAAACGCTGTTGACCCTTATACATTTAACACACACACACACCCAGTACCTGACTTCACAGCCGACGCCAGGCGCACCTCGTAGCTCAGCTTCCCCCCCTTCTCCGTTTTGAACAGGCGTGTGTTGTAGGCAGACAGGTTCTATGGGGACACACACACACACACACACACACACACACACACACACACACACACACACACACACACACACACACACACACACACACACACACACACACACACACACACACACACACACACACACACACACACGTTTAACATGACCCCAGTCTGCAAAAAAGGTAGTTGCCTTTCAAGGCGAAGCATGCTCAAAGAACACTGCCCCATGCAATAAATCGTTCTCATTAACTTGCTCATTCATTTGTTGCCATTCAATGTCAGATTCGGAAATCTGCCATGATTTATACTGTATGAAGGAACTGGGTGAGCGTCATCATGATAATCATGGCATGTGAAAGTGACTGATTTAAAAGTGGTCCGGCTGTGAAGAGCAGAAGGCTTGGAAAGGCAGCCAGCAGCTCACCTGGGAGTCGAGGAACTTCTGGGCCAGCTCAGCGTCCTCCAGACCACAGTTCCCTGAGAAGTAGGTGGTGATGCCCTGTGGATGCACAACAGGAAAGGTTACTCAATGTCCAACACCATGTCAGTCATTTCTAAAAGTCCCCTTCTACATGTAGAGCACTTCTCGGGCCCCTCTCCCGGGGCCCCACCTTGCTGCCCAGCCCCAGCTGTTTCTGTTTGTCCTCCAGGGAGAAGAGGGCGGAGGAGCAGCTGTCCCACAGGGCCTCCATCTCGCTGGGCTGCTCCGTGAATGCCTGGCTGGCGAAAACCAGGGCTTTCAGCTTGTCCTGGGGGCCGACACAGAAACACACTCCATATTAGCAGGTTTAGGACTTTAACCATTGGTATCTGAACTCATCTCCTCAACAAAAGGACCTTCTGGTTTGAAAAACACAAGTTTTAGCAAGGAGGTTCGTTTTCAAAGGAGAAGCACTCTCACCTTTGGTAGGTTCGGGACGAACTTGGTGTCTCCGAAAGATTTGTAGTTTCCCATGTTTGCATAAAGACCGGCTGCATATACCAGGAAGGCCTACACAGACACATTAGAGAACACAGTTACTCTTCATGTTGGGAAACCTTGAGTGGACATAGACGCCGAGGGATAGGAGGTGGGATGGGGATATCCTTCCTGACATCGCCAGACCAATTTGTAAATGCATTAGTCTGAAACCTCTTGATTTCCAAGGGGCTTTATCAACGGTTGATTGATTGATTGAACAACAATTAACAGAAGTGTTCAAAAGGATTAAAAAAAACACAATAAAGCCCAAAGGCTTGTTTCCATTGTGGTCGTTTAGATGGGAAGGGAGAAATAACACATGGAATAAAACATGGAGAACAAACAGACAGCACGTGGACTACAACGTGGAGGAAAAAAGGGGAATAAAATAAATAAAACAAGGGATCAGTTCCCAGACAGACAAGCAGACACACAGACAGTACAATATTCCTAGTACTTCAGCGATCTTTTGATTTTGTTTAAGGTTGCAGACCAAAATACCTCTGGCTCAATTTGATAGGCCTACAACCAATGAGAGAAAAGATCAGCAGCTGCCATCTTGTTTGTTTATGAAAATACTGCCACTTATATGATACGGTTGTGTTTGGTCAGCTGGAAATCTGGCCAGATGCATATGCCCGAGAAAATAAAACATGAGCTCGCAGGCTTGTTTGGTTTACAGGATAGGATGTAGTTGGAGCGACCAGGAAAGGGAGGAAGAGAGGAGGGAAGAGGAAGGGAGAGTGTGTGAAGGAGAGTGATGATGCACCTGGTACTCCTCACTGGTAAGCCCAGCTGCGATGGCGACTGGCACCAGTTCAGCAGCTGGTTGTTTACGGAAGATCTTTTGAAGCAGCACGAAGATGTTTGCAGACTCTGGGGAGGTCTGCAGCAGAACCGCCAGGCCACCATACCTACAGATACAGAGTTAGATATAGAGGTCAATGAAGAGCTGCCATAAGCCCAACATCTCATTTAACTAGGGACAAAGTATGGAAAGTATTTTCCCCTACATACTATCAATGGGTTTTACTTTTACTTGGGAACTTGTGAACGTCGTTCATGAACATTTCAACGTAATGCTTGTTTTCACGTCGACGTACCAGGCTGCCCGGGAGAGGTAGTGGGAGTACATCTTTTCCCGCGGTGACAGCAGGCGGAACGCCTCTCTGCAGTCCAGCGCAGAGACACCGATGTCATTAGGGAGGTAATACTGGGAGTCCACCATGTTCAAACTGGAATTTAATACTGGCGAAGAAAACCTGCAAATAGAAAATATTGGAAAGTATTTAACAACTCATAGACAAATGGTGAAGATTTAGAAGGAGGAGAAGTGCAGCTGAGGATTTAGAACAAGGAACAAGGTTTAACCGAAAGTGAAAGAATAACAGACAGATAAGAGACCAGCCTGGACCAGGCTTTGGGTATGAAAGAATGCTCATTTGAATCCAATAAAAGTGCATAACTCGATCTGGGAGATGTATTTGACCTGTGGTGATTATGTGCTTATCATTACAAAATAACTATTTGTGTATATGATATTTCCTCATGACAACTTCACTATTGGTACATCGACCATCCATCAACTGAGAAGGAGAAGAGCTAGCTAGAATTAGCCTCAATCACAAATTAGCAATAAGATGCAGGCCAACAGCTCATTTCACCACGAGTAAAGTGAAGCATTTCAATTCGATTCTGACCACACTGTTGTGTCCAGCCCCTTACTTTTATATTTTAAGTAAACGTTCAACTTAGCAATGCTAGCTCATGCCCATTATCTGGGCTCCTAACGGGGAAAGCTCAGTCGATCGATGATATTCCTACAAAAAACAGCCTCTGTGTAAACGTGAACATACTCTGATATTAGCTTCCCGAGGTGCAGAGGTCATTATAAACAACATTTAAACAACATGCATTACTACCTGAATCACTCACACAGCCGTCACGTCAAAATGCAATCTCACGCTCTCTGCTCTAGTGCACTTCCTGTGTTCATTCAATGCACGACCCTCCTTTCGACCAATCACAGAGCGCCTCACAAACTCGCGCAACAAGACCAGTCACCGAATCCATGCGCCCACCTTGGACCAACTTTCATGATCCTAAATGTCGATGAAACGAGCGGGGTGAAATAAGCCAAAGGTATATCAACACATGAGAAGAGAATATGGTGCGAAGGGTTAAAATAATTACCATTTGCACAATGATATGGTACCACCTGACGAGGTGGCCGAGTGGTTAAGGCGATGGACTGCTAATCCATTGTGCTCTGCACGCGTGGGTTCGAATCCCATCCTCGTCGATATCTTTTTCCATATTCGGAAGCCCCGCAACATGATTTTATATAAGTCTAACGTTAGTTAGTGGTGGACAAGACGGAAGAGGCACTACCTACATTGACATTGTTATTTAACTCGACTCGCAACAGCCCACGCGGTGTCTTTGCAAATCTCGCGTTGCGATGCAGCCAATCATATTAAAGGAACATGTAGCGCCATCTACTGTCTGGAAACGTGCACTGATGGTCCTGGTGGCTCCCGGTAGGCTGCTCTGCACGCGTGGGTCCGAATCCCGTCCTCGTCGATATGTTTTTCCATATTCGGAAGCCCCGCAACATGACTTTATATAAGTCTAACGTTAGTTACTGCTGGACAAGAAGGAAGAGGCACTACCTACATTGAAATTGTTATTTAACTCGACTCGCAACAGCCCACGCGGTGTCTTTGCAAATCTCGCGTTGCGATGTAGCCAATCCTATTAAAGGAACATGTAGCGCCATCTACTGTCTGGAAACGTGCACTGATGGTCCTGGTGGCTCCCGGTAGGCTGCTCTGCACGCGTGGGTTCGAATCCCGTCCTCGTCGATATGTTTTTCCATATTCGGAAGCCCCGCAACATGACTTTATATAAGTCTAACGTTAGTTAGTGCTGGACAAGAAGGAAGAGGCACTACCTACATTGACATTGTTATTTAACTCGACTCGCAACAGCCCACGCGGTGTCTTTGCGGTCCGGGTGGCTCCCGGTAGGCTGCTCATTCTGTTTTCTTTGCTGCTCCACCCCCCCCCCCCCCCCCCCCCCCACACACACACACACACACACACACAGAAAAACACATTCCAACCCTATAAACATACCCCTTTATTTTGCCTTATTAGAACCATAAAAAAAAACAGCTCCCGGATGCAAAAAAAACAAACCACACATTTCGTACAGATTTTTTTGGTTTTTATTGAAATATAAAAACATAATCAGAGTGTATTTATTTACAAAGTTTGTGCAACGTAAAGTTGAAAGAAATGTGGTAGACCTCAGCTGCTGGCTTCCAGCCAACAGTATATTGACTGTTAGTGTTTTACTGCTCCTTCGACGCTCAATCTGACATGTGTAAGGGCCTGTTGCACATGGGTGTGCGGGGAGGAGGCCTGTGTGTTCATGTTTGTTCATGTGTGCGTGTGTGCCTGTGTGTGTGCCTGCGTGTGTTGATGTGTGTGTGCCTGGGTGTGCGTGTGTTGATGTGTGTCCACGTATGTGCCTGCGTGTGCCTGATTTTGCGTGTGTTCTTGTGTGTGCTCATGTGTGTGCCTGCGTGTGTGGATGCGTGTGCGTGTGTTCATGTGTGTTCATGTGTTCATGTGTGTTGATGTGTTCATGTGTGTTCATGTGTTCATGTGTGTTGATGTGTTGATGTGTGTTCATGTCTTCATGTGTGTTGATGTGTTGATGTGTGTGTGTGTTTCTGGGATTGGAAGGGTTCATGCTTGGGGCTTGCCGTTGCTGGTGGGCGTGGCGGCGGGCGTGGCGGCGGGCAGCAGCCAGCGGTAGCAGTCCGAGAGGCGGTGGCTCTTGTCTACGGCGCAGCTGGTGCAGTACACGATGCCCAGCGCCAGCATCACCACCAGGAACACGCACAGCGGCACCAGGAGGGCCACCAGCAGCCAGCTCTTGTCATGCTTCCGCTTGCCGGCGGCGGACTCCGCCTCTCCCGAGTCCTCCCCCGCCTGAGCCTCGCCCCTCCCCCCGGCCGAGGCGCCGTCCCGCATCCCGCCCCCGGACCCCACCCCGACCTTGGCCACGGCCCCGGGGTGGGACCCGGACTGATTGGGCACCTCCACGCCGGCGTCCGCCCCGTCTCCCGCGTCCCCGCCCGCGCCCGTCTCGCCGGCGTCTGATCGGGGTTGCGTGGGAGGCGGGGCCGTGTAATGTGGCCTCGGGGAGCTGGCCTCCCATTGGTTGAGGTGGCCGTCGGAGCCGCGGGGAGGAGCTACGTTAGGAGAGGTCTCGCCGGGAGGCTCCGTGAGCCAGTCCGAATCGAAGCCGGGGTCCGGGGTGTAGGAGGAGAGCCAGGGGCGCCCCCGGCCGGCGTCGGCATCGTCGGGCGGGGTGTAGGGGGTGTGGTCGGGCTCGGGGGCCCCGTCCTCGGGCTCGGGGGTCAGCGTGGAGTACTCCTCGTCCTCGGGGAAGGCCTCGCACGTCACTCCGTCGGGGCGCAGGGTGTATCCGTTCTCGCAGAAGCACACAAACCGCCCCACAAAGTTGAGACAGCGCTGCTGGCACGGCGACTCACGCTCGCACTCGTCCACGTCCTGGCACTCGCCGCCGCTGCCCTGCTCGTAGCCCCGGTCGCACTGGCAGCTGTAGGAGCCCTCGGTGTTCCGGCACCCCCCCTGGCAGGTGGCCTCGTCCAGGCACTCGTCCACGTCCACGCACTCGCCCTCCTCGTCGGGCCCGTAGCCCGGGTAGCAGGCGCAGTGGAAGGTCCCGGGGCTGTTGACGCACTGCTGCAGGCAGGGCCTCTGGGCGCACTCGTCCACGTCGGCGCAGCCCCGCCCGTCCCGGCCCACCTGGTACCCCGGGGGGCAGGTGCAGCGGACCCCCCGCGCCGCCTCCACGCAGTCGTACTGGCACCCGGCCGCCACGCAGGCCGGGTCCACCCGGTGCGGGGGGCTGCTGGTCTCGGGGTGGTCCCAGCCGTCGGTCGGCGCAGGGGTGGTCCCGCCGTCGTCGTCGTCGTCGGGGTTGCACCCGTAGCCGTCCTCGTCCAGGGTGAAGCCCACCGAGCAGAAGCAGGCGTAGTCGCTGCGGGTGAGCTGGCAGTGGTGCTCGCAGCCGTGGTCGCCGCGACTGCAAAAGTCGGGGTCCTCCCGGTCCTCCTGGTCCTCCATCTCCTCCCCGCGGGGGGGGGAGCAGAGCGGCAGGGCGGCGGACCAGCCCACGCCGCCGTCCTCCCGCTCCACGCAGAGCGCCGTGCGCTCCGCGGGACCGTCGGCGCCGTCGGCGGGGCAGGGCGCCGCCACCGCCACCGAGCCGAAGGGGACGTGGGTGAGCAGGGCGCTGGTGAGACGGAAGGGGGTGGTGTAGCGGGGCGGCTCCCCGCCCGCCTCGGGCTCCAGCGGCAGGCACATGCCCTTGAAGTGGTACTGGCAGACGAAGCCGTCGAGGGACAGGCCGCACGCTCCGTCCAGCCAGCGGAAGTGGTCGCCGCCGCCGCCGCCGCCGCCGCCGCCGTCCCGGGCGCTCTCAGAGGCGGGCACGGTCAGGGCCACGCAGCGGGGCCCCAAGCAAGCCCCGGGGGCCTCCTCGCGCAGCCAGTTGGTGTACTTGCCTTCCTGGTCTCCTGTTAGTACAATGACAGCGAGGGGAAAGGTTAACAGAGCGCTCTCTCTCTCTCTCTCTCTCTCTCTCTCTCTCTCTCTCTCTCTCTCTCTTTTTCCACCTTCTGTGTGGAGGCTGTCTCCGGGGAGTCACTGACGTCTTTCTTTACAGCCCGATCACCGCCGAGGTGCAATCTAATCTGACCCGACCACATCTCCCCCCAGATGTTTACCAGATGGTGGATTGAGCCAATGTCTAAACAACCAGCGGTCCTCATCACAGTAATACATGTCGTGAACTTAAAAATAGACTTCAGGTCACGTAAAGTTGAAGGAGGTCCGGCAGACCCTCGGCCATCTATAATGGTGAACACATGCGGTGCGTTGGGCTAGATGTGGTTAATGGCTAAGTCATATTGAGGGTGGCTCATAAGGGGAGGTATTGCGTTCCGCTGCCTCGTTGTCTGGTCTGCGGAGGGTGGCGGGGGTAATGGGTTAGCCATGCAGGGCTCTGAAGGCCTGAGTCAGCCCCCGTCTGGTGAAGAGGTTAGGGGGGGGGGAGATGGTCCGGGGACTGGGTTAATGGGTTTAGCTCAGCAGTCGGGCGGTAAAGAAACACACTGTTGATGAACCGACGGTGAGAGGGGACGACACATCAGCACACAGAGTCACTGATCATGTCTGTTCAACATTAATGCATTCGTTACAGTGAGTTGGAGGAGGCCTACTTCCCATTAATCTAAGACGAAGAAGTTAGACTTGTTAAATAGATATAAGACATGTGATATTAGACATTAGACGTTGTATTAGGTGTTAGACATGTTATTTTAGGTATTAGACATGTTATATTAGGTATTAGACATGTTCTATTAGATATTGGACTGGTATGTGGTCTAGAAACAGAGACTAAACCATGCAGTGCATGGCTCTGACTGAACGAGTCAGTCGGGGGGGGGGGCTGGTGATAAACATGAAAGCAGGGGGGTCAATCAAAGGGGTCAGAGGTCATCCCGATTGGAACAACAGAGGATAGGAGGAGGGCAGCCTGCCTGTGACCCAGACGAATCCTCGGAGCGGGCGGGTGGAGGAGCACTGGCGGGGCGCGCGGTGCAGCCCCATCCAGAGGCGGAGGCGCGCCCGGGCCCCCCGCGGCTCCATGGAGGCCAGCAGGCGGTTGACGGCGTCGGCGGCCGCGTCGCTGTGCAGCGTGGCCAGGGTGCCGCCGTGCTCCCGGCAGCTGCGGCCCGCCTCCCGGAAGGTCTTCCGCTGGACGTAGACGGCGTAGCAGCCCCGCTCGGCGTGGCACAGCGTGTCCCCAGGCCGCGGGGCCTCGTCCGCGGCCTGGCCCCGAGCGGCCGGGGCCCCGTAGGCGCAGAGCAGCAGAAGCATCCAAGGGAGATACATTATGCCCTCCCTCTCTCCCTCTCTCTCTCACCCTTTCCCTCTCTCTCTCTCTCCCTCTCTCCCTCTCCCTCGCTCTCTCTCTCTCTCTCTCTCTCTCTCTCTCTCTCTCTCTCTCTCTCTCTCTCTCTCTCTCTCTCTCTCTCTCTCTCTCTCTCTCTCTCTCTCTCTCTCTCTCTCTGTCTCTCTCTCTCTCTCTCTCTCTCTGTCTCTCTCTCTTTCTCTCGGTCTCTCTCTCTCTCTCTCTCTCTCTCTCTCTCTCTCTCTCTCTCTCTCTCTCTCTCTCTCTCTCTCTCTCTCTCTCTCTCTCTCTCTCTCTCTCTCTCTCTCTCTCTCTCTCTGTCTCTCTCCCTTCCGTCTACGGATTAAAGGTCAGCCCGGAGCAACATCCAAACCCCGGCCGGTCTGTAAGGCCCTGCGGGTCTTGATCTCAACCCCCCCCCCTAAGGAAACCAACAGTAGCCTCTTCTCAGAGCACTTCAAAACGTCAGATTGGCCGGCACTGTATGATCTCCAGAACCCAGACTCTCCAGTCCCAGCACACAGGTCCACTGGGAGTACTTTCCACTTTGTTGTCTTCTTAGAAAATAAAGAAAATAAAGAAAAAGATAACTATTTCAACTATTTCAATTGAAATAATTTGTTTCTAACCTTATCAGTGACAGATCAATCCAGAAATGAAACAGATAAGGGCCGTCTCACGTTGATGATGATGTATGGCTGTCTTCTGGTGACAGAACCAGGATACAGCAGTGCTCAGGCTGTAGTTATGAAACAAAAAGCAAAGCGGCTCCAACAGATATCAAGGTCTGAACGTGAGTCCAGTAGGGTCCACTGAGGTCCAATTGAAGTCTTGGTGAGGTCCCCAAAACCCAGAGGGTTCTCTTCTCCAAAACGAATGGCCTTCCAGAAGAGGAAGGGCAGAGCCACTGGTTTAAACCCAAACCCTGAGCCCGGCGTGCTGCGTCTGCTGTGTGCTGCCGAGTCCCTCAGCCTCTGCAGCCCTGGCTCTCAGACTGAACCTGGGTCGGAAAGAAAGAGGGAATGGGGGTGAAGGGGGCGGTGGGAGTGGGGAGGAGGGATGGATGGAGGATCTGTGGAGCTGGGGGAAGGCTACGTAGAGGAAAAAGAATTGTGTGTTTTTAGAAGAGGGGGCTGGGTAGAGAATTTGGTGCGGAGCGAAAAAGGGCCGAGTGAGAAAGCGTGAGGTTTGGGGTGACGGGGAGAGGGGGTGGGGGATTGGGGGAGGGGGGGGGGGGGGAGGGGGATGGGGTCTTGGTGGCAGAACTGAAGCCTTCAGAGTGTTATGAAAACCATACGGCACCATTTTGTCCCCCCCAATTTTGCCTATGCCTGCATGTGTGTGCATTCTCTCACACACACACACACACACACACACACACACACACACACACACACACACACACACACACACACACACACACACACACACACAGACACACACACACACACACACACACACACAACCACACACACACACACACAGGCATGCACATGCACACACACACACACACACACACACACACACACACACACACACACACACACACACACACACAAACACGCACACACTCACATGCAGCGCATACTGCACAGTATCCACAGGAGTGGAAATTGTTTGTCAGCCGAGTATAAGGAGACATTGTCTTCCCTTTTTTCTTTTTTCCCCTTTCTCTTATATTGTTTCTTTTCTCGCTCGCTCTCTCTTGCTCCCTTCTTGTGTGAATAAACTTCCTTTGCATGTATTTGTGAAGAAAGTTTACCCTACGTTCATTCATAAGTCCTGGGACTCCTGATCAACACCCTCCACTCATTGGGACAGTCAGCACATTGTGGTCATCCAAAGTTAATAATTGAAGAAACACTAACATTTATTTGAACAATAAACAGGTGGATCCATTTTCTATTTATTTGTGTGTGTGGGTGGGTGGGTGTTTGTGTGCGGCAAGCACAATAGGATTGTGTGTGTGTGTGTGTGTGTGTGTGTGTGTGTGTGTGTGTGTGTGTGTGTGTGTGTGTGTGTGTGTGTGTGTGTGTGTGTGTGTGTGTGTGTGTGTGTGGGGGGGGGGGGGGGCTCCTACTCCAGGGCATCTGGAGGAGAGGAAACAGGAAATGCCAGATGTGCATCAGCCTGACCCCTTCACTCAATGACAGAGTCAGGGCCGACTCAGGATGGCTCCCCTAATCACTGTAGAGACAATGGAGGAGCACAGTGTGTGTGTGTGTGTGTGTGTGTGTGTGTGTGTGTGCGTGCGTGTGTGTGTGTGTGTGTGTGTGTGTGTGTGTGTGTGTGTGTGTGTGTGTGTGTGTGTGTGTGTGTGTGTGTGGGTGTGTGTGTGTGTGTGTGTGTGTGTGTGTGTGTGCGTGCGTGTTATCTCTAGACCAGGAAGACGCGGCAGGAGGGTTGACCCTTGATGAACCACAGTGATACACTTGTTATGGTATATACGTGGATATAACGTCAGGCATGACATCCGCAGACGCCTTCTGTAGGTGGTATAAGGATTGTTTTGGACATCTCTACCCTTGTGGTTTAACATCTGAGGCTTATGTTTGAGCTGTATGCTGTGATTCTAGAGGCAGGGGCGGTTCTAGACACATCCCACAAAGGCGGTTGCCTAGGGCACCTCTTGCAGGGGGGGGGGGGGGGACCTCGCCCCATATATATATTAAAGTATTATTAAAATTCAAAAATATCCAAATGTTTTGAGTTGCCAATCCTGACTTCTTTATGTGTTGTCTGTGAGATGAAGACGTCAGTCGGTCCAGACCGGACTGACGGGACATGCAGCCTACTGAAGGAAAATATCAAAACCATCAGGAGCAATCCATTATTTGCAAAGTCTTAAATGGCCTAGGGTGACATCTACCTAAAGACTTAAGCAAGGTTTTAAATCGCCTGGGCTAGGGAGACTTGACCTCTACCTTAAAACGTAAGCAGGTTCTTAAATGGCCTAAGGGACCTAGACTTAAGAAAGGTTTTAAACGGTCTAGGCTGGGTGACCTACTTAATGAATAGATCAAAACCATCGGCCGCATTCGAATTTATTGTTCATTTTCTAAACAACTGCACACATGTACTATACGCGGAGTCTCCTTTATTGATTACCTTTTTTGCACACGTGGTGTTCCTCTTTTTTATGTGTTAATGATTATGTTTATAATAGTACAATTCTAAAGGTTTATTTCCTCTCCAGATTGTGCTATTCTTTAGGAGGGGGTGTGATTGGCGATTGTGCCACTGACCTCTCCCAGAGGACCTCCAGGCAAGATTTAAAATGGCCTAGGGTGACCTCTACCTAAAGACTTCAGCAAGGTTTTAGGTTTTACCTGGCCTAGGGTGACCTCTAACTAAAGACTTAAGCAAGGTCTTAAATGGCCTCCACCTTAAGGAGTGACCTCTACCTGAAGCCTTACTGCCAAAGATTTAAGTTGGGATATTTTTCTTTTCCATAAAAATATGCAGTGGGCAAGGCCAAAGATTTATGAAATCGGCCCTCCAGCCGCTGTCCAGGGGTGCGGACCCTTGTAGGAATGCTGCCCTTGAATTGCAGGTTTTTCTTGTGGTAAAACAACAGTACAAGAACCCAAAAATCTTCTAATAAAATGCTGATCAGACTCAAAGTGAACAAAGTTGAGAGCAGAATCGGCCTTTCAAATGAAATGGCTCAACACGTGCTGTGAGAGTGTGACCTTTGAATGATTACTGATGCAGCGTAATCTCTTAAACTGTAGCATATGCCATAACTCGCCACAGATTTTTGCAGATTTCAAAAAGAAAAAGGTAATTTTCTTCAGAAATACAACTAGACACTGACGGCTCACTCTGTGGTTATCCAGCCAAGGAACTGTCAACATAACTCTGATTTTCGAACATTGACTGATGAGATGCAAAGGTTCCTAAGTCACTTTTTAATCCTCAGAGTCTGTGCGGCCCGCCACTGTCGTTCCTGTCCAATGCCTATGTTCTGTCAGTGGACTGCTGCTGCAGAGGCATCTGCTGGCTGCAGCCCATCGGCTTTGGCAGAGGAGATATATACAGACTCACTATTCCACTGCCTTCTCTGGTTATGCAACGACTGCGCTCCCCCCGGCAATCTAGTAGAGTGGGGTATCACGGGCTAAATCAAGAGGGAGAAAGAGGGGCGGGAGAGAGGGGAAGAGAGAGAGGGAGATAGAGAGCGAGAATGAGGAAGGGTTTGTTTGTGTGTTTGTGCGTGCGTGTGAGTCTGTGTGTGTGTGTGTGTGTGTGTGTGTGTGTGTGTGTGTGTGTGTGTGTGTGTGTGTGTGTGTGTGTGTGTGTGTGTGTGTGTGTGATAGAGAGAGAGAGAGAGAGAGAGAGAGAGAGAGGGAGGAAAGAAGGGGTTGTGAGTCTGTGTGTAAGGGAGAGAACCTGGATCCTAAGAACCTACAGAGCCGTTCGGTCCAAGAGGGATCGGTCTCCTCGCCCCCTTTCCTCAATCTCCAGTTCCCCTCCTTCCGCTCCGTCTCCCCCCAATGTCTCTGTAGTCGCCCCTCAGATATTCTCCCTCTCTCTCTCTCTCTCTCTCTCTCTCTCTCTCTCTCTCTCTCATCGGTTTGTTTCTCCTGCTTTCATCCCCTCCTAGCTCTACCTATTGTTGCCAATCTATCTGACCCCTTCTTTTTCCACACACTCCCCCCTTCTGGTCTCTCTCTCTCTCTCTCTCTCTCTCTCTCTCTCTCTCTCTCTCTCTCTCTCTCTCTCTCTCTCTCTCTCTCTCTCTCTCTCTCTCTCTTCTCCGTACCACCCTCCCCCCTTCTGGAATCTCTCTCTCTCTCTCTCTCTCTCTCTCTCTCTCTCTCTCTCTCTCTCTCTCTCTCTCTCTCTCTCTCTCTCTCTCTCTCTCTCTCTCTCTTCTCCACCCCTCCCCCTGTCCCTAGAGCTCCTCTCAGAGCTTCCGTCTCACTTTTGAGTCTGAATAATACAGAAGTCTCTCTTTCTTCAATCCCTCTCTCCCCCCAAAGTCTCGTTTCCCTCTCACCTCCAGGACCCCGGTCTGTTTATTCTATCATTCTGTTCCGCCACAGGCCACGCCCCCAACAGGTCCAGTCAGCCCCGCCCCCCAGAGACACATTCCAGGAATGTAATTGATAGAGCAGAGCTCTATATTGCCTACTGCACACGCAGTCAATCCCCTGATTTGACATCAATCTGCTGACGGGATCTCCAGAGCGCTGCTTCCTGCTCACCCCAGACTGTAATGGTATGGGCAGACGCAGAACTGCTGGGGCCAGGCCAGCATGATGAGGAGAAGATCTACACCATGAAGAGAAGATCTAAACAGCACCATGAGGAGAAGATCTACACCATGAAGAGAAGATCTACACCATGAAGAGAAGATCTACACCATGAAGAGAGGATCTACACCATGGAGAGAAGATCTACACCATGAAGAGAGGATCTACACCATGAAGAGAAGATCTACACCATGAAGAGAAGATCTACACCATGAGGAGAAGATCTACACCATGAGGAGAAGATCTACACCATGAGGAGAATATCTACACCATGAAGAGACACACACACACACACACACACACACACACACACACACACACACACACACACACACACACACACACACACACACACACACACACACACACACACACACACATGAACACACATGCACACACAAAAATAAACACATAGTCAAAGATATAAACACAGAGAGACAGCCTTTTTCTATCTGCCACACACGCACACACACACACACACACACACGCACGCACGCACGCACGCACACACACACACACACACACACACACACACACACACACACACACACACACACACACACACACACACACACACACACACACACACTCACACATACACACTCATGCACACACACTGAAGCAATTACGGGTGGCCCTGTGGTCAAACGGAGGAGGAAGGATTTCTCTGGTGATTTCTGTGTAGGAAAAAGAGGATGTTTCATCGGCCGCGACGGCAGCAGACTTCACGTGTCATCATTTCATAGCACAAATAAAAGGCTCTACTTTTCAACACCAACCCCAATGGAAAACATCCGACCAGACAAAGACCTCTGTCTCATCCTTCAATGTCAGAAGAAACCTCGGCACGAAACCCAAACAATGATCTTCTATTACGACTTAAGAGCCATGTGTCCCAGCGACTGAGGCTAATCAACTTAAACATTACGGTGTTGTTGTCCAACCAGACAATGTCGGCTCTGCATCTTCCAACCACATGACATCAGGGTTCAGTCAGGAGGACAGCGGCCGTATGGACGCTCGTATGCACACAGCATTATTCACCCAGGATGGTTTTATATCGCTGGCGAGACAGGCTTCCATGCAACAGATACATACTCATAAAAGCACTCTGAAATGTAGAGGGGGGGGCGGGGGGGGGGGGCGTGATCGGACGCAGTGCTGCAGCTCAGTTGTGACTTGTGGTGCCGGCCTGTGGTGTTCATCAACAGAAAACATAACGTCCGGGGACATAGAGGGACGTGTGTTTGTGTGTATGTGTTGGCGCAGGCCCAGGCATCATGCCTTGTGTTCCACGTCTCTTGTGGGAGGACCACGGATAGAAAGAGAACCATGGAGCTTCCTAGGGGAGACCTGCTGAGAGGGACAGTAAGAGAGAGAGACACAGTGAGAGAGAGAGAGGAGAGAGAGAGAGAGAGAGAGAGAGAGAGAGAGAGCGAGAGAGAGAGAGAGAGAGAGAGAGAGAGAGAGAGAGGGAGAGAGAGAGAGATAGAGAGAGAGAGAGAGAGAGAGAGAGAGAGAGAAAGAGAGTTGGGGTAAGGATAATTCTTGACAAAATATTAATTTTCCAGATGATACTGTCAGCTTTTCCATAGATCATGGCTATGCAGTCACGCTCAAACACACACACACACACACACACACACACACACACACACACACACACACACACACACACACACACACACACACACACACACACACACACACACACACACACACTCACACACACACACACACACACACACACACACACACACACACACACACACACACACACACACACACACACACACACACACACACACACACAAAGAGAGTCTCAAAGGGGGAAAAAAAGAAATGAGGGACAGTACAAAGGACCATAAGATCTATGTGTGTGTCATCGGATGAAGGTTAGGTGTTAGTGTTATGGTTTAGTTATTGAGTAATGGGCACAAAAAGGGTTTAATTGGATGTTCATGTGTTATTTTATATTCATCTCATTTAGTGTTCGCTTACCGAAGTCAATGTATGACAAGGCTGTCACCTTGGAGTTAACCCTCAGAGCCAAACGTACAGGCCCACACACCAACACACAGACACACACATACACAGACACACACACACACACACACACACACACACACACACACACACACACACACACACACATACACACACACACACACACACACACAGGCAAACGCGCGCACACACACAACACACGCACACACAGATGTGCACACATACACAAATACCTAAGTCACCCTAGACTGACCTTTTTGTTCCAGTACTACACTCCAATCCAAATGCTCTCTTGTGCTGTCTCTATTTCTCCCTTTTACTCTCTGTCTCTTTCTCTCTATTTCTCCCCTATTTCTCTCTCTCTCTCTCTCTCTCTCTCTCTCTCTCTCTCTCTCTCTCTCTCTCTCTCTCTCTCTCTCTCTCTCTCTCTCTCTCTCTCTCTGCCAATCCCCCCTCTCTGTAGCCTCTATCCTATTTTACTCCTCAATTATGTCAATTATGAAAACCAACCGAAAAAAGGTTCAGGGTGAGTGGGTGGGTGGGGGATGGGGGTGGGGGGGGGGAGTCAAAGTGCCTGAGGTCCGCTCGCCACCGCAGCGAGGGAGAGAACATCCGCGACCGCGGGCCGCTACCTCAGCACACACAGCGGCCGGGAGACCCAAGTCCCTGCATCGCTCAAGTGGTCTTCATGCAATCCAGACGGTCTGTGTTTACCCCGCCAGCGCTCTCCCCCCCTGTCCCCCCAACGGTGGGAGGGCTGCTGGCCCTCAGTGTGTTGTGTACTGGGGGATGAGCTTGTCACCAGTGATGTGTTGTGTACTGGGAGATGAGCTGGCCGCCCCCAGTGTGTTGTGTACTGGGGGATGAGCTTGTCACCAGTGATGTGTTGTGTACTGGGAGATGAGCTGGCCCCCAGTGTGTTGTGTACTGGGAGATGGGCTGGTCACCAGTGATGGGTTGTGTGCTGGGGGCTGTGGGAGGGCTGGTCACCAGTGCTGGGTTGTGTACTGGGAGATGGGCTGGTCACCAGTGATGGGTTGTGTGCTGGGGGCTGTGGGAGGGCTGGTCACCAGTGCTGGGTTGTGTACTGGGCCTGGGAGATGGGGTTCTTTCAAGTGTACTGTATTTAAGTATTATTAAACTATACATCTGTATGTATGTACGAGCATGTGCGTGCGGATGTGTGTGTGTGTGTGTGCGTTTGCGTGAATGCGCGTGCGTGTCTGTGTGTTTGTGTGTACGTGCTTGCGCGTGTTTGTGTGTGTGCGTGTGCGTGCTTGCACGTGTTTGTCTGTGTACGTGTGTGGGGGCGTGCGCGCGCGTGTGCCTGGTGTGTGTTTGTCTTTGTGCTTGTGTGTCCGCATGTGTGTGCGTGTGCATGCGCCTGGTGTGTGGGTGTTTGTTTGTGTGTGTGTGTGCATGTGTGTGCTTGCACCTGGTGTGTGGGTTTGTCTGCGTGCGTGTGTGCGTGTCTGTGTGCGTGTCTGTGTGTGTGCCTGTGTGCGTGTCTCTGTGTGTGCGTGCGGGAGTAAGCATGGTGTTATTGATAGCTAGACGTATGTACATGTGTATGTACCTCATAAACTCCCTGATGCTTCACTTTTTATGAGAGTCTTGACATGCTTCTATGTATTTACCAAGAGGGAAACCAGAGAGACAGAAGCCCAGTGTTCAGAGGACCATGCGCTGGCCTGGTGTGTGACTCTGTGCTGTGGTCTGATAGGGGGCATATAGGAGTGGTTAGGGCCTCCTCACCACTGTAGTATTTAGGCCACTCTGCCCACTTTCCCAGACTAACGCTTTGGTGTTGAATCAAAGTTTCAGCCTACACAGCAGATTCTGATTTTCTCTCTCTCTCTCTCTCTCTCTCTCTCTCTCTCTCTCTCTCTCTCTCTCTCTCTCTCTCTCTCTCTCTCTCTCTCTCTCGCTCTTCCTCTCTCTCCTAACCCTCTCTAATACAGAAAGCTCTTTGGTTGAGCTCCAGATGCACATGAGTCATTCCCTGTCTTTATGGAGTGTGTGTGTGTGTTTTGTATCTCTCTGTCTGTCACCTGGATTGGCCCCAGGCTAACCCCCCCTTCACAGGCGCTGGCCCGGCGGCGGCGGTGTGCTGGCGCTGAGGCCGTGTGTAGAGAGGGAGGCCATGGATTCCCAGCAGCCCTGCTGGAAGATGTGGATTGCAGCTGTGAGTGGAAATAAAAAAAGTGTATTTTAGTTACGGGCGACCGGCTTTGTTCCTATCGCACTTTACTGCCTCTGGGTTTCAACCCCGAACTCTCCGCACCCGCATGAATAATGGGGTGTGTGTGTGTCTGTGTGGGTGTGTGTGCGTGTGTGTGTGGGTGCTTGTGTGTGCGTGTGCGTGTGTGTGTGAGTGTGTGTCTGCGTGTGTGTGTGTGTGTGTGTGTGTGTGTGTGTGTGAGTGTGTATGCGTTGCGTGGAAGGAACAGTACTGCTTCAAGGACAAATTAAACAAAAATAAATGAGGAATATTAATCTAACAGTTATAGTATACAAAGATCTAAAATAATAATGAATGATTCTACAGTGGACACAACTTCTAATTGAATACTTCAGTAACCTAATTATAGCAACATCAAGGTAACACCTCCATATGGTTTTGTATCTGTAGCCTCTTATTTCTTGCTTTCCACAGACACACACACAGCCCCCCCCCCCCCCCCCCCCACACACACACACACACATTCCTTCTGCCTTCGTCCTTTTAAAAAGACTCCTTTTTATCTAATATCTTTTACTAGTTCTGTTTTCCCTTCTTTCTGTGCTTCCTTTTCCAGAATGTTCCACTGGAGCTTTGGCTGGCGTCCCCGCTGTACAGTCTGTGTGTTTTCTATCTCCTGCAGAGTCCTTCTCTCTGTTTGGGGTTGGATTGTGTGCTGCTTTGATACTGTGGTGCTGCTGTGTGTCTCTGTGTCTGCTTCCCTCTGTCTGTCCGCCCGTCTGGAAGGACCTGGGTCTGTCTCATCGTCTGACCCAAGCACGCAAGCACACACATGCACGCTAATGCTGAGTCGTGCCTGTGCACACGCACACACACACACACACACACACACACACACACACACACACACACACACACACACACACACACACACACACACACACACACACACACACACACACACACACACACACACACACACACACACACGCACACAGACTGCCATGGAGAGTTGTTCTGGAGTTGGATTTCAATACAGCAGGAAATATTTTCAGCCTTGCAGGAAATGTCTGCTGGGAAAAAAAAACACTGCTAGAAAATCGTTCTTCTCTAGACCCTCATGCACGTGTGCACACTTAGGTAACATACAAACTGCTTTTATCAAACAACAAGAAATTATCATTAAGAAATAGAAGCCCTTTTTTTATCATTCTTTATACTTATTCATACATTTCTAAATTATTGGTAGTACCATCTCCTCAAACTCTTTATCTAAACAATTCTCAGAGTCAGAGTCAGAGTCTCTCTCTGTCTCTCTCTCTCTCTCTCTCTCTCTCTCTCTCTCTCTCTCTCTCTCTCTCTCTCTCTCTCTCTCTCCCTCTCTCTCTCTCTCTCCCTCCCTCCCTCCCTCCCTCCCTCCCTCCCTCTCTCTCTCTCCCTCCCTCCCTCCCTCCCTCCCTCCCTCTCTCTCTCTCTCTCTCTCTCTCTCTCTCTCTCTCTCTCTCTCTCTCTCTCTCTCTCTCTCTCTCTCTCTCTCTCTCTCTCTCTCTCTCTCTCTCTCTCTCTCTCTCTCTCTCTCTCTCTCTCTCTCTCTCTCCCTCCCTCCCTCCCTCCCTCCCTCTCTCTCTCTCTCCCTCCCTCCCTCCCTCCCTCCCTCTCTCTCTCTCTCTCTCTCTCTCTCTCTCTCTCTCTGAGAGAGAGAGAGGTCAACATGGAGGTCAACATTGATGACAGGTAGGCCCTGGCTGTCACAGGAACAACGGCATAGGATTGGAGCCACAAGGCGGGCTGCAGAATTGAGAGAGATGGGTGAAATAGCATGTGGCTGATCAGTTCATGTTTGTTGCTCGCTTGCTCGCAGCCATGCATGACACTTAAACCTCAGATCTTAAGCTCAAAGGCCCACTGGGAAACTTATCCTGACGTGTTCAAAATGTTGGGATAGCAAGACCTCAGGAATCCCGAGGCAGCCAATCCATTGGCTGTGGTTCGGAAAAACATTGAACCATGAGCATCTGCCCGAAGTTACGGTGGTGTGGAAACTCTGATTCCTCGCCTGTCATTTTATTGGTGGGACTTATGCTGGCGACCTGGCGTATCCCCAGTGCGTCCACCTCCACCTGTTCCAATAAATCTCTTGTGTTTGAAACTCTTTGAGACTTTTGCAGGCTTGTAAATTGGAGGTCTTGATACGCAAGACGACTCACTGGCAGATGTGTACACAACACCCACAGCCACATGTTTGCACTCACTCAGTCACTCACTCACTGCCACGCTCACCAGTTCTCCTGGAGATGAAGGCGGGCATGAGGCAAACACTGGGATGTTCAGGAACTGGAGCACTGGAGCAGAACCAAGCACAACCATTAAGATAAGAATAAACATGTATTCCGATTTGTATGATTGAAGGCGTGTGAATGAAGGATGACACATGGCTATGCTAGGAAATGCAATAAGCCAGGTTTTATGCTAGCTGTCTACAATCAGATTTTCCAAAAGTTGGTCCCATAACCGTGACCAACCAATCATTTTTTTTGCATGACAATAAGCCACACATTATCATTATCATGAAAAACAAGTGAAATAAATTAATAAAAGTGTTTTAGATAGAGGGTTACAACTAGGAGAAACCAGCTTGAGTAAGCTAGATTTTGAAAGAATCCAACCATTAAAATCCCAACCCCCCCCCCTCTCTTCAAGCCGATCTCCCAAAACACTTGATAAGCTAACTTATTTCTCAACAGAGCATTTGATTTGTTGATTGGCGTAATAGATTATTTCAACAAATATAACTGAGAAATCATTCTCCAACAAATTGCAGACACAGACAAATAGCTTTAAGTATTAACTTATCTTCGGACCAAATGAAACAAGGTTTTTTGGCCTCCATTTCCCAGAACTTGGTTTTATTGTGGCGGTCTTGGTCCCCAGCTTAGATCCACTACAGGGCCAAAACCCCTGGTTCTGAAAGCCATCCCGCCAAGCACCATCACCACACATGCAAACACATACCCCTGCCTCTCTGAGCTTCACCATGACACCACAAACACATAACAACCCCCAGATTCAATACCCAGTACGTTTACAGTGGTTGTTATTCCTGTTGTTGAACCAACCTGCTGCCCCCCCCCCCCCCCCCCCCCCCCCCCCCCAGCTGGGATGACCCATACACACAGCCCATGCTGGGGCAGAACACGCCTTATTGATGTGTCGCCATCACTCGATGCAATGTGGTCGTTAAATCAGTTTCAAGAGTTTTTCAGGATGGCACATATTTTGCAACAATCACAATTGAAAAGGCTGCAGTGATCAGGAGGCGTTCCAAATATCTCACACATTGAGTAGCAGTTTACCACAATGCAGAGAGTGACGGAAATATATATATATTTTTCCTCCCCTAGGTTAGCTTCCATTTGTCATTCCATTCTTGTGCCCCACAAGAAGTACAAGAAATGTCCCACATTCTTGTTCTTCGATGTGATGCCTTCCTTCTTTCCCTCTTTTCGTCCTTCAGTCAGGATTAGTCGGACATTGCTAAGTTTATCAGAAACTCTATCCTTATAACGATAATTATAAAATGTACAAGTAGAAACATTGCAATTCTCCCACTGGTCCCCTTGTGCTCGATAAAGTGCACTACTTATGGTGTCACCATTTTGTAGCTTTGTTTTGAAATGTCAGTGTGCAAATCTGCCTTCCATTCAAGTACACTAATTAATACCAATTGTGCACCGCAAAATAAATATAAACTGATGCACGCTTACATCCGCACTATATCCCATGATGCTTAGCGGTTTTCACTCTCCTCAGATCCATCCACATGAGATGGTCTGCCCCATTCAGGTGCTCCATGGAAATGAGTTTGCAGGGGGACAGTGTACACTATGTAGGGAATAGGGAACGAGGGAGCAAGTGAGCCAATGCACAGAGTATCCATGTGTCTCTGATTTAGGAGGTGTTTGGTATCTTCATACCGGGGGATGAGGTCTGCAGCCGGGGGCCCAGGGCAGGGGACCATCCTGGGCAGCATGGCCCCTCTGAACACCAGCTCCTCCCTCTCTGGCGCCACCACCTGGTTCCTCCCCCACGCTGCATCTCAGGCACAGCACAGACGCCTGGGACAGAGCGCTGGGGACTGAAGCAGCGGACCACTGTGCAGATCTCTGGGCCAGAACCCAGGAACCCAGGCCTGCAGAGGATTCAACCTACTCTTCATGATGAGTGAATCATGAGTGAGTGAGTCAATTGGGACAGACCTAGAAGCTTAGCAACCATTCTTGTGTTGTTCAAGAAACCGACTGACGTCATGCTTCAACAGTGACAGTGAGAGGTTCGGAATAAGACGAAAACCTGGCTAGCTAAAACCCAGCTAAACGCACAAAAGATCTGTCATGACTCAGCTGTGCACGTCCATCGCAAACAATGCATGCCAGTAGTGGTGAAACGCAATTACAGCCATTCAGGGAGTTCTGTGAACCGAGCAGTGCTCTCCGTGCCCCATTTCATGGTCAGGGTAATGATCTGCAGATGGAGAAGTAGCTAATCGCTTATTTATCTCCACAGGGCTGGAGCCCTCGCGAGTCTCCGGATGCTTCCCCCCGCTGCCCTCCTGCACCAGGTTACACAACCTCAGGCCCATTGCCTAAAGATGTACGCACTCACACGTTTACACACACACATGCACACACTCACACGCATACACACACGCATATACAAACGCATACACACACATGCAAACACACACGCATACACACACATTCATACACACATCCATACACACACACACACGCATGCACAAACGCGCATACACACACGCCCATACACACACACACACACACACATACGCATGCACGTAAACGCATACACACATACGCATACACGCACACACATACAAACCCAGGAATACACACACATGCATACATGCGCACAAATGCACACACATACACACCCAAACAAACAAACACATGTGAACGCACACTAACAAACATGCGCACACACATACATACACACACACACACACACACACACACACACACACACACACACACACACACACGTGAGCAGACACCCTAACATACAAACACATACTGACACACACACTCTACTGTTATGGTTCAACCATGGTGGACCAACCAACACAACAAGCCTACAGTGCATGAATCTCTGCATATTTGAACCGGAGATCAGGAAATGGCTTTTGCAGTGTGTCTCACTACTGGAATATGCCATGGGAAGACGACGTATGAGTAATAGGATTTGATCCTTGGAAATTTCATAGGGTCGTGTCAAATTGAAACACTTACCAGCTGTGCCCGTGGCAGGCTTCATAAACCAGAGAGAGGAAACGTTACCTCATGTTATTAGTTGCCATGAACCCAAATGGCGCTCTGGGCTTTTAGACCTCTGTGTGGCCCGAAGGCCTTGTGGGATCGAACCAGCGACTCCTTACATTAACAGGTGGAATAAAGAAGGACTCATGTGAGATACATCAATGACTGCTGGTGAGCACTGAGCTTTCTTCCAGGTGGGATATTGCTGTGGTCGTCCTATGCAGGGGGAGAAGACACAGGCTATGAAGACCTAGCTTGGCGTCAACAGACCCCGTACGCAAATGCATTTCCTTCTGGAACCTCTCAGTTAATTTTCGATTCGTCCCCCTGGACACGATTGGACAGACCTAAAGCCAATCAGAGCAACGAAATACGTGACGTAGTGCTAGGCTGCGTTAGTTAATTAAACTTTGACCCTATTATGTCGGTAGTACTGCAAGCACATCTTTCAGATCAACAAAATCTTTGAAGTCTTCTTTGAGAGTAAATATACATTCCAGTTGTTTATTACTGTTGTGATAAGATTTAACAGACGGTTCCACATCAGCGGCAGCCATCCGGGTCTTGTATCAAACCCAACCCACAACAGATAAGCATTTGTGGTTTTTCCCAAATGGGGTGGGGCGGCTGGGTCTGTCTGAAGGGGGGTGGGGGTAGACATGCATATGCCAAAGCAAATGATATCACTGATTTTTCTGGTTCCCAGGCTAACGATAACCAGACATCTGGTGGGGATCTTTATTTCCCTCTCGTCTGATGATCTGTTGACCAGTTGCCTCAGGCCGGAAGCTGGGTGGGCTTACTGCCAAAGAACACTCAGGGCATTTAGGATTCTACAAATTAAACGACCGATATCGATTGTGTTTCTCTGCCACTACCTTCTGGAAAAACCAAATAGAGGGCACTGAAAACCATCGAGAAAAGCAACACTGGCATGCATGGGTTCAGGGGTCAACGTGCTTGTCTACCCCTGCACCCCTTCACTCCCATGAGGACCGGTGAGAGGCTAAAACACTACTCATAGACGTCCCACACTGTTCAGCCAGACTGCTGACTCATGTGCACGTCAGCAAGTGATGCAGTGCGCATCACTTGCTGATTCCCCCAGAAATCACACCTGAGGACACACACACAGCAACCATGTGGTAACCTGGACGTCTGGATAGCACGTTGGTCTGTGTGAGAGAGATGTGTGTGTGTGTGTGTGTTTGTGTGTGTGTCTAGTCCCCCAAGTTAGTCCATACCTTAACCACCACTGGTGAGAGGGCAGAGACCAGCATCACACTGACACAGCATCGCTTTAGCGTGCTCGTGTGGTCTTTGCGCACACACACACACACACACACACACACACACACACACACACACACACACACACACACACACACACACACACACACACACACACACAAACACACACAGACAAAAAAACTTAATAGTGGTTATTTGGTGGCTAGGCGTCCGGGGTCTTCATAGGGAACGTGCTGAAGCTGTTTGTTTACCTAGACCAGCTGCTTCTCCACACGGACAGACGCACAGGCCATGAAGAGACTGCCACACTCTGCAGCGTGCCCCAGCCTGCGTCCACGTGGAGCAAAATATCTGCTGCAGCGTCTAGCGCTGGGAGAGTCTTAGTCCCCTTCATCCCCCCCCAAAGTGGAGTGAAAAAGGGTTGTGAGCATATACACATACACACCCACAGATTGACAAACATAAAGACAGACGGGTGGACAGAAGGAGACACACACACACAAACGCACGGGCATGCAAATATGTGCAGACACACAGTTTATCTTTAAGACTAATGTATCCCTCACACACACACACACACACATGCACACGTTCCCTTTAAGATGAATGTATCATTCACAAGAGACATTCTTGTGTAAGTGCAGAATAATAGCAATAATGACACATGATTAGATGAAAAGGGAGTTGAAAGAGATGCAAAGAGACCCACAAAAATTCCAAATGTAGTATTTAATTATCATGTTAATTAACCCAATCATTCAAAACTGTCATTTATAACCCTGCATTACTATAAACAAAGACTTTAGGCATTTGCGGTAACAATGGCTTTGAGCAGCCTTTCAACTCAGCACAAACAACCTCACACAACACACACACACAAGCGGGAATATTAAACCTTTAACTTCCTCACTTAAGGCATTTAACATACATCGTTAACTTCATGTTTACGATTTACGTTTTTAATTAGTAAAGTACCTTGGAGATTAAATAAAATTTTGTTGAAAATATGATTTGGTGGAGGTTTGGGTGGCTGGATTCCTCCTGAAATGTTTGAGACCAGCTCAATAAGTTTTGTTCTATTTTCTTACCAGCCACCAACATTCAGTGTTTCTTTGGATGCTTACATCATATATTTCAGAAGTTCTCAAGACAATACGCAAAAC
>NC_044054.1:15670918-15728418 GCF_902167405.1 Gadus morhua | reverse complement strand
AGGAAGGCCAGATGATTAGAGAAAGACCAGAAACCAGACATTGATTTCCAAGATTAATGTTTGAAATAATTTGAATCAATTTCCCGTGAACTAACACCTGATGATACAGAATGGAACCAGATAGAGAACTGATGAACAGAGAGAGAAAACAAAGAGGGAAGAAGGAGATCTAACCATGGTTTCCTCTTCCTGTTTTGGGGGCTTAGTCTCTGCTGCATGTGGTGATCCTACACACACACACACACACACACATACACGCACACACACACATACACGCACACACACACACACACACACACACACACACAAAAACACACACACACACACACACACACACACACACACACACACACACACACACACACAAACACACACACACACACACACACACACACACACACACACACACACACACACACACACACACACACACACACACACACACACAAAATAATTTAAACATAATCTACAAAATGTTAATAGGAAGTAGTGACTTAAAAGGTATAATAGATCTTTCTGTGTGATATATCGTACGGGTGTTATATAGTTCAAATGTTTATAATGTTCATGCCTTGAATTCATAATGAATTATATTTAGTAATATTTAAACAATATAATAAACTTCATGTCGACAATAATTTATGTACCTGAATCAGTTTCGGTTGTCGACTCTTTTCCCTGAAACAGAAACCAAAGATAACTATTCAATGTCTCTGAAGTCGCAATGAGTTACAAAATAAATACATTTAATTTATCAAACAAGAAAGTCCGATAGTAGAATCAAATGTACTGTTAACAGTGTGTATGTACCATTCTGAGTGCTGTGTATACATTTGATCATGAATTACAGTCACACACATTAGGGTAAAGGAAGGTTCTGCACCTGTGTGTGTCCCTTCTCAGCAACCTCATTGGCTCTATACTCCGGAACCAGCCCACCCCTGGTTGCCTTGGCAACTGCCCTTGGGGGAGCGACTGGTGTTAATGGTTCTTCGCCTGAAAATACATTAACAATGAATCAATAAAAAATTGAACAGTTGGGAGACATAACAAAAATAAAATCAATGTATTTGGTAAACAAAATAAATTAACTTCAATCCAGTACCTTTAGCCAATCGCTTGTTCCGTGGAGGCGGGACTACCAAGGAACTGCTCCCTCCTTCCTCCAGACTCACTACCGCCCCTTCCTGCAGCCTGGCCATACAGAACGCAGCCTTATCCACGTCGCTGGGGGCGGGCCCTGAGGGCGCCAGGCCGTAGCAGGACTGGCTGCTGTTGTGCTCTATCTGCAGTACGCTGAGCTGCTGGTTGGTGAAGTGGGAGCGGATCTGGCTCAGGTAGGTCATGACGATGAGGCGGTCCGGCACCGACAGCAGCACCATGTCCGAGGGCTCCAGCAGACGGGACACGCCCAGGCCTTCAAACCCGTCAAACGCCTGCCGAGAAACACATCATTGAATATCAACCTGTTTAGTACCCAACAATACAAACCTGTACATTGGTAGTATGGCACCACTGTCGTATGCAGGAAAAACACAGGGTGGAGATGTAGCTTACTCTCTGTTTACCATTCGAATCAAGCCCTGTTTTACATGTCATCGTCACTGTTGCTGAATATAGTCTATAGTAACGTTAAGGGCTGCTGGCTCAATCATTGGTTTAAAGTTTGGTGTAGGAAGGACGAAGGATCACAGACACTCACCTTTTTGTTGTTCAGTTTTATGTCATGGGGTTGCAGCTGGTTAAATTCTCTAAAAACAGATATAAACAGGACAATAAGGGCATTGCCACAACCCATGACCAAATATGTCAGACCAAATCCCCATTGAGAAGGTGATGCAACGGGTCAAACGAAACAATGATGTTGGGGGTTTCTGAGGGGGGGCTCACATCATCTCTGGGTGGAAGTGATGCAGGATGGCACAGAAGGCCAACCCGTTCCTCCAGGAGGTGCTGAAGTTGGTGATCTTTAACCCCCGGTAGCCCTTGGTCATCTCTTGACACCACTCTAGCAGAGACTGACTGGAGCTCACCAGCCCCTGAGAGAGAGAGGAGAGAGAGAGAGAGAGAGAGAGAGAGAGAGAGAGAGAGAGAGAGAGAGAGAGAGAGAGAGAGAGGGAGATTTGTACATGTGTAGGTTTTCAGAATTGTCCATATCTGTCCACATCAGGGATGGAAATTAACTTTTTTGTCCACCAGCCACTGTGGCAGGTAGATTTAAAAATCTACCAGCCACTCATCTTTTTTACCAGCCACTTTTTATACGCTATATATATTTTTAATAAATGCGTACATTTTGAACAATATAATAGTAACAATACATAAGAAAAGTGTTTTTCATACACATCTAGGTAGGTTCTACCAAGGAACTGAGTTGAAAACGTTACACTCTTACGATAAACAATACACAAGTATCTGCCATGTTAAGTCATGTTTATTTCAAAGGTGTTGGGATAATTCATCTATGCAAATTATTTTCAATAAAAAACAAATTTACATATTAACAATAAAACAACATGCATGGCTACACCATCATAAGCCAATTTTCTTTTTATATTTACATGTGACAAAATACAAATTTGTCCACAGACATGGTAACTAACGTATGATAGTAAGCATTATTGCCCCTTAACACTAATATTCAGAAAAAACACTTTCTTTCTGTTCAATAGTCTAGATAGAACTTTATCAATCACCTGTAGGAGAAATTTGTTAATGTTTGTCCCTATAAAACAATAATGGTAAAAAAATAAATACAAAACACGACTGTAACTGAGTAAGTCAAACCGTCCAATCTGAAGGCTCTATTTAACCACTCTCCCTACTCACTTCCACCAATGCAAAGCGAACAGAACTGAGTAGGGGAGGGCGTAGCCTAACTAGTTTGTGAACGACCCAGAGAAACGCAACGCAAATTCAATGCGAACATGTATGAGGCTTTAATAAAATCCCGGACGATTTTGAAATTCTGCAAAACATTGTCTCAAAAGAGGGCATGTCCGGGCAAAAGATGACGTATGGTTAGGCCTACCCTACGTACGGGAAACACATTTGATTCCTACCTGTAACACTGTTAAATAGCGGCCCAAATTGGTGGGCGCTATCCTGGTAATTTCTCTGCGTGAGAAATACGAAGTGTGGCGTGTGAGCGTGGGCATGGGTTGAATTCATGGGGCAAGCCCCAGGAATATCCCCCTTCCGGCTTCCATGAAAGAGAACCAAACTAATTCACACAATAGCGTTCATGCAAATTTAGCATTAAAGGTTAATTTAAGGAAGTTCTCTCCAGTCACACTGAAAGTAGTTCGCTAGTAGTAGCACTTTAATTTGCACTGTCAGATAATTCTGAGAAATCTGAAATGCTGACTAAATTCTCAGAATTCTGACACTGCAAATTATTGCGCGCTTCCATACCGCTCTAGATTCCCCCATCCCCACACAGATTCTTTTCCTGTAGAAACCTATGGTGGAAACCGATACGCCCTCTTAACCACAAAATGTTTGAGTCACTTCTATGGAAGTAAATCTGTGCCATCGGATTTTGAAAATAGAAAGCCATTGAACTCTAAGCACTGAATATTTACGCATTGAAATAACGTGTTTGGATTTGAATTTAACACCTATTCAGCTTTATTTTTCAATGTTAAAAATTCAAAATCAAAGATTCAACGTCAAAAACTTCAAGCAGGGACGCGCAAATTTGATCGGACCTGACTGGAAAGTATTACCCGACACAGTGGCGGGTGAATTGACACGATTCACCCGCCCCCATACAAATCCACCCGCAAATGGCGTGTGGCGGGTGTTAATTTCCATCCCTGGTCCCCATGACATGACATCAATGTCTGTTCCTCTGATGACAACAACCCCCCACACACAAGACATCACTGTCTGTACCTTTTCCATTTCGTGCATTTAGCAGACGCTTTTATCCAAAGAGGCTTCCGACCATTCACACACACATTCACCACTGACACCGGAGTCAACCATGCAAGGAGACGGCCAGCTCGAAAGGAGCAGTTAAGGTGAGGCGTCTTGCTCAGGGAAACCTTGTCACTCAGCTAGGTGGAACCGGGGATCGAACTAGCCAGCTTCTGGTTACAAGTCAACCTCTCTCACTGTCTAAACCTCTGATGACAGCAACACCCCGACCACACACACACACACAGATAACATGTCAGTACCTCTGAAGGGTCCGGCCTGGCAGCGGACCCCACTGCCACCGGTCCTCCAGGCTGAGCGGGGCCTTGCTGTGACTCCCCGTGGGAGGAAGGGCCCCTCTTCATTCCGCTTTGAGGAGGAGGAACGGAAGAGGTTCTGTCTGGATCACGCATCGCTGACCCCCCCCCGGTAACTGGAGCGCCGGGAAAGGACGCCTCCCGATTGGATCCCGGAGCGCCGCTGGGCAGGTTCTTAGGTCGAGTCTGAAGCCCGCTTGGCTCCTCAGGTGCCTTAGCTCTGCCGTTTGGAAAGGTGGGGGGCTCCTGGGTGGGCCTAGGAGAAGAACAATGGTGTTGTTCATGAGCATTGGACAGGACAGAGAGGACCGCCGAGAGAAAAGGACTCAAATGTTAGTAACACATAGCAGGACACAGCGGGGTTAGTCAAGCTTGACGGATGGATAGAAAGGTCCAGAACAACGCAGCACAGCAGAGATCCTTCCACAATGGAAGATCCAAGGGAAGAGCTCAGACACACACCATATACTTTACCTTCTTTGACCAAACAAACAATGCCATGCACATTGCTGTGTGCACCGCGTTTCATAATGTCTTCAATAATCAATAAATTAGCTTTATTGGCATTGCATGGTACAAAGCTTGCCCACATACACTCACACACATACAGCGCTCGGGTGTGCAGATGTGTTTGGGAAGGGAACTGCCCACTCACACTGGTTTGTTTTCTTCCCGGTTCAATGCCTCCTTATCTTCTCGGACTGCCTCTCTTAGTTCTAGGATCCCTACCTCTCTAGCATCAGCCAATGAAACTTCCTCAAGCACGGTGAAGCATGAACCAATCAAATGCGACGGCTCGTCGACAAAAGCTTTTTCGAAAGTGGAGCTTCCAGAGCCAGTGCTGGTTTGGGATTGGCTCTCTGGGTCTGTGATGTCACCGTCGATATCTTTGAGGTCGGGTATGAGGAGCTTTTTGCCTCGAGACACTGGGAAAGGTGATGTTTTGGCTGTCATCTTCTGGATCTTAGCCAATAGGAGCTGTTCTTCTTCCTGGAGTGCCTGGTCTCTGGCCTCAAGGCTCCCCTCAGGGATTTGGTTCCCGTCAGCCTTTGCTTCAAGGGTAATAAGTTTGGTCTCGTAAGACACATCGGTCGCTTCTGCCTTGTTGGCAGGTGTCTCCGTTTCCATCCTGGCACCCTTTGAGCCGGCGTTCTCCTCGGTGGGTTGTGTATCTGAGGGGAGGGGCCAGGGTACTACAGACGATGGGACCAGGTCCTTTCCCATCGGACCGGCCTGCATGTCCACCAACTCAACGGAAGTGGAAACCACGCCCGTTTGAATTATGCCATCTTCCTGTCCCGACATCTGCAGCTTGTGAGCGTTACCGTGGGAGAGGCCCGGTGTCCGACCAGCTCCTACTTCCTGTCCCGACGTCTGTGGCTTGTCAGCGTAACCATGGAAGACGCCCGGTGTCCAACCAGCTCCTACTTCCTGTCCCGACATCTGCGGCTTATGAGTGTTACCGTGGGAGATGACCGGTGTCCGACTAGCTCCTACTTCCTGTCCAAACGTCTGTGGCTTGTCAGCGTTACCGTGGGTGACGCCCGGTGTCTGACCAGCTCCTACTTCCTGTTCTGGCGCGGCCGGGGAGCACCGATTGGCCGGCAGAGCCTGAATCTTCAAAGAGACAGATTCCCTGAATGCCTTTGGTTGATTGACAGCTGAGCCGTGGAGCAGAGGTTGTGGGATGACCGTGGGAGGAGGCCCGGCAGAACCACCTGGTGCAGCCTGTGTCACGGACAGATCCTCCACGCTGCAGACAGAGAGGGAGGTTACAGACTCTTCTTTTGTTTAGTACCAACCACCCACAACAAATAGTTACATCAACCACGCCCCCGCTAGCGATGGGGACCACAAGCAGTGTGATCCAAGCATGCAGAAGAGCTAGCTAGCTCGATCCCTATGAGCAACAGCATTCACCAATCCAACCTATCTTATCCATGCTGACATGCCAGCGCAAATAGTTCCCAAACCTGTGTTTGGGAACTATCGCGTTGGGAGCCAAACACACTGCGTCTAAGGAAGCATTTGAGAAGATGTATTTCAAACCAAGCATTGTCCATTATCAAAACATGATGTGTACAGGGAAATCCGACAAACAATAACTGATTTTTGGAACAAGGCCCACGTTGGCTCACACTTGACCTCACACAGCGAGCTCAGCACAGCCAATGAACATTCAGCAAAAGGTCAACATTCCTTACAATTCCAGCCAGTTAAAGCCTCTATTAAGAGGAGCAACGCAGGTACACCTGAGGCCTACTAACATGCATCTCTCTCATCCACTTTGAAGCCATTCCCTTACTCTCATCTCAGTTCATTCTCTTCCCTCTCCCTCCCCCTCTCCTGCTACTCACCCCCCTCCCTCCATGTACAGCTCAGCTGAACAGACGGTGCCGATGTCCTCCTGTCCCGTCTCGTACTCCAGCTCCTCGCTGTCCTCCTCTCTCATCCACACGGGGACGGCTTGCAGCCCTGAATTCGCTCTTTTTGCCAGTTTTGGAGGAGGGACTTCGCGTGCCTCATCCGCGGAGACGTGAGAGGCTCCATCGGGCCGCTGAACTTTGGGCTTGCCTTCCTCTGGGACCTGATCCCTCTTACCAGCTGAACCTGTGTCTTTCAGATCAGTCTTGCTCAATGACTTGGGACCAGATCTGTCTTTGGATTCGTCTGTGTCAAGCCTTTCCTCATGTGCTATTTCCTCAAACTCCACCTCTTTAAGTGGAGGACAAGCATGTGATTGGCTGTTGTGCTTGAGAGACACAGATGAAAACATTGTCCCTTCATTTCCCTGTCTCTCCAACTTCCCCCTTCCCCCCTCCCTCTCCTCCCCCCTGTGTCTTCCTCTCTTTGTCTGATCCTCATCATGCTCCTCTTTCCTCAACTGCTGACTTTCCTCTCGGCCTCCTTTCATATGTTGCCTCTCTTTACCTCCTATTTCTAGCCTTCCCTGGCTCTGTTCAGTTTCTTGCATTTTCTCTTTCGTCCCCAAATCTGCCCTCTCCCCCTCTTCTCCCTTTCCTTCTTCTTCCTTCTCTTTCCTCCCCTCTATTTCCCTTTCCTCCCTCTCCCTCTCTGCCTCGCTGGCAGCCAGCCTCAGACGGGCCACCAGACCAGAAGTCTCCATCCCCTGATTGGGTGACTTCCCTGTACTATTAACAGCAAATGACAGTTCAACCTTGGGTTGTTTCTCTCCACTAATTGGTTGTCTCTTTATGATGTCCCCAAAAGCAGCCGGGGGCATAATGTCCACCTCAGTGAGAGAAAGTGGACTCGTGTCCGTCTCAGAGACACTAGGAAGGTCTGAAATGGATAAGAGAGCGACGCTGTAGCCCTCCGGGGCCCTGAGGGCCGGGGGCCCGTCTGGAGAGGAGCGCGGCTGACTTGCGTCATGGGAGTGGAGGATGGAGGCCACTGACTCAAAGCTGGGGAGGGACAGCAGTGTCAGCAGAAATCCAGGAAAAATAATTCATGGTTACAAATGAGGCCACAACATGCTACGCGTTGTCGGGGAAACGAGGAACATCATGCTCTGCGGTTCCAACCCAGACTTAGTTTGGTGCTGTACCAAGATGCCTTGTCCAATACACACTCTGGGGAGAACGGGGAAATATGGCCAAAACATCCTGTCCTTGACAGCGACTGTCTAACTATGAAACAGGGAGAAGGCTACATCTGTCATCAGAGCAGGTGAGCACAGAGAAGATGAGGACACCATCGTCGATCATTTAGTTTGGATGAATAGAACGTAACCGTTCCAGTTTCGCATCACATACCGCAAATACGTCAAAGAATGTTCTGTCGGTCTAGTCAATGACCCCATGGAAATGTGGCGGGGAGCTATAGCTGAAAAATGGGGAGTGATGCTGAGAGTTGACAGAGTGAGGGTTTTGGGGGTTGGGACCAAGGGAACAATGGTGGTGTGTGTGTCTGAGGGAGGCCAGCCCTCATGTGTTCAGCTCTGCTAATGTGCTCTGGCATGGGCAGACCTTAGAACTACTGTGTGCCAGCACTCTGTGTTCCATTCATTCGGCCTCCAACACGTATGAGCTACGGTGTTGTTTCCTGTTGTTGGCATGCCCTGTTATGGGCGTACAGACCCCAGCAGGCACAGGCAGGAGAGACCAGGCAGGAGAGACCAGGCAGGAGGGACTCACCCTCTGTAAAACACCCCGACTACCGCAGACATGAGGCCTACTGACGCCTCAGGCTGCTGGCCTGCCTCACACACCTCCTCTCTGTTCACACACTTATCGACGCTGGAGCCCACACACACACGCACACACAAACACACATACACACACACATTCAAACGCGCGCGCACACACACACACGCAAACTTTAGATTCTTTATGTTGTTGATAGATCCTCAACGATCCTAACCTATCAGGAGCGTGGGTGAGCGACTGTGTTGAGTAGTGCTGTCTGCCCCCCAGCATCACGACAGAACTAACAACTGCTTTCAAATGGCCAGAAACAAGAAATTATGCAAGAAACATTATGCAACATCATTGTTGACCATACGCGGAATATGACTCATACATTTCTTTCTGAATCCGAGCAATTTGTTTAGCACTGGCAAAGCAGAAGCTTGTTTATTTGGGTGATAAAGTGTGTTGGTGGGTGTGTGTGTGTGTGTGTGTGTGTGTGTGTGTATGTGTTTGGGTGTGTGTGTTTGTATGCGTATGTGCGCGTGTGTGTGCACAAGGTGATGAGTGCATGCAGAGCGTCCCCTCAGCCCTGTGCCCCCCCCCCCCCCCCCCCCCCCCGCTCCCTCACGTGGCCGGAGGTCTAAAGGTCAGCCCCCCTTCTCCTACTCACCCTCTGTCAACAGCATCACTCCCGTCCTCTCTCCCCCCTCCCCCCCCGGAGTCCCCCGCCTCCTCCAGGGCCGCCCACAGAGGCCCCTCCTTTTCAGGTGCAGGCTTCTGATTGGCTGAGGACGGCCGAGGGTCCGCCATGACGCCGTCCGTCGGCGTCTCGTTCTGCGGAGCGGCGGTTGGGGGGCAGGGTTTGATGGTCGGGGGGGCCTGGGGCTCCCTGGGGGGCTCTGTGACCGGCGGGGGGCAGGGTTTAGCAGAGGAAGGGATGGCGTCGGGCTCCTTCGCTGTGATTGGCTGAAGGTCCTGTACTTTGTCCCTTTGGGTGGCGTCTTCCTTCGGCGAGCTGAAACACACAGAGAGGATTACACCCTCTTCGCTTCTGTCCACACTGTACTATGAAGAAGAAATCCACACAAAGCAGACCTACAAACAGACAGACATACAGACCTACAGTTATACAGGCATACAGACTTACAGACATGCAGCCTTACAGACAAGCGTCACTAAATCAACCCCACACCGAGGGCCCCGGAGCCACTCTTACCCTCTGCCCAGGGGTTTAGAGTGTTCCTGAGTCATACCGTCCCTCCCCTCTAGAGCGTTCCACAGAGGATCCTCTGCCTCCACAAACTTCTCAGGGGGCGGGACCAGGGACACCACGTCTAACGTAATTGGTTTGTTGCGAGCAGAGGGCTGAATGGTGGGGCCCAATTGGTTGCAGTGAGCAAGCGCTTCGATTGGTGGAGTGGCAATCAAGCCTCTCGATTCATGCATCAGTGGCCCCGGACTGAGAGCAGGGGACGATGGCCGGGGAAGAACAGAGAACAACCAATAGAGAATATGACAACACAGTGAGAACCAATGAAACCATGAGATCATCAGGTCGACCAAAGAATGAGAACACAACGCAGGATCTGTAGAGATTTACAAGATCAACAGAAACAACACACGGTTACTATGGGAGAATCGATATGTGATGGGTTGATTGGTTGAATGATTGGTTGATTTTATTGGATTTAGAGCAAGCGTATTCAAGTGCACAAACCCTTAAACCCAATTACAAGTTGAGGAGATGGAACAAGCATGATCAGAAGATACTGGACCTGGACGCTGCCACTCACCGTTCGTGGGCGTCCATTCCAGCCCAGACCGGTCTGGCTTCAGGAAGCAGATTGGAGGTTTTGTCCTGAGCCTGTTGGGTATTGGTGTTAGGGATTTTTGAGATGCCAGGAATAGACTTGGATCCAGCTATCATTCTCATCTTCTCCTTCTCTTCATCTGATCTGTTGATCACCACCCTGGACAATGGAGCAGGAGGATTCTTACTCTCCTCATCTTCATCCCTCTGTCTCCTCCCCTTCTCCTGATGCTCCTGTCTGATCCTCTGCTCTGCCTCTACCTTCTTCCTTTCCTCCTCAGCCATTCTCTTTTTCTCTTGTTCCTCTTCTTTCATTTTACTCTCTTCCCTGGCTTTTCGATCCTCCCTCTCCTTTGCCTCTTTCACTTGTTGTCTCTCCTCCACCTGTCTCGCTTCCTTCTCCCTCTGCTCTGCTAGAAGTTTCTCCTCTGTTGCAATTCGCTCTCTTTCTTTCAGCTCTAGCCGTTTCCTCTCCTCCTCGATGCGTCGCTTCTCTACTCTCTTCGCCTCCTCCTCTCTCTTCATCCTCTCTCCTTCCTTTAGGAGTCTCTGCTTCTCCTCCTCCTCTCTCTTCCTCCTCTCTGCTTCCTTTAGGAGTCTCTCCTTCTCCTCTCTCTTCATCCTCTCTTCTTCCTTTAGGAGTCTCTGCTTCTCCTCCTCCTCTCTCTTCATCCTCTCTGCTTCCTTTAGGAGTCTCTCCTTCTCCTCTCTCTTCATCCTCTCTGCTTCCTTTAGGAGTCTCTGCTTCTCCTCCTCCTCTCTCTTCATCCTCTCTGCTTCCTTTAGGAGTCTCTCCTTCTCCTCCTCCTCTCTCTCCCTCCTCTCTGCTTCCTTGAGGAGTCTCTCCTTCTCCTCTCTCTTCATCCTCTCTGCTTCCTTTAGGAGTCTCTGCTTCTCCTCCTCCTCTCTCTTCCTCCTCTCTGCTTCCTTGAGGAGTCTCTCCTTCTCCTCTCTCTTCATCCTCTCTTCTTCCTTTAGGAGTCTCTGCTTCTCCTCCTCCTCTCTCTTCATCCTCTCTGCTTCCTTTAGGAGTCTCTCCTTCTCCTCCTCCTCTCTCTTCATCCTCTCTGCTTCCTTTAGGAGTCTCTCCTTCTCCTCCTCCTCTCTCTTCCTCCTCTCTGCTTCCTTTAGGAGTCTCTCCTTCTCCTCTCTCTTCATCCTCTCTTCTTCCTTTAGGAGTCTCTCCTTCTCCTCCTCCTCTCTCTTCATCCTCTCTGCTTCCTTTAGGAGTCTCTCCTTCTCCTCCTCCTCTCTCTTCATCCTCTCTCCTTCCTTTAGGAGTCTCTCCTCCTCCTCTCTCTTCATCCTCTCTGCTTCCTTTAGGAGTCTCTCCTTCTCCTCTCTCTTCATCCTCTCTTCTTCCTTTAGGAGTCTCTCCTTCTCCTCTCTCTTCATCCTCTCTGCTTCCTTTAGGAGTCTCTCCTTCTCCTCTCTCTTCATCCTCTCTCCTTCCTTTAGGAGTCTCTGCTTCTCCTCCTCCAGCCTCTTCCTCCTCTCTGCTTCCTTTAGGAGTCTCTGCTTCTCCTCCTCTTGCGCTCTTCTCTCCTCCTCTCTCTGTTTCCTTTCCTGCTCCTCCCTTTCTTTCTCCTCTTTCAAGTGCCTCTCTCTCTCTTGTTTTCGCTCTTCCTTTTCCGTTAATTCTTTCAAGCGTTTCTCCTCCATCCTCTTCCTGTCCTCCTCCGCCTCCACAAGCCTCTTTTTTGTCTCCTCCTCTCTCCTTTTTCTCGTCTCCTCTGACTTCAAGATCCTCTTTTTTATCTCCTCCTCTCTCCTTTTTCTCTCCTCCTCCACACGCTGCTTCTCCGATCTCATCTTCTCTTCCTTTTGTCTTGTTCTTGTCTCCTCTTCCTTTAGCAGTCTCTGCTTTTCTTCCTCCTCTTTTGCTGTACTAATTCTCTCCTCTCCCTCCCTTTTCCTGTTCTCCTCCATTTCTTTCTCCTCTTTCAGAAGCCTCTCCAGCTCCTGTTTTCGCTGCTCCTCTTTGAGACGCTGTTTCTCTTCTCTTCCTCTCATCTCTTCCTTTTCCTCTTCCTCTTTTAAACGTTTCTCCTCCATCCTCTTCCTCTCCTCCTCTACTTCCAGGAGCCGCTTTTTTTTCACCTGCTCTCTCCTTTTCCCCTCCTCCTCTTCAGCCTTCATCTCTTTCAGCAATCGGTCCTTTTCCACTCTCCTCTCCTTCTCTCTCTTGCACTCTTCCTGCTCCTTCTTCTCTAGGAGGATCCTCTCCTCATCCCTCTTCCTCCTCGCTGCCTCCTCCTCCCTCCTCTTCTCTTCCTCCATTTGCTTCAATCTCTGTTTCTCCTGTTTTTCCTGAAGGAGCCTTTCCTCCTCCTTCCTCCTTCTCTCCATCTCACTCCGCTCCCGGTCCTCCTCTGCCCGCAGTCTCCTTTTCTCCTCCTCCAATTCTCTCATCTTCTCCTCCTCCATTAGAGCTTTCTTCTTCTCCTTCTCCAGAGCTCTCTTCTTCTCCTCCTCCAGTGCTTTCCTCTTCTCCTCTTCCTCCAGAGCTCTCCTCTTCTCCTCCTCTAGAGCTCTCCTCTTCTCCTCCTCTAGAGCTCTCCTCTTCTCTTCCTCTAGAGCTCTCTTCTCCTCCTCCTCTTTTAGGACTCTCCTCTTCTCCTCCTCTTTTAGGACTCTCCTCTTCTCCTCCTCTAGAGCTCTCTTCTTCTCCTCCTCCTCCAGAGCTCTCCTCTTCTTCTCCTCCTCTAGAGCTCTCCTCTTCTTCTCCTCCTCTAGAGCTCTCTTCTTCTCCTCCTCTAGAGCTCTCTTCTTCTTCTCCTCCTCCAGGGCTCTCCTCTTCTTCTCCTCCTCCAGGGCTCTCCTCTTCTCCTCCTCTAGAGCTCTCCTCTTCTCCTCCTCTAGAGCTCTCCTCTTCTCCTCCTCTAGAGCTCTCTTCTTCTCCTCCTCTAGAGCTCTCTTCTTCTCCTCCTCCTCCAGAGCTCTCCTCTTCTCCTCCTCTAGAGCTCTCTTCTTCTCTTCCTCTAGAGCTCTCTTCTTCTCTTCCTCTAGAGCTCTCTTCTTCTCTTCCTCTAGAGCTCTCTTCTTCTCTTCCTCTAGAGCTCTCTTCTTCTCTTCCTCTAGAGCTCTCTTCTTCTCTTCCTCTAGAGCTCTCTTCTTCTCTTCCTCTAGAGCTCTCTTCTTCTCCTCCTCTTTTAGGACTCTCCTCTTCTCCTCCAGAGCTCTCCTCTCCTCCTCCTCCTCCTCCAGAGCTCTCCTCTCCTCCTCCTCCAGAGTTCTCCTCTTCTTCTCCTCCTCCTCAATTTCCTTCTCCTCCTGCTCCCTTGCCCTCTGTCTGTCTTCCTCCTTCTGTTTTTTCAACGTTTCTTCCTCTTCTTTCTTTTTCTGCACTTCCTGCATCCTCCTCCTCTCCTCCTGTGAGGCGTGAGTCTCCGAGGGAGGATGGCCTTCAGCGGCCTTCAGCTTCGTACTGCAGACAGACAGACAGACCCCTTAATGCTACATGGTTCATACTACAGACAGACAGACAGACAGACAGACAGACAGACAGACAGACAGACAGACAGACAGACAGACAGACAGACACCTTAATGCTACATGGTTAATAATGCAGACAGACAGACATACACCTTAATGCTACATGGTCCATACTGCAGATAGACAGACGGACAGACAGACAGACAGACAGACAGACAGACAGACAGACAGACAGCTTAATGCTACACGGTTCATACTGCAGACAGACAGGCGGACAGATAGACCCTCTTAGTAGGTGCCTGGGTCACTCCCAGTAGTTGAGTCATTGAACTTCCCATTTTGTTGTGTGATGCCAAAACATCACATATTTCTGTGTGATTACTGTGTGAGTGTATGTGTGCGTGTGCATGCACGTGTACATGTGTGTGTGTGCTAACTCACCCTGGAGGACACCTTTTGACCGTGTCTCGTTTAGAGCCCTCCTCTTCCAGGAACAAGCCTCCTGACGGCCCACTCCGGGTTAAAGAGTCCAACATGAAGTCATCAAAGTCTGCTTCTGGCTCAGCCAATGGCGGCTTTGAATCTTCAGATGGCTTATGGTTGTGCTTTTTGGAAGCAGCCTGTTCTTTGTTTTTTTTGGGTGTAATAAAAGCTGCCAGCACATTGGTGGAGGGCTGCTGAGGGGTGGAGCTCTCGGTGCTGGCGAATGGCCAGGGAGGGGGCGGGGCTACAATCAGCTCGGAAACGACTTGGCCAGAACTGGGGATACAGGGATACCGAGGGTCAGAGGTCGTAGTGCAGCGACGGGGTGAGTAGTAGGGTGAGGGTTCACAGGGCTTGGGGAACAAGGCGGCGGGTGTTTCAAGCTCACACGCGACGCACGGCGCCAGGGTTGAGAAGGAGTAGCCAGACAGCGACCATCTTGCCAAATCGACAAAATGGTTGCCAGGTTTAACCAAAACAAGTGCCAGGGCACACTCGTGTGTTTTGCTTTTAGGATTGTACCAAGCGTGAGCGAACGCACTAGACACGCTAACCCCTAACCTTTTCAGAGGAGAGAGTGGGGTCAATGTTATTGGTGGAAATGGGGTTCAAGTTGTTCATGTTGTTCATGTTCAGCCGTGGAGGAGATGTAGGTTGGGTAGATTGCGACATCCTGATCTCAACGAGACCATGTGTTTATTTTTGAAACCAAGAAAGCTGACAACGGTCCATACTGGGTTGTCCGTGGTAACAAGGCAACCATTACTGTCAAGGCCAGCATGGGTTAAGGGATGGATCGTCTGACAACGATGTTTGACCAACAGTGGACATAAGCCACCCAAATGCCAAGAGACATCAGTCAGTGACTCAAGTGTTCAGAAGACAATAACAATTAATCACACCACACTATTGACGTTAAGTTTTGAGACGTTTTGAGACACAATCTGGTTGCAAGATATTAAGTCACAGCAAACAAGGGGGTAAGTAAGCACACACACATATACACATGCAACGCACATACAAATATGTGTTCTAACACAGATTCCAAATGATGTAAACAACAACGACAAGAGTTGGATAATAACACAAGGCCCCTGGTTGGATGGGTCACCCTGAACACCGCATCACCGGACAGAAGAATGCACTGGCATGATGTGGTTCCAAGCTCATTTGATATGTACCCACAGAAATGTCAATGTCAAATGTAGCAGACGATGAAGAGCCTGGTGATAATGAGCCCACCTGCTGGTCTTTGGGTCCTCCTCGTCCTCCTCCACTATGGTCTGTGAGGGCTGCAGGGCCTGCGTGACGCTCTGGTTCGCCGCCCTCATGTCGGCCTTGATGCGCTGAGGCTCCGACTCCCTGGGATCCGGGCCAGCGCGGGTCGTTTCCATGGTGAATGGGTTCGTGTTCTTATCCACTTGGGTTGACGGGGGGGCCCATCCTGCAGGACATTAGCAAAGACAAGAGAAAGCTGAGTTCCTGTGATTTGGAATGAGGCGGAGTAATGACTGAGGAGGAGAAGGCAGGTCTTGCATGGTAAAACAACATTGTTTTGGGGCATCATGGGATCAGTAGTCAGCAGTCAATAGTAGGTATTATTTAGGGATTACAACTAAGGGCGCTTCATATCACAAGTCTTATTTCTATTCTCATTCCATTCTACTGCCCAAGGCAGTAATGGGTGGAGGAGGCCACAGTCCAGGCTCATTCCAACACTATCTCTCTCTATCCATGTTTGTGTTGTTTTTGTAGTTACTCCAATGATGTGCTCGGGTTGTTCTCAGTCCACTCACATTCGCAGGTAACGTACCTGGCTGCCAGGACCTCAGGGGAGGTGCAGCAGTAGGAGGAACAGGAGCAGACACAAGAGGCTGAGAGGAAGTAAGACTGAAAGGGGAGGAGCCAAGTAGGGAAGTGGAGCGGGAGGTTGTGCGAGGGGGCAGGGAGGCGGAAAGAGGCGGGGCTTCCGGGTCACACAGGGCGTCGAGGTCGGGGCTGGACAGGAGGGGGATAGGGTTGATCTCGCCGCCAATCAGAGAAAGAGTGGCGGGGGGGACTGTGGTGTCGGATCCAGGCCACGCCTCCTGACCTCCTGTGGACAGGAGGACAGGCAGGGGAAGGAAGAGAAAGGAAGAGAAAAGGTAAGAAGTTAGGTAGGAAAAGGCACAGGATGAGGGAGGAGTTCAGAAGGGAGGTGGGATGGGTTCTGAATGGGAGACGGGAGGGGTTTAGAAGGGAGGGAATAGTATAGGTGGTGATGAGAAAGACAAAGAAACGATGAAGAAGTTAAAAATGGCATAACGGGGAGGACGGGGAAGTAAGGGACAAAGAGTATAGCGAACTGTAATCCTATCCCTACATAATGATGTCGAGTTACTAGCACAGTGACATTTGGACACTGGGTTGATGACTCTCAACCACAGCCCTGCCCAGCCCCACAGGCCGTCAGCAAAACACATCTCTGAGGAAATCAGGCTGATTCATTTTGTATGATTAACACATCACTTACACAACAACCCGTCCTTGTAATAGGTGTGTGTTGAAACAGGCCTTTGAGATGAACTACTGCGGGTTATCTGAAAGGCGTGGGCATTAGGGCGTTTGCGTAACACACCGTAACCCCAAAGCACCAGTCCTATCCTGCATTCACAGACCCAAACCCGTGAACGTCCCCATAGTTACCTGGCCCTGAGCTAGGCTTGTTCTGAACAGCTGCGGCCCTGTTTGTCCCTGACCTCTCAGGCGGAGGGGTGTTTGTGTTGTAAGGGGAGGGAGAGGAGGGGCGAGCCACCGTCCGCACAACATGAGGTCGGAAGACGTGAGCATGAACTGGAAGAAAGGGAGGAGTGAAGGAACATGGGAGAAGATGAGACAGAGCGACAACGACTGGAAGAAAATAGTAAGATAGGATAAGTAAGATAAGTAAAGATAGAATGAGGCAAAGTTCAAAGAAAAAGCATTTAACAGGTCATATTAAACATTAATGGCAGTGGCCTTATCAGAAGGTTATCATTTAAAGAGAAAGCAGCTTATTACCTAGACGTTACCTTGGCTAGATTAAGTAACTGGTAGGCATTACATGGGCTAGAATAAGTAGCCAGCTAGGCCTTACATAAATCAATAGCTAGCTAGGCAAAATGAGCTAGACAGTAGACAGAGTATGAAGAGGCACACCAGAGATTTGTTCCACTGCACTTCCGCTTTGCACCTCACGGGGGCACTGCTGGGAAGGTACTGAGGCTGGAAGGAGGAAGTGGACATGGGAGGACAAGGGAGGAGAAAGGCGGAGAAAGGAGGACAGGGAGGACAGGGAGGACATGGGAGGACAGGGGAAAAAGAGATTAAATGAGTAGGGGGGTGAGGGAGAAGTATTGACTGAGGAAGGGCTCCAGCATGCTGTTATCTAACTCATAATGATGCGGTGCAGATATACTTCTGTCAAATATACTCAATTAATTTTGATCTAGAACGCCAGCACTTATAATCATACAGAGATGAACCTCAACAATATCGTCTACATGAATTCAAAATCCAACGCAGGGATTTCAGCTGTTGCCAGATTATCTGATAAGGTCTTTATCAGGTCCAAGTCTCAATTGGCTCAGCAGGAGGAGAAACCACCTCACAGCTTACAGAGGGACGAGGATGTCATCTACCTCAAGGTTTGTATGCTACTTTACCGATCTATTGACTACTTGATTTGCCTATTGGGCAGCTTCCATTTCATTATATTCAAATTCTAGCTGAAGAACAAGGTAGTCTGTGTATAGATGTATGTAATAGTGAGGAAAGGAAATTAAAGGAATTGAATGTAAATCAAGCCCACAGACAGACCGGCACTACAGTAACGGTGTGGGTCCCAATGAGAAGGTGAGCGACAGGAGGCATGCCACGTGGGCCAGTCTGATACCTGTCCCTGGGCTGGGCTGGAAGATGCTGGGCAGAGAGGGAGGCTGGGAGAGAGACCTGCTGAGGGGGGGTGCTGAGGCTATCTCAGAGGACTGGGGGGCTTTTGGGCGGGAGAGGGACGACAGAGGAGGCGGGGGCTGAGGGTTGGAGGTCGGACGGGGAGGTGGGGGGACGGCGGGTCCAGGGGGAGGGGCCCAGAGCTGGGGGCCAGAGGTGGAGGTGGAGGTGGAGGAGGGAGGCGGTCTGTAGCCAGGGAGGTGGTGAGGGCCGGTTGCTGAAGCCGCCGGGGGGGGCGCCGTCCCGGTGGACGGGGGGGCGTTGCCCTGATGGGCCGCGGTCGGTTGAGGTAAGCAGGGCGCTGCCACCGTGGAGGTCTTGGGAGACGGAGACGTGGGGGAGGGTGGGGGCGCGGTGGAGGGGAAGGAGAGGGAGGACGCCGCCGACGCCAGGGGAGACGCTGCCAGGGCCGCCGTGACGTCAGAGCACAACGTGGACAGGTGGTTGGACGCGGTAGAGGAGGCGGGGCCAGAAGCAGGAGAGGCGTCGGCGGGCGGGGCGGACGCGGCGGGCGGTTTGTGTTTGGAGCGGGGAGAGGGCTGAGGGGCGGGGCCTCCGGTAGGCGGGGCTGCCGGTTGGACGGATGAGAGGGCGTGTCTAGAGCGGCGAGGGGAGGGGCAGGGGGTAATGGGGAGCGGAGGCCGGGCGTGAAGGGCGGGACTAGGGGGGCCGGACACCGGCCTCACACCGCCTCTGACACCGGCTGGGGGCCGATGGACAGATGGAGGGACAAGTGGATGGATGAAGGATGGATGAGTGAATGGATGGACAGATGAGTGAATGGATGGATGGATGATAGATCGATGATGGAACGATGAAGGATAAGGAAAGGGAGGAGAGGTTGGGGTTTGCAGAAAGAGAACATGAAAGATGACAGAGGTTAAAAATGGAAAATGGGAAACACGTTTTGAAATAATCGGACACAATTAAGGATCACAGTCAAAGCTATGTTGATGTATCATTGCGTTATGAGAACAGGTCATGGTGATGGTGGGTTCCCTCGTGGTTTTGAGGTAACTATTGTCATTACATGAATTGTACGTATGAAGTGGAAGAGAAAAAGTAGAACTGAGGCTAAAAAAGGAAGTTGGACCGTGCGAAATGGGGAGTGAAAATGTCGAGGAAGTCAAGAACAGGAAGTGAGAGAGGAGTGGTACCTGAGGTCGGGAGTATCGGCCCAGTAGAGTTCCTCCAGGTGGGCGGAGGGGGGGCGGGGCGGTTGGGACGAGTTAGGGTGTGGGAAGCTTTCAGCCAGAAGGGGGCAGTGCAGGACAGGAGAGAGAGAGAGAGCGAGAGGCGAGAGCGAGGCAAAGACATAAGAACAAGGCAGAAGGACGAGCCAATAGAACTAGCAGAGAAAGGCAGAGGTGACAGGCTCGAAGGCAGGACAACAGGTGTCCTGTGTGTGTGTGTGTGTGTGTGTGTGTGTGTGTGTGTGTGTGTGTGTGTGTGTGTGTGTGTGTGTGTGTGTGTGTGTGTGTGTATGTGTTTGGGTGTGTGTGTGTGTGTATACAGTACATGTGTGCATGCAGGCATGTGTGAGTATGTTTACGTCTATGTGTGTGTGTAAGTGTGTGTGTGTGTGTGTGTCTGTGTGTGAGTGTGCACGCATGTGTGTATGTGTGTGTGTTTGTGTGTGTATGTGTGTGTTTGTGTGTGTGTGTGTGTGTGTGTGTGTGTGTGAGCTTGCACGCATGTGTGTGTAGGTGTGTGTGAGTGTGTGAGCGTGAGCGTGCACGCATGTGCGCGTCTTAGGTCAGCGCCAACCTGTAGCAGTGACAGACTTCTTGTCCTCGTCTTCATCACTCTCGTTGAAGTCGTCCATGTCGCCGACGTCGGTGGGCTTGTAGCTCATCAGGCTGGCCACACTCTGCATGTCCTCGTCCCTGAGGAGCATGCACCACGTTACTGACCAATCACGGCTTTGTCCACGCAGTCAATCATCTCTTTATTGACACAGACGTCTTTCAAGATAAACATGCGGTAAACATACTTCTTGAATTTGTAGGAAGTATTCATTCTTAAACACAGATTTAAAAGCTTTCCACTGCTTCAGACTTAAAATAGTGAAAGTCGAACAGGTCTGCATCACAAAAAAACTTTTATGAAATAAAATGTAAATAGATATCATCATCACCAGCTATATACACTTGGTGATGATGACCTCATTCCAACCATAAACACAGACATCATGACATCATCTCTCAACGACAAATACCAGACAGCCACGCACGGTCTCACCCTCTCTCAGCTAACGCAGCTAAGGATGGCCAAACGATCAGTGCTCCAAACCGCCTCTTGGGTGCGGCTCAACCCTGCCCTCCATACTTATCAACTGCCCTGACGTAGCTGTTGGTCAACCGTACCCTCCATACTCATCAACTACCCTCACGTAGCTGTTGGTCAACCGTACCCTCCATACTAATCAACTACCCTCACGTAGCTGTTGTTCAACCGTACCCTCCATACTAATCAACTACCCTCACGTAGCTGTTGTTCAACCGTACCCTCCATACTAATCAACTACCCTCACGTAGCTGTTGTTCAACCGTACCCTCCATACTAATCAACTACCCTCACGTAGCTGTTGTTCAACCGTACCCTCACTAATCGACCACACTCACGTAGCTGCGGCTCAACCATACCCTCCATACTAATCAACCACACTCACGTAGCCTTCCCCTCCCGCAGGAAGACGCAGGATAGCGACAGCTTGAGGGTGGCCTCCACCACTTTGACGGACAGCGGCTTCAGCTTCAGTGTCAGGTCCGTCTGGGTAGGGGTGGAGCTGGCGAACTTCCTCATGTTGACGTCGGCCGACGCCAGGACCTTCCTGTGGCCCTTGCTCTCCTGTTGGGGGGGGGGGGGTGTTGAGTTTAGGACCACTGGTAGATACACGGTGGATCGATTCTCCTTAGCCAACACTACGCGGTTGATTTGAATGTACGCTGTTTTCTGAATGTTCTCTCTTGTTCTCTCTTCCACTTTGACTTCTTCACACTTGATTATATGGTTCCAGTGATATCTGTCCCAGTGATAAGAAGCTATAGCGCCATGGTGATGTTCTTCTTCCTTTTAACCATGGGGTCCATTCTCCTCAGCCAAAACTACGCGGCTGAATGGGGCCTGTAAGCCCTACGTCCGGAATATATGATGCACGTGATTTAGGTAGAAAAATAAACTTATGATCGGCAGTACTGTCATTTTAGACAAAAGTGAGTTGAGCACATACGTTGTCATAGCTCTGAACATACAGTCAATCAAAGGTGTTTCTAGGGATAGACCCCCCATAATATTGGCAGACCAATATCCTACCATCCCTGTCCGAAATATATGCCTGAATAATCTCTCTGACGGAGGGATTTTATTTAAATCATTTAAATAAGTGGTAAATACCACTGGGGCGAATAAGTAATGTGTGTGAAGGATTGCGCGAGTTGAGGCGGAACACAAGTCATGTGTATCGACGGGCATCGAGCAATGTGTGTAGCATCACAAGTTTATCATTACCATCAGTCATCAGGAGGACATTAAGATGCCTATCTAATTTAGGATTAAACACGGATTTCATTGACAAGCAAACTTTTTAAAAATAGTAGTAAAAGTCTGAAGAAAAATAATAGTACTACAGTCATATGACAGACATTGAAATACTTACACCCTCAATAACAAAGGTCCAGTCTTTGTCCTCAAATTCCTCTGCATTGGCTTCCTGCGAAGATGAGAGCATCCTTTAACACTTCGATTTCAGGCCCAACTGGAAAAGTACAACCAGCAACTGGGATGCCTCTGAACCAATGAGATGGCTCGGCTCTTGATTCGTTGCTCTCTATTGAAAAACAACTCTGTGTGTCCAGTAGCAATAACGTACCTTGAAGAGCGTCACAGAGATGTCCACGTTCTCAGGGACCGGCCACATGACCACGCCCCGGTACGGGTTCTTAATGCCCGGCTGCCAACTGTGGAGCTGGACGACAAGCAAGACGTCAACAAACACTACATGCAAACCCTCTGTATGTGGTGAGCGTGTGTGTGTGTGTGTGTGTGTGTGTGTGTGTGTGTGTGTGTGTGTGTGTGTGTGTGTGTGTGTGTTTTTGTGCTTGCGTGTGTGTGTGGGTGCTTACGGCTGTGTGTGTGTGTGTGTGTGTGTGCTTACGGCTGTGTGTGTGTGTGTGTGTGTGTGTGTGTGTGTGTGTGTGTGTGTGTGTGTGTGTGTGTTTGTGCTTGCGTGTGTGTGTGTGTGCTTACGGCTGTGTGTGTGTGTGTGTGTGTGTGTGTGTGTGTGTGTGTGTGTGTGTGTGTGTGTGTGTGTGTGTGTGTGTGTGTGTGTGTGTGTGTGTGTGTGTATGTGCTTGCGGGTGTCTTTACCTTGGAGCACATACGTCGGTTCCTCCTGGTCCACACCACCCTCAATTTGTCTGGTTGCCTGAAAACACACATCCATAAACAACACTTAGGGGAGGAGGTAGGCAAGAGAAGGTACAATTCTCTTAATCCACAACCTGCTTCCCATTGATGTTTCTACAGTCAACCCACACAAGAGGAAACAGTTTCACTTTCATCAGACATAGATCGAAATAACCCCATTTACAGTATGAACCCCCAGGTCCCATAGATGACCATCTAGTGTATGATGCCCCAGGCCCCTCCATAGACAACACGCTGACTTCCTCTCTTGACCTCCTCAGGGGTCCACAGGGGGTCCCAGGAAGCCTTAGTTTAACTATACAGGCTTTATGAGCAAGTTTGACGTCATGGGCATAGTGTATGTTATTAGGTATGAGCTGGTTATAAAGGAGGTCACGGACTGGCGGCGCGATATTTAATTGGTTTAGCTACAGCACTCTAACTTTTATTTCATCCTGCTGAAATGTACGACTGTGACATTTGAATTATCTAAGGTAAGGACCTGATTAACTGTAAAATGTGTTCCGCAATTCGTTGGTGTGATGAAACCTGGGGCCACAGCGGCTGTTAGGAGGGGCAGATGAGACCCAGGGAGGGCTGGAGGGGTCGGTGTGTGGGACGGGCCGGCCCTCTGTGGGGTCTGCAGCGGCGGGGGCGGGACGGGGATCAGGACGGCTGGAGGGCCGGCCCGTTCACAACTTAAATGAACGTGGGGGTGTATGTGTGTGGTTGTGTTTGCGTGTGGGTGTCTGACTAGAAGTGTATCAAGGCAACATGATGTTGGTTAGAAGTGTATCCGAGCAACACGTTGGTACAGGATATGGGAGTTTGGAAATTCCAACTGAGTTTGACATGTGAGAGTTTATGAGTGTGTCTGTGTGTCTGTCCAATATATCGCAGGAAGTGAAACAGGAAGCCGCCAAGTCATGTGACCGGTGCCTATCTGAATGTGTTGAGTGTTTCCTAACAAAGAAAGGGAAATATGTAGGTGTACGTACATAAATAACACTCATTTAGAAAATATTGTATGGTAATAAAGAGCCAAACAACATACATAAACAGTAATATGGGTCACACAACCAGCCAGCAAGTACAGCCCTTCATTACTCTAATTCATGGTTATTTACACCGAGTAACATAGTGTTTTGGTATGAGTTAAGGACAACATTGGAGGTAAGGCAGCATGATAATATCCTCATGACTTACTCCTTTAGTTACTCCACACCTGCCCACGCCCCCACCCCCTCCACCCACCCCGCTGTTGGCTACTTCTGTTACAACAGGCCTTCTGACGCCCCAACGCCCATGCTGAGAACGCACAGACACACACACACACACACACACACACACACACACACACACACACACACACACACACACACACACACACACACACACACACACACACACACACACATGCACATACAGAGACAGCTTCTGAGAATCGTGTTACTGTTTTCTACGGCTTTGAACTATTCATCTATCACTTTCATTTCCTCTGGTGTAGATAATTGTAATTCCTAATAGGCGTGCCTTACTGGTAATGCCTTACAGTCGGTTCAAAAGAAACTAAACAAGTGGGCCCCACTTTACCCTCTTCAGGCATCCATCCATCATTCCTCTACAATTCAGAGTAAACTAAAAGATCCTGTGGATTATATATAAGGCACTGCATGACCTGGCCCCACTTGACTTTCTGATCTCTTCGTTACTCATTCTCCTCCTGGATCCATCCCATTTTCACAGCTCAACCTCTTATCCATCCGTCACTCCAACCACAGAACTAATGCTCTCGTCTTTGCTTTAATAAAGCATTACTTACTTACACAGTAACACACACACACACATACACACACACACACACACACACACACACACACACACACACACACACACACACACACACACACACACACACGCACACACACACACACAGGGGGGGGGGGGGGGGGGGGGTTCACTGACACTCGCTGCAGTCAGCGACCAATCAAAACCCGGAACATACATACTCAAGTGAAACTAACTTCCTCAGCGTTTTCGGACAATGTTCTCTCTAGTTCTCTCTTCCTCTTCGACTTCTTCACACTCTTTCCATCGACCCCGTGGGACACTGACGAGACGATTATCTAGTATGGATTATCTGTCCCATCTTCCAGTGATAAGAAGGCGCCATGGTGATGTGTACACGTTCTAACCATAGGGCCCGTTCTCCTCAGCCCACACTACATGGCTGAATGGGGGCTGTAGAACCTACGTCCAGAATATGTGTGCTGTATGAGATTAAGGTAGATACCGGAGAAAAATAAACTCAACTCTGAAATAGTTGGATGGGGGGGGGCTGTCCCAAAGATATACCCAAGTTAATGGCACATGAGTCAGCTCCAAGAGACTATAAACTGATGATTACGACTATGACAGGCTAGTGAAAGATATTTATTATATGTGAACAATTCAAATGACTGATTGACTTAATTTAGGCTACTCAGGATAAATGGATAGGATAAATCTTGTTGTCCTGGCCTAAGCGTGCAAGGCCGTGAGACCGTATGTAAAATATTTTTATATGTGCATTGAAATGATGCTCGAACCTTCGTTCTGTCTCCCCTGCCCTCCCCCCCCAAAGACGGTTACATGTACTTGTTAATGGTAGGACTCTTTCTTATGCAAATTACTTGTCCCTCAAGATGATACCTCGAATGCACATGGCGTGTCTCTCGTATCATGAACACAGCTGTGAACTACGGCGTCGTAGAGAGGAGCCGGAAAGAGGGGCTGATCGGGAAGAGGGTGTGAGGGCAGCAGAGGGGCTCATCGGGGGGACGAGGACGGTGTGAGGGCAGCAGTGGGGGCCTCATCCGGGGACGGTGTGAGGGCAGCAGAGAGGGGCTCCTCGGGGGTCGGTGTGAGGGCAGCAGAGAGGGGGACGTACAGTTCGAGGGCAGCAGAGAGGGGCTCCTCGGGGGGACAGTGTGAGGGCAGCAGAGAGGTGCTTCTCGGAGGGACGGTTTTTGAAGCCATCAAACGAGGCATTTCCTGGTAACGCAAATAAATAACTAATCCACGACGCTGTCAAATTAGAATAAATGTGATGACCATGTGATGATTTTATTTCCCCCTCGATGCGTTGAACAGTGGAATATAGACAAATCAACGTGAATAAAGTTGTAAAGAGTTATTGCTTCGGGTTAGTTGAACGCGTCAGTGTTCACTCACCATTTCTTTGTAAACTCCAGCACCAGTTCCTGGTAAGACGCGGTAAACTGAAACTTGGAGGCCTTTTTGCCCACCCGCTGCAATCTCTTCCAAACCGATGTCATGATGTCGTTGAATAAATGAACGAGAAAAGAAACGACAAATTGATAATCCAAATGAAAAGGGCAAACCGAGGCCACGGGACGGTCTCCGGTCTCTTATTGTGAAGGAGGCTGAGCCGTCATCAGGCGCTGCCTGTCTCCGCTGGGATGAACCGCAAGCTCCGACCTGACACCATGAGCAACACGAGTTGGGTAACGACCAAATGTCTACTTGTAGGCCTACGCTACCGAAGGGAATGCGTGTGCATAATTCACTGATTGTGATATAATTAAAGCGGAATCGAAAACGAATCTGACAAAGCAAACCCCCATAAAGCGAGTAGTCAGTAGACGTCTCGGAGCTGACAAGAGAGCAACAAAAGCGATGTCTGGGTGAGCTTCAGGGAAACTCCAGTGCTCGGAGAGTAGTCTGGGCCAGAGATCCGACAGCTTGGTTTACAGGACGGACGCGAGTGACTAGAGGCTCTAGAATTAGTTCGCACTCCTCCCCTCTCACAAGTTGAAGAGACTGTGAGTTGGAGAAAGTAGGAGAGAGAGGGATAAGGAGAGGGAGAGGGAGAGGGAGAGGGAGAGGGAGAGGGAGAGAGAGAGAGAGAGAGAGAGAGAGAGAGAGAGAGAGAGAGAGAGAGAGAGAGAGAGAGAGAGAGAGAGAGAGAGAGAGAGAGAGAGAGAGAGAGAGAGAGAGGCCTATGCAAAGGTTAGCCCGTTTGGCTCTATGCAAAAACCTTTATCTTCTCATGAGCAATGTAAGACGGTTCTCATGAGCAATGTAAGTAACCCATCGTAGACTTTGATCGCTGCGTGCCACCGCATCAGGCTTATCTGAGCCACTTTCATTCCACTTGATTGATTTACACCCAGACTGTCTGTATTGTACATGCTCAACGTCTGTCACCAGGTTATAATGCACCGGAGATACGCACAGTAACATTTTAACTTGCTGAGCTGCTGCTGCGTCACGGAGCGGCCAGAGGTGGCTCATAGTTAAATACAGAGCAATAGTTTCCATGGCGAGGACCGACTTCAGTCGGCACGCTAGTGCACAGTGCATGTGCGTGTTGGTCCTGTGTGTGTGTGTGTGTGTGTGTGTGTGTGTGTGTGTGTGTGTGTGTGTGTGTGTGTGTGTGTGTGTGTGTGTGTGTGTGTCTTTGTGAGTGGGGGGGTGCGCGTGTGTGGCTGTGCTTTGTGTGTATGTGTGTGTGTGTGTGTGTGTTTGTCATGGCACGGTGGGTTTTTTCCTGGGTGAGTGGAGGTGTATTTTGGGAGAGTTGGCTGGATGGACACGGGCAGCTGCATGGGAACAGCTCTGTCGTGACTCAGAGATGGCCCAGAATTCAGCCACACACACACACACGCACGCACGCACACACACACACACACACACACGCATATATACACATACAGCTATACAACCCCACCATGGCCTCTCACACACACATGCAAGCATTTACATACAGGGACACGCAATTTGCATTGGCACACACACACACACACACACACACACACACACACACACACACACACACACACACACATACACACACACATTTCTAACCTCACCATATTGTAACTCCTACACAACTGTACTTTAGGGCAGCAAGTTGGAGGTTATATTGAAGGTGTATAACGACCTAATTTCTACAACAACCTCTCCCACTCCGGGAGAGGTTGCTGATCAGAACTCAGGTAGACAACAGGTAGCAAATAGAAAGAGTGATGCTCATACAAGATGTGAGGACAGAAGATGGGTATGCAGATAACTAGAATAGCGTTCTAAACAGAAGCTGTAGGACACATAATTAGAATAGCAACACGGGGAATGAGCAGTCAGATGTGGAGACAATGCAGCATGGAGAGAGACGGTCAAGTTAGGACAGAAAACAGACTGAAAAGCAGGCGACAGCAGACAGAGTCAGAGGCATCTAGGCAGAATATAGTCTAACAATATCCAAACATATGTTGTTTATAAATAGAAGAGCATGGGTCGTTGTAATACCCTTCCATAGGATGTCTGGTTGAAAGCAGAGTGCTCCCCCTGGAGGACATATCATGCAATTTTACTGCTTGAAGGACATCTATAAGATGCGTCGATTATATACTTTAAATGATATGCTTAAAATATTTTCTATTGATTAAATGTCTAGAATAATGATCTGCCAACCTCATCAGCATTTTTTTAAGAAAAACACCTATTTTCTAGTAAATAAATAAACAGAACTCTGATGTATTTTTTTTTATTGCAATCAAACTAGGGGGGGGGGGGGGGGGCTCTGTTTGCACATCTCCTCTGGAACTCCAGCTCACTGAGAGACAGTTTCTCAGAGTGAATGTAAGTGTAAAACGAATATTAACATACACCTCACAGATCAAACGCCTCCATGTCGTTCAAATGACACCGAACATGTAATCACTTAAAGCTATACTGTACGATGTGAGAGAGCTAGCATGATTTGAAATTAGCTTCTCTTCGGAGTTCCGTTTAACTCCTCCCCCACCCTTCAGGACTCCCTGCCCCAACCCCTCGACACAGAGCCGTGCACGAGCGCTAATGCTGCTTACGGCTTACTTCAACGGCAACCATTGCGTCACTTTTCAGACCATTCAACTCCCTCAGCTGTCGCCATCGCTGAAAAGCGAATCCAAAATTTATTCTCGTTTTTCCTCGAGCATTCTCTTAAGCCTGCCACACACATAAAGATTTTATAAATCTCAACCGATTTTTTATCTGTGGAGACCCCACACATTAAGATTACATTAACAGTTTTGATCGTATTGTGTGTGGTGTCCTGCGATATTCCAAACACAGCACACCACACACATAAAGATTTGTCTTCAGACGCACTAGAATCTTGTCCCTCAAGCAAGAAATCTCGCGTGAACAAACGTGATCTGACGTAGTACTCTGACTGACCTGTGGGGGCAGTCACACCAAAAATAGTCATTGAACTAACTACAAGAAGAAGTGAAGAAGAGCGAGTGTAAACCGGTGTAAACTCATGGAGGACCAGCTGGATACCGACTGCATGATGGTGGTTTTGGGATTAATCCTAACTGAAAAATCCCTTAACTTTAACTGTCTTCGCCATATTGGTGGTATTCAGGGATATCGTAGCCATGGAGATAGCTCGTTATAATTCCGTGTTCAGTCAGCTCGCTCTTTATTGGTTAAATTCAATATTACGTCACGTTGGAGACTCCCGATTGTCGGCTTCCCCCCCACACAAGACGTTTGACACCATAACGTTCTCCGCCGATAATCTTAAATATTGAACATGTTTAATACTTACGATTATCGGCGCCGACTGATTTCGGAGCCGATTGTCGGCCGAATTTCACTCTTAACACACCACACACTACAAGAGAATCTTATAAAATAATCTTAAGAGCTTAAGATAATCGGGCGATGTCTGTCCGTGATCGGAAGGGGGAAAATCGGGGCAAAATCAGCCCGATTATCTTTATGTGTGTGGCCGGCTTTACTTTTTTTTTGTTGCTGCCTTTTCATTTTCTGTCTCTTTTTCTTGCCTTTTTAAAAGGATGAACCGGGGCAAGTAACGGTGGCAGTGGTAACTTCTGCTTTTTTTCTTCCATCGTGTTAACGTTGTAGGCTCACTAGGTCTAGTCCACTGTCATGAACTACTATGACAACAACGCTTTCTTTGCCCTCCGTGAACGCGCCCAGGCCGGCTCAGGCTCGTACACAGAGGGGAGAGAACGCGCAGGCTTGTGATTGGTTCTTTATATTCGGGTACAATGTCTCCGATTGGTAAGCATTTTAACAGGTTTATAGCAGATGCAGAATTCGGTTTTTTTTCGCTTCTTTTTCATTGCCCATAAGTTATTTATTGCTGTCAGGATGTAAAAACCAATTTCAACAACATATTAAAAAGTGCATATCACTGAAAATCGTACAATATGCCTTTAAAGCTATACTGTACGATGTGAGAGAGCTAGCATGATTTGAAATTAGCTTCTCTTCTGAGTTCCGTTTAACTCCTCCCCCACCCTTCAGGACTCCCTGCCCCAACCCCTCGACACAGAGCCGTGCACGAGCGCTAATGCTGCTTACGGCTTACTTCAACGGCAACCATTGCGTCACTTTTCAGGCCATTCAACTCCCTCAGCTGTCGCCATCGCTGAAAAGCGAATCCAAAATTTATTCTCGTTTTTCCTCGAGCATTCTCTTACTTTTTTTTTGTTGCTGCCTTTTCATTTTCTGTCTCTTTTTCTTGCCTTTTTAAAAGGATGAACCGGGGCAAGTAACGGTGAGAGTGGTAACTTCTGCTTTTTTTCTTCCATCGTGTTAACGTTGTAGGCTCACTAGGTCTAGTCCACTGTCATGAACTACTATGACAACAACGCTTTCTTTGCCCTCCGTGAACGCGCTCAGGCCGGCTCAGGCTCGTACACAGAGGGGAGAGAACGCGCAGGCTTGTGATTGGTTCTTTATATTCGGGTACAATGTCTCCGATTGGTAAGCATTTTAACAGGTTTATAGCAGATGCAGAATTCGTTTTTTTTTCTCGCTTCTTTTTCATTGCCCATAAGCTATTTATTGCTGTCAGGATGTAAAAACCAATTTCAACAACATATTAAAAAGTGCATATCACTGAAAATCGTACAATATGCCTTTAAGCCTTAGGTGATTACAGGTCCTTAGGCCTATGGAGCGAGCCCTGAATCCACTAATCATTTGAGCTGCCGCTAGGGGGCGGCAGAGGCAGGGAGGAGTCGGGCGATGAGGATGCGGCAGTCTCCATGTCCCCATCTTCCTCGTCGTCTTTCTCGTCCTCGTCCTCTGAATAGTCGTTGTCCTCTGCATTGTACGACTGCTCGGAGAGAAGAGAGCTGCCCTTGTACTCCTGGACGGCCTCGTATTGAGACCACAGCTGGCAGAGAAGTGACACGTCCAACTGACGCACACCGACCTAGTGTGCAGCCACAAAAGGACTTATATATAATTTAGACGCACTCAACACATCGCAAGAGCAGACATTCAGACAAGAACAGAAACGCGTTTGCGTGATAAAAGATAAAACATCACGTGACCCACCATCTCTTTGCGCAGCAACGCTAGAGCGCCGTCCAAGCCGACGTGTTTGCGCAGACTGCCTGTTGACGCGTCCCCGCGTGCCCCCGCTTGGCTGAGATCTACCCCGACACGCACACACGTGTTCTGCACCTTTCCCATGTCTCGCCAGGAGCCGCCGCTGGAGGTCAGGAACCCGCTGAGACTCTTGGGCAGCGGCGGGAGACCCTCGGGGGAACACACGCAGCTGCCCTGATGTTCCTCACCGCTGGACTGCGGCGTCTCGTTCATCCTGCTGCTCACTAAGTTAAGAACGTAGCCCCAAGTTCAGAGCATTTCTTTCCCGAGATGTGCTGATGCGTTTCAGAAAGAGTCCATTATGCTTTGCAGGCAAACGGACATCGAGCTTCATAAAAATGTAAAACTCATTAGTAACGTATTATGATGACAGCTATTTTTGTCTTCGCTTTCCTCCTTTGTCCCAGAAAGTCGGCCGACATCCCCAGTTGTAACCAGCAGTGGGCCCGCCCTCCGCCCATAAACCCAGTAGCAGCCCATAGTTGGTCAGAAGGGAAACGTGACAGACAGTCCCTCCCTGCTAGCCCATAGTAGACGTTTGTAATAAGCAAAACAGAGCAGCTTTGTTGGACGCAGCCCTAGACGGTAAATAAACAAGCCCTTTACAGATTTCCAAATAGGACAATAATCGAGCTTAGTTATACATAATATACCTTTACAACATTGCACATACTCCTGCAGGCAGATATCAAACAAGATCTTTACAGCAACATTTATTCAGGTAGCTTACAGAGCAGCTAAATCCTCCGTACCCCTAAAGTCCCACAGAACACGCAGACCTCATCTGTGAGGTCTGCATAGGTACGTGCCTCTACCAAACCAAAACATGTAGAGCCTCTGCGACTGACTCAACGTTTCCCATAGTGCTTTATCTCTGGGTGAGGGACAACATAAACTATGCACTAGGAAGTAAGGCCCTATATACTAGTTCCAAGGTTAAGCACATTTGATGTACTTGCAAACAATAACTTGTAATACTTATGAGGAATATTCTTCACAATTTTTTGCAAGTGTAATTCCCACAATGAATCCCAAAAGATATGACTGACCATCCAAATTCAGAATACTACCGAGCTCATGCTAAAATATTGTTCTCATATCCATCGTAACTTTTTTGTGAAGGGACAAACATCCTCAAACTACGAGAACTTGTTTTTTTTGTAAATTAGTCAAATGAAATGACATGTTTATTTCAACAGTAACAGTAATAGTATACCTAAAAGGTTTTTATTTATTCTTTTCCCTTCCACACAAAAACCAAGCCGACCAATCTGAAATCACCTAAACAGGCTTGATCAGGTTAATCTCAGATTAGTGGTCAAGAGTTTTGGACCAATAATAGCAACCTAAAATAATATAAGTACACCTGTCTGTCCATTAAAAGTGTGGACCCCCCCCCCCCCCAATGAAGCAAAGCAGTTGACAGCAAAAAGTGAGGGTAACCAAACATCAGGGACGGCACCATCTCTGCTCAGGTGCCCACTAACATCCCTCCTCCGCACTATGACGTATATGTTGTACCACCTGACCCTAACCAGCCAACCAGAACCCAGCTGCTGTTGCCCCTATGGTTCAGTTCATCTGCCATGGACTGTAGGCCAGGGAGGACCCGCCAGCCATCGCAGCGTTCCACAGCGCCGCTCTACTGGCTGAGCTCCCGGAGGCTCTGCAGAGACTTGGCACAGCTGGTGATCAGGCTGCACAGCTGGATGCTGGCCTCCAGGGAGGCCGAGGTCTGCAGCTGGCAGCTGGCCCAGCGCAGCTTGGTAAGGATGGCTTCCTCCGCCTCTCGCAGCACGGGCTGCTGGACGCCGGCCGGGCGCGGGGGGGCGGCCACGGGCAGGAGCGCCGGGGTGGCCAACGCGGGGGCGGAGACAGCTACGGCGGAGGGAGCTGGGGGAGGGGCCGGAAGCAAGGCGCCTCGGAGCCCGGCGGCTGCCCCTTCGCAGTGCTCCGGTCTGGGCAGGGGAACGGACCCGCTGGCCTGGAGGCCACCGGGGCCTACGTTGGGATCGGGGGCCGGCGGCTGAGAGGAGAGCTGCCTCTCCCTCACCTGAGAGAGGGCCGCCTGGGCGTTCAACGCTGCACACAAGGAGAATTTAGAATGGGTTAACGTGAGCCTGGAACAAAACAGGATGTGAAGGTCAATGTAGGTTTGCGTCTATCCTTTACTATGGTACATTATCATCATATTGTTAAAGGGCTAGTTCGGAATTTTGGACATAGGGCCTGATTCCCAAGTTAGCCTTGGTGTTCGTTATCATTGGAGACAGTTTAACACATTTCATATAGTCTAGCGTAATAATTGATTTACCTCGGGTGTACTGTGGAGTGGGTAAGACTGTTTTATTAGCAGGCTAGTATTGCCCGTTGCCGTGCGCTAGCCTAGCATGAGCGAACTATGCAACTAGAAGGACTGAATGAAATGAGTTGAAAACTGTCTCCAATGATAAAGAACACCAAGGCTACCTTTGGAATCAGGCCCAATGTCCAAAATTCCGAACTACCCCTTTAACTGAGAGGTTGTCAGTCATTAAGCGGAGGCGCGGTGCCGGGCATATAGACAGCCGTGGGGAACCCTGAAAGAACATTCGGTTTTTTTTCAAGCGTTTGAATCACGCTAAAGTCACAAAAACAATCTGACATCATTTGGCCGCTTAAAGAGATATAGATGATGATACTGGCCTGGCCTGAGGAATCGAATTAGACCATGGAAATCTTAGTCGAGGACCCCCTTAGTATGGCTTCAAGAACAGCTCTGGTCAGGTTTAAGAGATTGTTTGAAAAGCAGAGCCTGCTTTTCCTAGCAAGTGGAACCTCCCAGAGCTCAGCCAGCAGCCCGGCGCAATGGCTGGCCGGTCCTCACTGGCCTCTTCAATGAGGGTCAATACAAAGCTACTGCTAGGTCTTGGGAGTTCGACCAGTTGTATCGTTTGTGCGGGAAATAAATACTTCATTGTATTCCATCGTAGTGCATTTACTTTTTCCTGGAAAAGGAGAGTGCATTAGGGTACCTGGGTTGTCTTTGTCGACGTCGGAGTCCAGCTCCTGGCATGATACACAGTAGTTCTTCTGCTGCTTGTCCTGGAGAAGGATCGTCTGCGTATCGTAACAAACAATTAACCTCATGGAAGAAACAACAAACTCAACAAGCAACATACTAACTTTCAACTTCCTTCTTGTAGGCCCAAAAGCTAAGGCTGGGATTAAAGTACCATGCAAGTGTCCAAGCTCACATTAGCATTAAACCATAACATAAAAGCCATTGTAAAGCATTGGCAGACACCAAAGAAGAGCACTACTCACCCCACACGTTTCACAGCAATCACCCAGCATCTTGAACCCTTTGAGCAGGTAGTCTCCCATTATCTTGCTGATTTTGTCCTGTCGTTCTCGGCGGGCCTCGATCACTTTCATCTCTGCGGCTGTTGGCGGCTCCCACTCGAAGTCTTCGTCATCTGGGATGGCAGGAATAAGTTGGTTAGGCAGGAGCCGTGCTCCCAGACTGGACATCCGTCTTTATCTTCCACCACACCCACCAATTCCACCCGTTCAATACACTTTAAATTTGACAATTTCAACCATGGCTTTAGAAAGCCACATAATATATGTTAAATCAGTTTTCTTTGTGTATCATTTAATCATTCACGAAATAACACAGGGTAAACTACAGACAAGAATTCCACCTGCTCCGATTGAGGTTTAATTAATTTGAATCTTGAAATTAACGACTACAAAACAACAGTGAACCTCGCTATGTTAGCAAAGGCTAGCAGACTATAACACAGAGCTACCTCGATGATATTAGGATTCTTAACGCAACGTAAGGTTTATATACGAAGTAGATACTAAGCTTAATTACTTAAAGTTAGCTACGCAGTCTACAAACCTCCGTTCAAAGACATGTTGGTGAACTCGACGCATCCAAGGCGCGTTGTGGGTGACGCTCCGGTGTCACGCCGACGACTGCTCTTCCTCTGCTGAAGTGAAGACCCTGTAATTCATCCCACTCCAGCACCTCTGCTGCCCTCTGTAGGCTTTCTGAGAATAGCAACTTGTGATAAAGGAAATAACTGAAACTGATAAAACTGATAAATCCTAAAATACACACCCATTTGCACGGGCCATTTTTAAATGTAATTGGTTTCAACCCAGCCCCGAGTTTAGCTAAGGGTGTTTGTAAACATTTTTAGTGTATGCATCATGTATGTCTGTATGTATGTCATATTTACAGTATACTTCATATTTAGGCCTCGTCATTTTCCCCTCTCTCTCTCTCTCTCTCTCTCTCTCTCTCTCTCTCTTTCTTATCTGCTCTGTGGGGAAGCTAAAAGGAAGAATATGAGGGAAAGGGTAACTTGATGTGTGCCGCTGGTTTAGTGTTAACATATATTTACGTATTTACACAGAGAGTTTTTTCTTCATGTGAACGTTGCATTTTAGTCGGGTCAGAATGATCTGCATTCATGATTTGGACAATATCTTGGTTCCCATCTGTATATATGTAGCATTGTAGCAGGTAATGTTTCAGTGTCCCATCAGAGCTCACAGCCTGTATCTCTAGGCAGGTAGGTCTGCCTGTGTCTGCCAGTCTCAAGGGCCAGACTGTTGAGTCTGTACATAGCTCACCTTACGCCCCGTGCCCACTACCTCCGTCCGTTGCGTGATCCCCATTGACTTTAATGGGGACGGACGCGCAATGCATTGTGGATCCGTCCGTTCCGTTGGAGCCTTCGGCTCAGTCAAGAAGTTGAAAAATGCCTCTGCAAAGACTACTCCCCCATCAGTCAGCCACGCCTTCCCACGTCCGTTGACTGAAGGAGGTAGTGGGCACGGGGCGTTACTCAGTTTCTGACAGCTCAAGGTGGTCATACAGTCTGTCCTCATGTACTGTCTGGTCAGAGCCAAACAATGACAGGGTCTGATGATAGTCTGGGGAGGCCAGACTGCTGCCCTCAAGCGGTATGCGATCAGAGGAGGTGAGATTGCTAAGGGGCTCCATGTTCTTGTCTTGGCAAGGGAGGGCCCTGTGATACTAGGAGATGGGGTCACCTGCTTCTAGGAATTCATAGAATGGTAATTTTGCTGTTTTTTGCATCCATTGTTGGGGGGTCCACAATTTGCAAGAGCATTTGTGGCTGTAATGCTACGCTTTGTGCTGTTGCTCGGAGCAGAGCTGTGTGCGTGATGCCCGATGAGGCAACCACACACACACACACACACACACACACACACACACACACACACACACACACACACACACACACACACACACACACACACACACACACACACACACACACAACCTCTTGCAGGCAGACTCAGAATCTTGAGCCCATTTATTAGGGAACAGGTGTTATCGGGATTCCATCACTGCATTCCTAGAATCCTGCATTGTGAAAGTCTTCCCTTTTTTTTTAAAATGTACAATGGCATTTTATTCTACACACAAAACAACCATAGTATTTTTCAGGAGTCCACGACCACCCTGCCCGTTTTGACACACAAAAGTAATTTGACACTTCTGCGATGAGCCAATGATTCATCTGTTTGGAAGGTTTTGTTGGAGACAAACAAAGAATCTTCAGGCAACAGATGTGACAGCTGTGACTGCTCTCTCTCCTTCGTCTGCTGGGTCCTCTGTGTTTGCCTACCTGCTACAGCCAGTGGGCGGGGCTGAGAGGCTTGTCAGCTGATGAGGTGCACCTGTGCAGGTCTGCCACGCAGGCTTTAGCCAGTCTCTCTCTCTTTCCACAGAGGCAGGTGGGCTTGGGTTCTGTTTAGGGTGGTTCCTTAAGGTTTTGGACCTTTGGATTGGTTCCATGTTTTGTTTTATGTTAACACTATTCAACATCCCCACAGCACACTTTCCACTGCCCATATACATAGGCTAGTCGAAAGAATTGTGTGTTTGGTCAGTAGTTCAGTTGGTTGGTCACATATGTTGGTTTGCTGTTCAGGTTTGGTTTGTTGCATTTTGTTTGGGTATTTCCAACATGGTAAAGATGGTTTGTTGTTCCCAGTATTTGTTTTGTCTGTCTGGGTAAATTTCCTCCGTTCTGGCTCGGTCGGTCCTTGTGATTTTGGTACTGGTTTTCTGTCCAAACCATATAATCACACATTTTCTAATCTTCCATACGCTACACTAATCCCTTTACAGATTTCATGATACTTACTTTATTCTAATAAATAACTTTATCCCTTATCATGTGTGGATCCCGATCTTTGCTCTGACCCGAGCCTCGTCTTAATGCAGCCAAGGAGATGGAAGAGCGTTATGAATAATTATTAGATGATTGTGTTGTACAATGAAAGACAGTAAAGATTCAATATGAATGGCAAAATAAGGATGGGATTTTATTTGAACAATAAAATATGTGTTGGGCAAATTATAGAGAGGCTGAGATTATAGATTTCATATTCAAAAGGCGAAGGGGTGAAAAAATGCTAATCCTCGTCCTCGTTTTGAACGTCTCACTCATGGACGTTCATGATCAGTGTGTTCTTTCTGATTAGCTCTTAATTGAGATGACCTGTCACGCACCCCTTTATTAAAGGTGAACACAATGGGTTTAGTTTACTTTTTGCATCGGCCTCTGTCAATCGAGGGTTGAGTTTAGTGAGGGTTGAAAGTTTTCGATCTAGATTGCAGATCACTATTGTCACTTTATACAAACTGAAAGTATGCGTTGTTGTTTTGTTTTTTTTGTGGGCATTTGACTGAACAGCCCAGACAAATATTGCTACCAACACGGCACTTCGAAACAGACCACCGCAGTGAGTAAAAGTTATTTTCCTTTATTTATCGTTGAAGTTTTTGGGCTTTCTCCTCAGAGAGGCTGAGATTATAGATTTCATATTCAAAAGGCGAAGGGGTGAAAAAATGCTAATCCTCGTCCTCGTTTTGAACGTCTCACTCATGGACGTTCATGATCAGTGTGTTCTTTCTGATTAGCTCTTAATTGAGATCACCTGTCACGCACCCCTTTATTAAAGGTGAACACAATGGGTTTAGTTTACTTTTTGCATCGGCCTCTGTCAATCGAGGGTTGAGTTTAGTGAGGGTTGAAAGTTTTCGATCTAGATTGCAGATCACTATTGTCACTTTATACAAACTGAAAGTATGCGTTGTTTTGTTTTTTTTGTGGGCATTTGACTGAACAGCCCAGACAAATATTGCTACCAACACGGCACTTCGAAACAGACCACCGCAGTGAGTAAAAGTTATTTTCCTTTATTTATCGTTGAAGTTTTTGGGCTGTCTCCTCAGACACAAGCCATCAGTATCCCTGCTCTATGCACCTTGACATGCATGTCGCCGCTGTTTGTTAACCTAGCTTTGCTGATTTGTATCTTGTGATGTGTGTGTGTTTTTCTTAACAGGTGTTAGATGACTGACAAGATCTAATGGGGGGGCCCCCTTTGGGCCCCCCCATACCAACTTAGTCTTCAAAGGAAATCTAGTGCCATGGGACTCCAGTGTCTTCAAAACATCCTCGGAATACATGTGTATGAATGGTCCACTGAAGGGTTGATCAGGAAGCCACCACGGTCCACGCAGATCTGCTGCGTGGGCCGTAGTGGCTTCCAGAGCCATCTTTCGGTCTTGGTCAGGATTTGTTACAGTTGCCCTTCAATGTAGCAGGCTACGGGTTTCTGAAGAAGCCTGCTTTACGTAGCATTGGAGTACAAATATTGTGCAAAATGCTCATGTAATTGCACTGGCACTAGTAACCTGTAGATTAGCTTAGTTTAACGTCATGCCGTGCTGTCTCTGTCAAATCTGTGGCTTACTTTAAGTCCACAAGGTCCTCTGGTGAACCACGTTGGAACACCCCTGGACAAGGTGATTAGTCACTGGGTGTGTGCTAAAGTTTTGTTCCATTTTTCACTTGTTGGTTAAGGTTTGGTAGAATTGTTTGGATGCTAGCGACGTGATGGCGTATGTACAAGAGCCTACCGTGGCCAGGCCACAGTTGCGACGGCCACGGCCAGATGGCCTAGTGTGAGTGCAACCTTGATTGCATTTGTATACTGTTTACCATTGGATGTTTATGCAATTTGGCTTAATTCATCCGCAGTAAAGCTGCATTTGACTATTCCAGGGTCGTTTTGTACAGGCTTTCAATTGAACATGTTGACTAGTTTGTGGGAAGTTTTTTTTTTACCCTTACAATCCAACGGTTGTGACCACTTATGCACCTGGGCTGTGAACCTTGCAATTCTAGTTGCATATTTGTACACGCAAGCTCGTCCATTTCTATCGACATCACCAACACTAGCTTCAGCATTTCCTTGTAGGCCATTAGCTGACTTGTGTATTGGAGCGATGATTTGGGTATTTTAAGATGCTTGAAAACCTAAAATAAAGCAAAATGCGTGTCCGGTGTGCAAGAGCCAATTTGTGGGCTTGCAGTAGTCGAGGAGTTGCCGTAGGTCGTAAGCCATCTGGAGGTTGTAGCAATGGAGGCTTGTGGTAGATCTGCCATCCAAGAAAGGTTAATTCTTCTGAAGCATGATTAATAGTTTAGTAAATTGAATCTATTCATATAGAACTATAAAATCCAAGACTACAGCCAGTAACTTGGATCGCAATATGTGGAAAGTATTAGTCTTCATTTGTAACAACAGAATAATTAACATGACTAACTGGGTTTATTCCATTTTCTAACTAGGGGGGACTTGACTGGTGAGTCTGGATTAATCAGTAGCGGTACTTTGCCCAACAGATTTGATGGCATGACTACAGGGTGACAAAGACAATAATTCCCTGCCTATCAAAAGAGACTTCTAAAACATATCTGCTAGAACAGTTCCTATACTTTTTGTATAATTTGGTCATGCTGCAAATTTACTTTTTGTAGTTGCTCCATATTTAGTTCTTTGACAGCCTCACCTGCTAGAAAAGTCTATTCAAATCGGCTAAATATAATGAACTAAATTAATAGCCATGAAATGTTGTCACTCATACTAATGGCAAATACCCTCTTTCAGTTGGTGGTTCAACACTGATGTCTCTCTAGGCTTGAGGGAGAGCTCACAAGTAAATTACACGAATGTCCTGGAGCAATTGGGAATACACTATTATTTAGTCTACCTGACCAGGGACATCTTTGAACTATAGGTCACCTAACCCAAACTTTTCACTCTTGTTAGGTTGTCCTTTTCTCTTGTTTTAACCCGAAAAGGCTGAAATATCAACATTTCAGGTATTCTGTTTGGATAATGTGCAAAACTTGTGGCTTCACTAATAAAAAAAATTAACAAATGTATTTTTCTTATGTGGTTAAACTATTTAAAGATTTGTATGCATAATATTTCTGCTCAATTTGTGGTCAATGAAACTTTGACATTTTTTAATTTGATAAAACACAACTATGGGTTAAAGGTATTTGCTTTGGGCATCTTTTGATATTTTTAGAATCTAGCTCCATTGCTGTTAGAAATGGTGTCTCCCAGTACTGCAAAGTGCTTCCACAAGTTTAAAAAAATGGGCAGAAAAGGAACTGCCAACTAAATCTATTTAACATGGGTAGAAATTTTCCATGGAAGCTCTTGGCTGCTGGTTCCCAACACAGCTCCACTGTTGGCCTGTGTTCTTGCGTTTAACTTTTTTCGACTTCTGGTGACTTTCACAAAAGGAAATGAACTGGTTAATACAATAAACAAGACATTTCATGGTACCATTTTGAACTGTTTGTGGATATTGCATTAAATCCATATGCTTGAAACTTTTCCATAATGCATATCAACGAAACAATGGAATGAAATAAATAGTTCAAGCAATTTGTGGGACTTGGCTGCTTTTACATTATTACTCATTTTGGGGGTTATTTCAGTCTCTCCAACCTGCAGGTTGTGTGAAGAATCATGTGAATGGGAATATTCTATAAATGTCTTTATCATTCGTCTCAACACTTCTGCTGCAGCCGCTGTTGCAGCGTATGAGTCCTTTGAGACCCCCTTTGATAAAAGGGGGTCACACGTAAAAAGTTTTTTGCGTGTGTAACACGCAAAAAGTGCTCTGGAACACGCTTCAATAGAGTAACGTTTGTGCGCAGGAGCACGCAATCGTGTGATACCGGGTTGGATGAGGCCCCTTCGACCCCGGTAGCCTGTGTTCGGACGCAGGGCCTGACAGCTGCAGCAGCAGGGGACGCTCTGGTGGAGCGATTGGTCAAAGTTGTTCCGTCGCAATGTTTCTCTCTGAATAACAGGAAAGTCAGCAAAAGAATGAATACATAAAACTTATTTTATTTCATTCACATTAACGACGCTGCCATTGAGTGGTAGTTCGTAGAGTTTGTTGGTCGTATAAAACAGCAGGATTTTCAGTGCAACATCTTTTGTGTGCAAGTGCAAACTAATAGTCCCTCATACAACCTCTTTGCAAATGAGAGCTGTAAGCTCACTTCTTTAAGCAGTGGCTGCTAGTCAGCTCACATCCTAGCCACACAGGAAGTACTGTTATTGTGTGTGTGTGTGTGTGTGTGTGTGTGAGAGAATAACATAAATTCTGTAAATAACTATGAATAAGCTTGTGGAACGTGTAGAATAGTGTATTCTGTAATTGCACTCGGTCATTTTGGTTTAATTACATCAAACTCGTACATCTTCCATACAAAAAAATAGACATAATAGTGTTCCTCTCGTTGCCTATTCTTTTGTCTTCCTCTGCCTTCTTCCACACCTATATCTCTGCCAGGTTGGCATCCTTTCTGCAAACAAACAAATGGAAAGTATCATTTCTACCATACAACAATATAGACAAATGTTGGATTTAATGTTTACTGTCAGCAATAACAGTGACAAGTACATAGAAGTCATTGATGTACGCACACGAGAATCAATCAATTAACATATCTACTGTATCGACCCTCACCTTAACAATGGAGGGTCATTTGATTATTCTCCTCCATGACTCTGCAGAGTGAGAAGACACAGGGAAACATATGTAACATCTTCAAGAACTTAAACACCTAGTGGCCATCTTGAGTTTAGGTCCACCTGAATGCAGGGTTCCCCATTGAGTTCTACCACCCAGCTAGCGTTCAGGTCAAAGATGGAACCAAGATGGCTGCTGAGGTGAAGAAGGCCCATAGAATAATTCATGAATGAGTTGCTGCACAGGGAGGATTTACAGGTAGGAGGAAGTGTTTCATATGATAATGTTGATACTTACACACTGCTCAGGTGGTCAGAGTGGATGAAAGAGAAGATGAGAGCAACAAAGGTAAATCTCAGCATCAATTTGCCAGCTATGTATGTGTGTGTGTGTCTGTGTATCTGGATATCTGGATATCTGTTTGTCTGTTTGTGTGTGTGTGTGTGTGTGTGTGTGTGTGTGTGTGTGTGTGTGTGTGTGTGTGTGTGTGTGTGTGTGTGTGTGTGTGTGTGTGTGTGTGTGTTTGTGTGTGTGTGTGTTATACCTGTGGGTTTTGGATGCATGAGGATTAACGGCAGTTCTAGTTCAACATCACTGTAATGACAAACATTGTTATCATTTTTATTCATAGTGTTAGTAGATATCGTATTGTTAAATCATAATACTATTAATCATTTATTACAATAAATATATAAAATGTGGACGGGACATACCTTCCAGTGAGTCCAGCCAGCAAGCTATAATGGAAGAAAGTAAATTAGGTATTAGATATGCCACCATGCCGAAGTAGAAACGGACTGAGGCTGCAAAATAGCATTGCAATCAATAGGTGGCGACAATAAACTAAATTAAGTATTTCAAGTAGTATTTCATTCAATCATAAACGTACCCTGATCCGGCCACAATGAGGTGAATCTTGATCTTGTAAGAGACCATGATTCCCAGTACGTCCTTTTCCATGCCTGCCCTTAAGCTAAATGAGACAAAACATTGATCACTGCATTGTGAGCCCATATTTACCTCAATGTGAAATCCATTGGCGGATTTCAATGGGAAGTGTGTTTGCCTAGTAGTGGCAATGCAATTAATGGGGGTCCGTACATGGTGGAGGAGGCCAGGTTTGTGTCCTCGTCCTTCAGCCGTCCGTCGAGTGCCAGCCCCCTCTTCTCCTTGTTGTCTGACAGCAGAGGGGTGATGCAGAGGGTCTTATCCAGGGTCCCGTTGGCCTCAACCGTCTCACTGCAGATGCTCAAGGTTAGCTGGCGGATCTCTGTTCACCTTTTTGCATTTGTTCAATACAATACGTACTAGATTTGAATGTACAGAAACCAACCTACCCATACTCACACAGACACACACACACACACACACACACACACACACACACACACACACACACACACACACACACACACACACACACACACACACACACACACACACACACACACACACACACACACACACCTACACATATGCACAAAGACAGACACCCATACATACCAACCCCTACCCCAAATACACAGACACAGACACACAGAGACACACACACAAAATCACACGCACGCTCACAGGCCCACATACGCAAACACAAGCAGACGCAAACACACACACACACACACACACACACACACACACACACACACACACACACACACACACACACACACACACACACACACACACACATACACACATACATACATACATACATACATGCATACATACATACATACTCGTACACACACACACACACACACACACACACACACACACACACACACACACACACAAAGCCTTAAATCAAACATTTAAATGCAAAAAACTGAAACTAAAACAGAACAACAATTAATCCATTTAAAAGCTTTTGAAAGTCTGCCCTGACATGGACCAAGACCTATAGAGTCTTCTCAGTGCAGCAGACAGTCTGCATTCAGACACAGAGGAACTGGAGCCAACGAGACAAACATGTACTTCTATTGAGTCTCTTGCCTGAACTCCTTGTTCAGGACACACTTGGTGTACTTGTCTGCGGAGTAGAGGATGATGTCTGTGGCCTGGTCCACTGAGCACGGGGAGGAGAGAGACAAGGAGACACAGGAAAAGAGATGGACAAACAGGTCGTCATGTGGTGTAGCGTCCCCAGGCGGAAGGAAACAAGAAGTGGACCACAGAAAGATCTCATGTCTCGGTGGAACACACACCCGAGATTTTGATGTTCTTGACCGTTTTACTGGTCTCGTTGTTGACCTTGATCTTGATTGGGATGGAGTCACCGTGGAAGAAGAGCTGAGGACAAGAGCAACAGGAGAGTCACATGAGGTTCTTCCTGTGCACGGATCTTGAGAGAGAGAGAGAGAGAGAGAGAGAGAGAGAGAGAGAGAGAGAGAGAGAGAGAGAGAGAGAGAGAGAGAGAGAGAGAGAGAGGAATCCATAGGAAGGGAGCTACATTTGCAAAAATAACTGTATTTCATGAGATGTTGTCATGTTGTATAATAATTCATGCATAATTTCATGTTGTATAATAATTCATACATAATTCAGATTGAATGTAGGTAATTCTGTGGTCTGTTGGTTGCGGCCTGTTGATAATTACGATCATGATTATCTCTGCTGTGTAGACCCCAACGCGTGTGTGTAATGTATCGGAACACGGAAATGGGGAATCAATCCAAATGGTATAAAGCACTAAAATGTATTAAAGACTAAAGCCAGTAGAAAAGTGTCCACCCTACATCTCTGGCCATGGAGGCTTCTAGATGGATGGGCTTGTCCGACATCATGAAGTTCTTGCGGAGCTCGGCCTTGGGTCCGGCCCCCGCCAGGTCCGGGGCAAACTGGATTTTCCTGACGATGAGCCGAGCGGTGTCCCTGTTCCCCACAGTGATGGAGACAACAGGACATCATCAACAGGAGGGGCGGGCCAGACGGGGCCTCAGCAGGGAGGAGAGAGGGGAGAGGAGTGGACCGAGTTGTGGAAGAGACATCGGGGTTTGGACAGGGAGCTGTGGGAGGAGGGACACTCACTTCTTCTCTATCTTCTCATCTGGGTTGTCGGCCTCCATGGCGAGGTACGTCCTCACCTCAAAGTCCACGCCGCAGGCCTGCATTGAAACACGGCTTTACGTGTTGAACGGGGTGTGTGTGAGTGTGTGCGTGTGTGTGTGTGTGTTTGAGAGACCTTTCCACGCATCCGAAACGGCTGTCTGTTTTCATAAGGGAATGTATGTCTCCAGAAATAACCGGATGGTGGTTTTAACTTCCATATAATTATCATCATTCTTCCCCCTGTAGCGTCTGCACAATCACTCGTTTGTAAACCACAGTTGGTCCATCGTTGTTATGATGACAGCTTGTTCTCAAGCATATCAGCTAACAGACCCAACATGAGGGCTATCAATGAAAGGGGTTAGGCGGTGTTGAATAAGGTAGGATGTACTTTCTAGATGGAAGAGGCATTTCTGATCAAGATGCTAAAATACCAACCCAGGTACAGGACTATAGCCATCATCTTGGGCTCCAACTGTGAACTGATGTGTTTATTCTCGCCAGGCTAGGTATTGTTGAATCTGGCCTCAAAACGCTGGACCTCTAAAATTAGGGCCAACCAACACATCATCTTTTCCCTAATAGGAAACAGAGGAGATGTTTTGTGGAGCCATGATAAGTACTCCTGTATATGTTCAGTGTAGTTTTGTGTTGTGAACACAATACTACGATAACCCAATATATTCTACTGCTGCTCTACCTTGCTGCTGTACTCTCCTCTCAAGGTCACTTGTCCCTGCACAATCTGACGATACCTGGGCCATTGTATTTACTTCTTCCATTGTGTGTGTGTATGTGTGCGGAGTTGTGTGTGAAGTTTTACCACCGGCCTTGGTGAACATATGTTTTTGGTCACTTCCCATCTGAATGTGTTGGCATGCAGAGAACAGGTGTTCTTTTGTTTACCTTGCCCTTATCGTCCGGTCCTGGCTGCAGAACGACCGAGCAAGGGAGGTTGTTGGGAATCTAGGAACAGAAACAGAAAATTGAACAGAAATGGTGAAATGAATGGTGTTTCACATCCTCCTGAATGCATTGTTCGCTGTGTGGGTGATGAGATAACGATCAGCTTTATGTTTATACATGTGTGTATGTATTTGATACGAGTGTGTGTGCGGAGGCGCTGCCCTACGTCGAAGGTGAACGGGTAGGCGTTGTCCCCGGCCTTCTTCATCAGGGTGTCGTGCATGATGCTCAGCTTGGGCTGGTGGCTCTCAGGGTAGATCTGGATCTGTTCGTACCAGATGTCCTTCCTGAACGACAGGCCAATCACGTCCAGGTCCTCACGGCCATAGCGGAAGGCGCAGGTCAGCTGCACGAACACTGCCACCAACAAACAACCACAGACGGTGCGGTCGTGAGGAGGCTTGGGTTTGAGCTAGAGGTTGGATTTCATGTTTCAGTCCCTGAACTCGTCTCTGATGTTACCTTTCCTGCTCCCGAAGTCTTTGGGGTCCAGCTTCACAACCCCATCTGTAAACATGTGAAGCTGATCACAGATCTTATGATGGCTTGTTGCTGCACATAACGGAGCCTATGCATCCAGCCCCTGAAGGCTGAAGGATACAAACGAGGACCTCACCCACGCTGTCCACCTTGGTCACATGGTCCACGTAGTCTCTCTTTCCCAGGTAGAGGCTGAGCTGAGGAACAGATGGAAAGGAATGCCGTGGTCAGGGTCAAATTCATGTGGACACAGATGATTTCGGAATTGCTAACAATCATTCATTAATTTGCAATTTATAGCAAAGCACATGACATCACTGAAATGACTTCACTGAAATAATGAATGTATTAGTAGCATGAGTAAATACATTTCACGTTGTTGTTAAATGTATTAGTAGCATGAGTAAATACATTTCACGTTGTTGTTAAATCAATCATACTCACTCCCCCATTCCCACTGGTCTTCTTGTACACCCTGAGAATGATAGAACACAAAATGATAGGAGGCAAAAAACCTTGTCGGAGAAGTCAGGAGAGAAGCAACCTAACGCTACAAGGCCTGAAGGAAAGACTACATTTTACAAGATGCTGTGTGAGTAGGTATGATCCTGGGTAACTGATTTGAAGGCCGATGATTTAGTACAGTATAGTCCAAACAGTATATTGTCTAAATTCTGACCTTCAAATGCCAAATGAATGAATGAATGAATAAAGACACTGATAGCGCTGGGTCAGCACGCGAGTACATGGCATCTGAAAAGTGTTTAGTGACTATCATAGGTAGGCAGCTGTGTAAAGTCGAAAAGTAATGGTAGGAAAAGTGAAAGGAAATGGATAATAATAGTGGAGCTGTAGAGCGTTGATCTGATCATGTCTGCTACTGGCTCCGAGCTGACTCATTAGCCACTAGCTCGAAACCACCGTGGACGCTGCACATTTTCTGTGCTCCAACAATAACATTCGACTTTGTGTGTTTTATTGTCATGCTACATTATGCAAGTGTATTATGGGATCCATTGCCCTCCTACCATCTCTGGGAGGAGGGATTCCCACTCTGTGTGGCTCCCCTAGATGTCTTTATAAATAATGGGGGTTTTCTTGCTCTTGGAGGATAAGGGGGTGTCCTAAGAGGAGCATGTGAACCTCTTTGAGACTGTAACAGTGAGGAAGGGCTATACTAATCAACTCGATATGTACTTGTTGCAATGGCGGACGTCGGAGATGGTCTTGGCAGCGCCCAGAAGGACAATAATCCCTCCTATCGGATCTAGTTAGCCTGTAAGTGTGGAGCAGCTGAGAAGCTGCCAATGTGGACCAAGCACATTTAATGCAGGTGTCTGCCTAATATCTTAAGGCCATTTCAGGTTTAAAGAACCATTGTTGTGGCGTGAGCGCATCTGGACTTTGGGCCCTTTAAACAGGGGGTTCTTCCTGGGTGGAGGTCAATGCGCATCTGCCCTCCCCCTCCTCCTAATACTACAAGTCTTCCTTTTATCTCGGTTTTTTATTTGTTTTTATATTGCTACAGTACTGTAAAGTACAGTTACTGTAGACTTGGTTTTGTTAGTACTAAGGTCTTTCAAAGGCTGATCTCTGCGTATGACTTGATTTAGTCACGTGTGATTCATATGTTGCACATGACATCCTACTATTTTCAATACATTATTGTGTTATAAAAATGTGTGTTTAAATGACCAGAGAAGCACTTACTTGGCCATTTTGGAGAGGGCCTCGGTAGTGTCTGTTGAAAAGACAACAAAAACAACATGATGAACCGGATTGTGGTCATTGATGTTTGGAATTCAGAGTGGATGGATGGCCTTTGTGACCCTTTCATTTCTGCCATGCGGCATATCATAGATTCTCTGAGATAACACGGGGCTAATCGTATTGACTGAGATTACAGCGTCGTCGTTAGGGCTTCCTAAGCTTAAAGCTTCTGTCATTCAACCGACGCACGCCTCCCAGGGGGATCCTGGCCGGATTTACCCGACACCAAGTCATGCAACCATCGACACTCCTTCCATGGAGCTGCTGTTATCTAGTGCTAGCCCTGGGCACTGCAAGCCTCTCCCAGCACTACTGAAGTGATGACGCCCGTTCAGTGGACGGATACAGCTAGTATCAAAGTAATGAGTCGGGATAGTTCTCTTTAATCATCTTCATTGGTTTGAGCCTTTCCCACGCTGGTGCAAACATTTATTCCCTGCACATATTGTGTAACCTCTACCTCTTTTTTTATTGCTGCAAGGCATAATTCCATGAGAGAGAGCTGGCCGCTGCTTCAGAAAGATCAACTTGTGATGGCCATAGATGATAAAAAATAAAATAAATTATCAACATGGACAACATGGACGATAAAATATATGCTGAGGTGCTCTTGGAGAATGTGTCATGATGGTAGTGCAAATAATAACGTACTGTGGTGCAAGGATAAAATCTTGAAGTCAGCATTAAATATTGACAATGAAAGAGAATAATCCAAGCATATTAATAATTTAAAAAGTATAGTAGTGCAAGGCTAAAGTCTAAAGAAAGCCAGTATTAAATATCTAAACAGGCAACAGTAATAATGTCAACAGTAGAATAGACAGTCAAGGCCAGGGAGAGGAGCGAGGGGTTGTGCATAAGGTTGTGCAACATGGACATACACATACTCCATGTCAAACTATAACTCACAAAGAGTTGTTCCGATGAATAAATTAGTTATTTTTCCAAATCTCCTAGTTGTGAAGCACATTATAGATTTGAGAGGTTTCCTAACCAAGCTTCCTTTGTCCTCCTTTGTCTTTGCATGTGTGATGCAGGATATATCCGGCAATGCATCTATCTAGCTAAACCATAGGTGGAGGCCTACCTGTCAGAAATGGTTCCTCAGGGTCTTGTAGGGTCCGGGTAGGAGTGCAGAGTAGTCTAGTAGTCTAGAGTTTACTTTTAGTCCAGCTATACCCCAGCTCTATCTCTCACTGCTTTTCCCCCACTGAAGCGCCGCCCCATGGCCACCCTGGTGTGTTGGTGTAATCCAATTAGGCAGGCTTTTTTTTGGACATGAAGAGTTTAAAAATACTGGCAATGGGGATGACAAGGCAAGCATAGCGGGCTGCTACTGGGAGACTAATCCCTCCAGTAACCCCAAAAGAGTATCCCTCAAAAGAGCATCTAAGAAGGACATGGATAAGGGTTTTATTATACCTATGCATTACATATATACTTATAAAATGGTTTGAAGGCTTGGAGCAGATGAAAGTCTGATTATTCTAGCAGGAGGGATCCGTGGGCTGAGCTTGTTCAAAAACAGGCTTTATAAAGCTCAGTCCGGATCCATGGCTGAGCTGGTTCATTACAGGCTTTACAAAGCTCAGTCCGGATCCCTGGGCTGAGCTAGTTCCGTACAGGATTTATAAAGAACAGTCCGGATCCCTTGCTGATCCACCCGCTTCAGAACGCTGCTCACTGCTTAAAACTTGAGTGTTGAGCTGATATAAACAAATGGTCAAGTACATTTTACGCATCATACACAACAAAGAAAATACAAAGAGAATAATACAAAGAAAATACCAGCAATTCACAACAGAAACACACAATCGTATGCATGACATCAGGTAATTAATAAACTGCCTGTCTACATAGATTATAGATACCTGTCTATTGCTGAAACGAAGGTGGTTATTGCTAAATGGTGCCAACCACAAACCCGTTGTCTGTTGGATCAGCGTTCCCAGTTCGGACGGCCATCAGAGATGCACAGAGAGAATACAGGGACAAGCTGGAGTCCACCTACCTCAGCTCTGACCCCCGACGCCTGTGGGGTGGCCTGCGACACATCACTGGCTATAAAGGGAGAAATAGCAGTGATGATCAGCCTGCCGCCTCTCTCCCTGACGACCTCAACACCTTTTACGGAAGGTTTGAGGCAACCAACCCCCTTCCTTCAGCAAGACTGGCCGAGGACCAGGACGACTACACTCTGTCCCTGACCGTGGCTGACGTGAGGCGAGAGCTCCAAAGGGTGAACCCCCGGAAGTCATCGGGGCCCGATGGAGTCCCAGGCCGCGTCCTCAGGGGGTGCGCTGACCAGCTTGCGGAGGTATTCACCTCCATATTCAACTTATCACTGCATCTGTCTGAAGTCCCCACCTGCTTCAAGCAGGCCACCATCATCCCCATACCAAAGAAAACATCAGTAACCTGCTTGAATGACTACCGCCCTGTAGCACTGACCTCCACAATTATGAAGTGCTTTGAGCGGCTGGTCAGAACCCACATCTGCTCTACCCTTCCCAACACCCTGGACCCCTTTCAGTTTGCATACCGTCCAAACCGATCAACAGACGATGCCATTGCCCTAGCTACACACGCCACCCTCTCCCACCTGGAAAAGAGCAACACATATGTGAGGATGCTGTTTGTGGACTACAGCTCAGCATTCAACACTATTGTGCCTGCCAAGCTCGTCCCGAAGCTCAGGGGCGTGGGTCTTAAAACACCCCTGTGCAACTGGATCCTGGACTTCCTGACGAGCAGACCCCAGGTGGTGAGAATGGGCAACCACACCTCCTCCTCACTGACCCTGAGTACCGGGGCCCCCCAGGGCTGCGTACTCAGTCCCCTCCTGTACTCCCTGTACACGCATGACTGTGTGGCAACACACAGTTCCAACATCATCCTGAAGTTTGCAGACGACACTACCATCCTGGGTCTCATCTCTAACAACGATGAGACCGCCTATAGAGATGAGGTAAGGGTCTTGGCAGAATGGTGCCAAGACAACAACCTGTCTCTCAACGTCTGCAAAACCAAGGAAATGATCGTGGATTTCAGGAAGCTGCAGAGGGGGGGTCAGGACCCCATACACATCGAGGGAGCTGAAGTGGAGAGAGTCTCCAACTTCAAATTCCTCGGTGTGTACATCAAGGATGACCTAACCTGGTCCATGCAGGCAGGCTCAGCAGTCAAAACTGCACAGAAGCGGCTATACTTCTTGAGGAGACTCAAGAAGTTTGGCATGTCTTCAAAAACTTTAACAAACTTTTACAGATGCACCATTGAGAGCATCCTCTCAGGCTGCATCACTGCCTGGTATGGTAGCTGCTCCGCTGCCGACCGCAAGGCCCTGCAGAGGGTGGTGAAGACAGCGGAGCGTATCACCGGCAGCCATCTCCCCTCCGTGCAAGGCATGTACAACAGTAGATGCCTGAGGAAAGCAAAAAAGATTATAAAGGACAACAGCCACCCAGGCTATGGACTGTTCTCATTGCTGCCGTCTGGTAGACGCTACCGGAGCATCCGAACACGGACTACCAGACTCACAAATAGCTTTTTCAATCAGAAACACTGAACCTCTGAACAGTTGCCACCTCCACCTACTCCCTGCTCCCCCACTCATACAATTCACTTCATAGATATATTTGCACAATTTTAAAAACTTTTAACTTATCCTTAGCATTTCTTTTTAACTTATTCTCTATTCACACTTAAACTGCTGCTAGCCCTTCTACTGTACTCTAATTGTGGAATGTTAATGTTATATGTTATATTGTTATAATGTCATAGTGCTACAGAGATATATGTTGTTTTTTAAATTGTTGTATGTTAATGTTACATTTTATATGGTTTATTGTCATAGTGTTATAGAGTTTTATGTTATTTTTGTTATATGTATGACGTCTACTGCGTAGATGAATGATGCTTGCCAAGTCGTAAGAATTTTGCTGTGCTGAAGCAATTTGGTACATGCAACAATAAACACACTTTGACTTTGACTTTGACTTTGACCAGTTCCAAGAGCCTGGTTCTGCTGTCTCCTATCTTTTCCAGAAGCCCATGTACACTTCAAATGAACATGACAGATCCAATCCACTGGGAAGGTAATTAGATAAAAAATAATGCTTGTTTTGAATTCTGACGTTTATATGGTGGCCTGCGTATTTTCGCAGGACATATCTTACTGACCCTGGCTGTGTGTGTGTGTGTGTGTGTGTGTGTGTGTGTGTGTGTGTGTGTGTGTGTGTGTGTGTGTGTGTGTGTGTGTGTGTGTGTGTGTGTGTGTGTGTGTGTGTGCGTGCGTGCGTGTGTCTGTCTGTGTGGTTAAGATACTGTTTTTACAACAGCAGCAGCAGCTGCTGCTGCTCATAGAACTGATTAGGATTACCCTGTAGGCCTACTATGATTACTGTACTATGATTACTGTACTATGATTACTCCTGCTGAGCAGCACCCTGGAGAGCTCCACCCTGGAGAGGAGCTCCACCCTGGAGAGCTCCTCCCTGGCGAGGTGCTCCACCCTGGAGAGCTCCACACTGGAGAGGAGCTCCACTCTGGATAGCTCCACCCAGCCTCTGTCCCACAGATCCCAAAAGGCCTCTCACAAAATGAATCCATCCAGTTTGCCCTACAAATGACCTAATGTTTGAGTCAAAGGCCTCTAGAAACGTGTGCTCATAAATAAATGTATATATTTTTTTATTTATTCTATAGAAGTGGACCGCAAAGACTGATCCTAAAAAGTCTTATTTTGAATTTAAATCATATTGATCTTGGCATATAATAGTTTCTACTCGCCTGAGGAATGCTTATGGAAACCGTGAGTTGACATGTTCATGTTTCAGTTTGACATTGCTCAATGCGGAGGTGGACAGGTGAGATGTTGAGGCGGGTTAGTCTAAAGCGCCATCTGCTGCTGCAACCCCCGCGCTGCACCGTCTCTCTGGCTTACCTTTTTCTTTCTCTTTCTTTTTTCTATTTCTTTCTCTCATCCTTTTTTCGATTTCTTTCTTTCTCGTTTCTTACTAATTTCTTTCTGCTTCTGTTTTGGCTTTTTCCATCAATCTGAAAAGATAATCAGTAAATTTAAATACATTGTCTTCAAGTACAATAGCGTATGCTATACAAGTAAGGCCAGCACGCATAGAGCAGAGATTGAGTTTTGGCTTTAGTAGAACAGGTTGGGTGCTTGACGCTGCACTGTACGCACCATGTGGGGGGGCTGATCCGGGATCTACGTGAGGTCCTGGAGAGGACATCGTGTCACTGCGCACATCGCAACAAACATCGGAGCGCAACTTCTTCAGAGTTGACGTCAGGTGCGCCACGGGACACGCCCCTACCCACGCCACGCTACGGGGCGCACCGCACGAGACGCTGAGTTGGAGATCTGCCCGGCAATATGCTCGTCGCCGCACCGTCCGCGCGGTCACTCACTGCAGCAGTAGGTTACCGCTCCCGCCTCCCGGTCCCGCCTCCCGGTCCCGCCGCAGACTTTACCGGGTGGTGAAGCCAGCGGAGTTTGACGGAGAGGGCGGCCGCAGAGACGCTGCCATGGCCGAGGCCAACCCGCTGCGGGGGTTCCCGCGTCTCCGCCGCGCCGCGGTAAGGGGGATGCTGTGGGAGCGGGGCGGGAGGGATGCTGCAGCATTAAGAGATGAGGGAGAGATGAGGAGGGAGAGGTGAGGGAAAGAGGCTAGCTGTTCTTGGCTTGCAGTGCCTCGTGCTGCGTCAGTGGGGCTCGGGACGTAATCCAACTCCAATATGTAGGCTACATGTTTAATGCATCGCCAACAGTGGTGCATTTAATGTGGTCCAATTTGAATTCAACGTTTCTTAAAAAATGAGTTTGTTGCTACTGTAGTCCAGCCAGGAAGGGCAATGACAAACCCGTGCGTGCGACTCTGTGTATTACATAGTGGCCATCTGCGGATGCAGAGGCATATGTATTTCAACGCGTGTTAAAGTTAGACAGCGTAATGGCTTATTGTGTAGCCACGGATGCAAAGTCTGGGGAGTAGCTTTGTTAAATGCTGACTCCCACAACCGCAGTAAAGTAACGCCAGAGCTTTTTTTATACTGATCGATACTATTATTGTATTCATTTCATGTATTTTTCCATGTCAGTGTTTGGCATGGTCTGCCAGCCTGGAGATCACATGTTCATGTCTAACTTTACGGTTAGCCTGCAGGCTGTCGTCCCACTAGCTGATATACACCGGTCTCAGAGCATAGCACGAAGCAGCAGGACACCTGAGCACAAACATAACCCCGAGAAGCCAGTGGTGTGTAGGAGGAGCACATCCTACATTCACTACAGAAACATTATATCACATCGGTGTGTTTATCAAGTAGGCCTCCAGGGTGACTCACACCACATCTACACAGGCCCTCGCCTAAATTCAGTTATATGCTTCCCATTTTACCTTTTCATGTTTACTTACATGTTTGAGTTCATGTTTAATAATGCCACGTAGATATGGTCTATCTATGGAATGAAAGTGTGTATGGTTGCACCTGGCTCACAACATGATTTTGCAAAAAGGGGTACCAGGTACTCTCCCCATCTTGTGAGTAGAAAGCACATTATTAGCACACATCTGTATTATTAATATCCTGTTTAAACAGGATACACGGAACAAATTTTCCTTGTAAAAGCCTTCTGTAGTGGCACAACATTCTTATGTTTATTAAACATTTTGTAGTAGTAGAAATAGTTATATAATAATGCTATTGTTAATAATAATATATAACTTAATAGCTTGAAGCTTTAATCTAGTAATACAAGCTTAAACATTGTGTTTAACTAACTAATTGGACGGCCACGATCACATGTTGCAGAAACTGTACAGGCTACTTAAATTATCAACCAATCGTTTTGTTTTTTTCATGCACACTCCACAGTTGTATCTCGGCTACTTTTTCTCAAATGAAGATGAGCTTGCGTGCATCTATATGTGTGGCGGAGAGACACATATGTTCTGATTTAAATAATAAAGGACCCAGTGAAGTTATTCCTCAAAAGACATGCCTGATACATAACAACATCATTCTGTGTATCATTTAAATGTTCCTTCAAGGTCTGACAGTGCCAGGGACAGGATAGTACAGACAGGAATGAGTGAGGGATTGATTGACAGGGCGAGTGATGGAGCGAGAGAGACAGCGGAGAGGTGGGAGGAGGAGCACTGCTTGGGGAGGGATTGTATCTGAGGCTGGTTGCTGATGCTGTAACAGGGCCTGTGGAGATAGACTAGACATCAGCTCGGCTCTAATCTATGACATGATCTTCCCTTCTTCTAGACTTCTTTCCCAGGTAACCTTCATCTGATCCTTGTGCTCCGCCCCTCTGACCTGATAAGCCCCGCCCCCAGCCCCTCCTCCAGCACTGACCTGGGCTTCCGCTTCAGTCAGGATGACTTCCTGTTGAAGATGCCGGTAAGAAAGGCAGCGAGGATATCTGTAAAAAAAACCAAAGCACCAGTCCACGACCTAGTATACCGTTATCACAGTCAAACCGGACAATGCCAGGTAGGCTGCGTCTGCATGGTGTGCATCCAACCCTGTTCTAGGGTGGTCTCCGCTCACGTTATAACGTCTGGATCCAGGGGCTCCATATCTACATCACTAGCGAGAGAAGGGGCGGGACTAGTGAGCAGGCTTCTGGACTTCAGTAGAGGAGTACCTTGATTATGTGACGGGTTTCAGATATTGCGTTGTAAAATGCTTTGTCCCAAAACTCGCGACCCATTCTTCTTGTTATGTTCTTGTCCTCCTCGCTGAGTTGTCTTGTTCACCAGGTGGTGATGCTGCGCTCGGTCGGAGATCTGCTGCGCTACATCGACGAGCACCACCTCACCACAGAGTTCACCGCAAAGGTGGAGTACTGCCAGAGCGACTGGGTGGTCCTACGCAGGGTAAGTGGTGCTCTACCCCTCAGGACCTTGACCCTCACAAGACAGGCTCCTAAAAGGGAGACCTTCCATAGCCCTTTGCCATGGCAAAGGAGGAGGGGGAGGGAGAGGAGGAGGAGGAGGAGGAGGAGGAGGAGGAGGAGGGGAAGTTGGAGGAGGAGGAAGAGGAGACGGATGAGGGGGAGGAGGGGGAGGAGGAGGGGGAGGGGGAGGAGGAGGAGGAGGAGGAGGAGGAGGAGGAGGAGATGGAGGAGGAGGGGGAGGAGACGGAGGAGGAGGAGGAGGAGGAGGAGGAGGTTAATGGGAGTCTAATTCTCAGAGCAGAGGAATGATGACTGATAATGGTCCATTAAAGCTTCAGTAAGGGTAGTCTGATAGTCTCCAGATAGTCTGACAGACAACATGAAACACACATTGACTTATCCTGAGGTGAACTAATGCCCTGTGAGGACAACGAGGGCGTGGGGATGTCATCCCAACCACATATAATTGGATATCATCATCGGGATGGTGCTTTAAGTGCTCCTGTTATGGATGATCAAATCCCTAGGGATTAGGAGCTCACATCTACTCTACCTCCAACCCACCTGCCAGGAAATGCATCATGGTATAGAAATAGCTTGGATGCTTTGGTGTATAACTGGAATAGTCTTAAAGTAGACCTTCTTGTGCTAAAGTAGTAAACAAGCGACAACAGTCAGGGAAACATAGAAACAAAAGCTTTGTGTGCGTGCACGTGCATGTGTGTGTGTGTGTGTGTATCTCTGAACGTTCTCGGTTGTGTTTGTGGGTGCGTGTATGTTTGTGTGTGTGTGCATATGTGCGTGTGTGCGCATATGTTTGTGTGTGCATGTGTGTGTGTGCATGTATGTATGTGTGTCGGTGTGTGTGCGTGTGCGCGCGCGTGTCTGTGTGACTCCAGGCCATCGAGAGCTTTGCGGTGACAGTGAAGGAGGTAGCCCAGCTGCTGCAGGGCTTCGGGTCGGAGCTGGCCGAGACGGAACTCCCCGACGAGGCCGGGACCATCGAGTTCCTGCTGACCTCGCACACGCTCAGATACCGCCAGCTCAAGGTGGGCACGTGACATCTCTCTCCGTCTTCTCTGCCTCCGTCTCTGCCCTTGAAACGCTCTGTCCTCATTTGTCGCCCTCACTGTGTCTAGCTCTCTCTTCTCCCCCTCTGATACTCCCCCCCCCCCCCCCTGATTATCTCTGCCTCGTCTATTCTCATCCCTATTCTAATTTGCTTTCCCCACAATAGTTTTTCTTTAATCTCTTGAATCTGTTGAATGTGTTTTGAGCAAAGTATTTTGTGGATGTGTGTGTGTGTGTGTGTGTGTGTGTGTGTGTGTGTGTGTGTGTGTGTGTGTGTGTGTGTGTGTGTGTGTGTGTGTGTGTGTGTGTGTGTGTGTGTGTCTGAGGTAGGGGGGTGCCTGTGTGTTTTTTTACTCTCGTATTATGACATGTTTCAGGATGACATCAGAAGCGTGCTGAAGGAAGGGCGCCTCCTGCAGGCCAACTTGGAATCTGC
>NC_044054.1:15663418-15665918 GCF_902167405.1 Gadus morhua | reverse complement strand
ATATACTTTAATATTTGAATAAATAGGTGTTCATCTCATTCAAGTCTGCACCATTTGTGTTTTTTTCTTGTGTATGTTGTTTTGTGTGTCTGTTGTAACGTGTGCATGTTTTCTGGTGTTTTGTCACTTTTGTCCTTGTGATTTGTGTGTATTATGTGTCCAGGCATGTTAAACTCTGTCCATTCATGTGTCTGTGTTTGTGTGAACATCCATGTGCATGTGGCTAAGCAGGTGTGTATGTTTGAATGTCTGTGCGTTTCTATCTGTGTGAGTGTCTGTTTTGTAAATGTGTGTGCCTGTTTTTTTGTGCGTGTGTATTTGTGTGTGAATGTGTGTGTGCATGTGTATGGGTGTGTGTGAGTGTTTGTGCGTGCGTGCGTGTGTATGTATGTACACACGTGAATTTGTGTGTGTGTGCGTGCGTGTGTGTGCGTGTGCGCGTGCGTGTGCGTGTGTGGGTGTGTGTGTGTGTGTGTGTGTGTGCACCCATGTGTGCATGCACATGTGCAGGCCCTGCGCTGGTGTGATGAGGGGGCATACCTGCTTGCCAGCCAGATGGTGGACAAGTTCCAGACCAGGGAAGGCGCCCAAGAGGCCCTGCAGTACCTGACCATCCACCAGGAGAGGGCGCCATCGGCCCTGAAGAACAGCCAGGACACGCTCAGCCTGGAGCTGGAAGCCATACTCACCCCTCAATTGCAGGTCACTAATCAAGACTGACGGAACTCACTGACCAATCATCAATCACCCAAATTCAACATCCTCCAATAACAGGGAGAATTTGGCTGTGTGTTGAAGACATTTTGTGTTGACCTTACATTTTATTCAGAGCTTTTACTCCCCCTCTAAAACGACTTAATGCAGTTCTTCTATTCGGCTTGCAGTGCTTTGAAGATCCCCTCTATGACACACGCACACACACACACACACACACACACACACACACACACACACACACACACACACACACACACACACACACACACGGGTACACACATGCACACACACAGACATGCACACACAGACACACACACACACACACACACACACACACACACAAACACACGGGTACACACATGCACACACACAGACATACACACACAGACACACACACACACACACACACACACACACACACACACACACACACACACACACACACACACACACACACACACACACACACACATGCTCTAGTAGCAGCTTGATGGTGGGCTCAGGCTGGAGTTGATCCCCCTAAATCTTCAGGACTCCCATCTATGAATGCATGCTGTGTGGTGAATGCACTTATCAAAACAGAGTCTTACCAAACTGAGCGCATGCAACCATGCAATGGGGCGGGACTCAGACCCTTAACCCCGGCAGTGTAGTTTCCCAACGGTTTACCACCAGAGCTCGGAAATCCCACCCAAGCTGTCACGACCAGAGCGTTCTGAGCAGCCAGGCAGGGCTTCATAGCCTCACCCGCGTGGTGAGGTAAAGGCTCTGCAGGACCTTTCTGGCTCTGGTCCCACCCTGGAGGTGAGCTGGGGGGTCCTGACGCAGACCTCCCCCTTGTCCCCCCCCCAGGCCCAGATCGCCATGGTGACGGGGAAGCTGAGCTCGGTGCAGTGCATGATCCGCAACCGAGAGCACTGCCTGAGGAGGCTGGCGGAGCTGCAGGTCCGGCCCATCCAGCCCGTGGCCCCCCGCCCCGAGCAGGACCAGCTCTCCCAGCGCTGCAAGTCCCCCCTCTTCTCCCCCAAACATGGTACGACCCGTCCACCTCCACATGCTGTTAACGCAGCCTTGTCCACCGCAGTTCGCTTCACGCAAAAAACAAGGTTGGGCCTGGGTGTGTGTATTTTGTGTGACATAGTATGCGTGTGCGTTAGTTAGTGAATAAGTTTGCGTGTGCCAACGTGGATGAACTCTGAACTCACTTTGTGTTCTTGTCGTGCTGCTACAAAGCTTGTTTAGTGTATATGAGTCTATAGGCGGTTCCGACTGAGTGGCTTTTACCTCTAGTGAGCCGTTATTTGTGTGGCTTGGGGGGGAAAATCCGCACGACTTCAGCGTCCATCGGCCCAGTTGAGGCCCTGATAGTAGCTGCCTCGGGCTAGGGGCATTCTGAGACACAATTATGTATGAATGTTGATTTTCCATCGGAAACACACTTTAACATTACAGAAAAACAGGCTGACCATTTGGCCTTGTCTAAGACGTTGCATTGCCTTTATGCTGATGTGAATTCCTTAACACAGCGACACGCTGAAGAAGTGGTCTCCGTCTGTCTTCTTGTCTCTGCGTTGCGTTGCATGGGGACGGAGGCCGAGGGGGACTGAGGGAGTGGGCGTAGCCAAAACAAAGCGCTGCTCTCCAAGAGGTACAGTCGGAACGCTCCTAATGTGAGTTACTGCTGGTCTGGTGAATGTGTTGGTGTGTGTGTGTGTGTGTGTGTGTGTGTGTGTGTGTGTGTGTGTGTGTGTGTGTGTGTGTGTGTGTGTGTGTGTGTACGTGT
>NC_044054.1:15650918-15658418 GCF_902167405.1 Gadus morhua | reverse complement strand
CCTGAATCTCTGTTTACCTCTCCGTCTACCTCTCTATCTTCCTGTCTGCCTATCCTTCGGTTCACCTGCCTGTCTACCTTTCTGTCCACCTGTCTATCTGTCTGCGTGTCTGCCTTCCTGTTTGTCTGCATGTCTGTTGACCTGTGTGTCTACCTGCTTTCCATCTGTGTGTGTGTGTGTGTGTGTGTGTTTGTGCGTGTACCTGTCTGTCTCCCTGTCTCTTTGTGTGTCTACCTGTGGTCTGACTGCTGTCTACCTGTGTGTGTGTGTGTGTGTGTGTGTGTGTGTGTGTGTGTGTGTGTGTGTGTGTGTGTGTGTGTGTGTTTGTGTCTGTGTGTGTGTATTTGTGTGTGTGTGTGTCTACCTGCTGTCGAACTGTCTGTCCTGTCTGTCTGCCTGCTGTCTGTCTGTCTGTCTGCCTGCCCTGTGTGTCTGCCTGTCTGTCTGCGTGTGTCAGGGCGACCTGAGCCAGCTGGGCCGGGTGGTCCTCCAGGGGGGCTTCAGTGTGTGGATCAGCCACAAGCGGGCGGCGGTGCGCATGAAGGAGCTGCCGCGCTTCAAGCCCATGCAGCGGCACCTGTTCCTGTATGAGCACGCGCTGCTCTTCTGCAAGCGGCGCGACGACGACGGGCCCGACCGCACCCCCTTCTACAGCTTCAAGCACTTACTGAGGGTCAGCGACCTCGGGGGCACCCGGCACGGACACGCCCCCTCTGCACGGACACGCCCCCTCTGCACGGACACGCCCCCTCTGCACGGACACACCCCCTCTGCATGGACACACCCCTCTGCTCGGACACACCCCTCTGCATGGACACACCCCCTCTGCATGGACACACCCCTCTGCTCGGACACACCCCTCTGCTCGGACACACCCCTCTGCATGGACACACCCCCTCTGCATGGACACACCCCTCTGCATAGCGATCCCAATCTGAATGGACATATCCCCTCTGCATGGGTACTGCATGGACACGCCTCCTATGCATGGACACACCCCCTCTGCATGGACACGCCCCCTCTGCAAGGACACGCCACCTCTGAACGGACACGCCCACTCTGCACGGACACGCCCCCTCTGCACGGACACGCCCCCTCTGCCTGGATACACATCACCTGCATAGACTCTTATAAACCTATTAGGTAGCTTTACTAGTGGAATTGACTTCAGTACTTTAAGCTGTCTGTGCGTCAGACAGAGAGGTAAGGGAGTACCTCTAAAAAGGGTTTGTGTTGGTCTGTCTGTCTGTCTGTCTGTACGTCAGACAGAGGGGTACGGTGTTAACTCTACGTACCGGTTGTGTTGCTCTCTCTGTAGATGAGCGCAGTGGGGATCACTGAGAACGTGAAGGGGGACGTGAAGAAGTTTGAGGTGTGGTACAGCGGTCGAGAGGAGGTGTACATCCTTCAGGTCTGTGGAACCTCCGCACTCTACTGCTATTGGTCACCTGCACAGGGGCTCTTACCCTTCAGCTGTGTGTGTGTTTGTGTGTGTGTGTGTGTGTGTGTGTGTGGGTGTGTGTGTGTGTGTGTGTGTGTGTGTGTGTGTGTGTGTGTGTGTGTGTGTGTGTGTGTGTGTGTGGGTGTGTGTGTGTGGGTATGGGTGTGGGTGTGGGTGTGTGTGTGTGTGTGTTCATCCAGGCTTCAACCCTGGAGGTGAAAGTCTCTTGGCTGACGGCGATCCGGAAGATTCTGACCAATCAGCAGAAATTACACCAAGGTTTTTAAACTTGGTTTATGCATCCCCTTCTCCCTTATTCAAGGTGTGACAAAATATGAGAATATATATTTAATTTAATAAGTAAACGGCCCTAAGAACATACACACACACACACACACACACACACACACACACACACACACACACACACACACACACACACACACACACACACACACACACACACACACTAGTACACAACAGTATTAACATCAAAGATATTGGTTCGTCAATGATCTACTTCCAACCAATCCAAAACAACGAATGTAATCACCCATGTTTGACCAATGGTGATGCTGCTGGTGCTAGTTTGTATCGTTTGGTCCCATTTGAAGCTCCTTTCCTCTTCTCTTAGATGAAGCACCTCCCCTGAGCCTTTCAGAAGTTCCTCTCTCAGACAGGTGAGGCTCTGTGTGATGGCCGCTGAGAAACCTCAGCCCATTTATGCAGGGAGCGACTGTTTCAATAGCCCTAGCTCTTGTTTATTTGCTGTGAGACCTGTTTATTTGATGACCTCTGGGACAGATGACATGGTGTGTGTGTGTGTGTGTGTGTGCTTGTATGTGTGCATGTTGGGGTGCACTAGTTCTGTTTCCATTGCCTTGATTTTATGTTTTTATTTCACTGGTTCCGGCGTGAGTCTAGAGTCAGCACGCAGACTTATGCGATGCTTCCACATGAACACAGACACAAAAACGTGACCACACCACATACTGTGGTAAATGATCCCAGAGGAGAAACTCAGCTGGGATGGCTGTGCCTGGGTGATGATGCTGAGCATCAATAGACCCCTGGGTGAATCGGCCTGTGATGGGTCTCATGTGGGCTGGCTCATCATGCCAGGAACGTTGGTGGATCCTCAATATGAGCAACCCACTGACGTGGCTATATTGGAGCGATCCTTGGTGTACTATTAACCCTCCTTGGAGGCGGAGTGAACTGGATAGTTCCTACCTTGTTAGCTGATTCCTTCCCACGTGCCAACCAGACGTAGATCCACAACACCGTTTGGGTGGTGCAGCCTTCCCCATCAATCCCGCGGGATCCCATCGTCGGGTCCCGCTGCCACTATCCTGATTCAATTGGAAACGTGCCGTAGGAAGGAAGCTAGGAGGCGCTTCACTCTGTCTTCAAGAGCAGCATGAGCTAATGAGCTTCAGGTCTCTGGAAGCTAGAATACAGGAGGTGTGTATGTGTGTGTTCGTGGGCGTGTGTGTTGATTCAATGGAATGCAGACGAGGTCAAAGCCTGTTTGACCCCCTGGTTGTTGTTGTTTTTGTTTTTCTGTTTTGTTTGTATGTTTGCTTGTTTGTTTGTCTGTCTGTGTGTCGGTCATCTTCACGTCTTGTTACCGTGGTTACGGGGTTGAAGGAGTGTGTCTGGGGTGTGCGTGTCGTGGGGTGGAGCAACGGTGGGGGGCTGCTCAGCGTGTTTCCATGTTCCTCACAGCTCCACGGCAACAAGCCACACCCAGCGGAGCCGGGGGGAGGAGTCAACGCATAGCAGCCCCGCCCACTCCGAACCCGTGGTGCAATCTCCTCGCCGCAGTGAGTTATTGATCCGCCAGTATCACTTCATCAGTAAAGACTCACACACATACTTCTGCTTTTATTATTCATACTATTGATTCAGCCTTTTGTTTTTGAATACCCGAGTGATGGATAACAGATATCAGTAATTCATTTCTAAAGTTGTCATTAAGGTTAGAAGTGTCTTTCCAAGACTTTGTTAGCTGAATTCAAGACTTATATTAATATACCTTTTTACATCTTTTGATATATAAGATAAGATATGAGACATAGGGGATGTGTGCAGTGGATACATCCCTCTGTGATCTGTGATTTGAAGCTTTGAGGTCGTGTTCGCCTAAATCTGTGACTGAATGGTTGTGGCCCTGCAGGCTGGCCCCCCCCGGCCCACTCTGTGGCCATCTGTGAGGGTCTGGAGGACTGGGGCGCTACGGACCTCTCTTACATCTCAGACTCAGACGAGGAACAGCCAGCCGCCCTGGTGGGAGTTCACCTTCACTGTGTTTCTGACCCTCATTTAGTCAACTCTACTGTGTTGTTCTTAGGGCCAAGTGCATTGACGGACTCTCGCTAGCCTACAGATTGCTTAATGGATGTCACGAGCAGTGATGAGTAAGGCTGATCATTATGTAACGCTGGACAGCAACCGTCCCTTAGCTCCAGGCGCCTGGTCGGACCACAGACTGCTGTCCTCAACTCGCTTGTTTTCTTTCGAGTGTCTCTCTCTGTCTCCAGTAGCCTGTCTCTCTCTCTGTCTCCAGTACTGTCTCTCTCTCTGTCTCCAGTACTGTCTCTCTCTCTGTCTCCAGTAGCCTGTCTCTCTCTCTGCCTCCAGTAGCCTGTCTCTCTCTCTGTCTCCAGTAGCCTGTCTCTCTCTGTCTCCAGTAGCCTGTCTCTCTCTCTGTCTCCAGTAGCCTGTCTCTCTCTCTGTCTCCAGTACTGTCTCTCTCTCTGTCTCCAGTAGCCTGTCTCTCTCTCTCTGTCTCCAGTAGCCTGTTTCTCTCTCTCTGTCTCCAGTACTGTCTCTCTCTCTGTCTCCAGTAGCCTGTCTCTCTCTCTGTCTCCAGTAGCCTGTCTCTCTCTCTGTCTCCAGTAGTCTGTCTCTCTCTCTGTCTCCAGTAGCCTGTCTCTCTCTCTGCCTCCAGTAGCCTGTCTCTCTCTCTGTCTCCAGTAGCCTGTCTCTCTCTCTGTCTCCAGTAGCCTGTCTCTCTCTCTGTCTCCAGCAGCCTGTCTCTCTCTCTGTCTCCAGCAGCCTGTCTCTCTCTCTCTGTTTCCAGTAGCCTGACTCTGGTTTCCTTCACAGACCAAACACAACTCATAGTCATATGTGTGATAGCATGTTAACATGCAGACCAACATGCGTGCCTAGACCTTAGTCCTAGTGTTCCGTCTTGTCTTCAGGTCGCTGGGAGGTACAGGGTCATGGTCAATAGCAGCTCGGCCAGCACTGATGGCATCATCTTTAACTGCGGTGATGTCATCCAGCTGTTGCATAAGGAGCCATCTGGAATATGGTACGTGTGGAATCGTAAATCGTAAAAATTCTTTTCGCGATTCTACTATCGAGAAAAACAATGTTTTGTATTGTTGTTCTTGTTGGTTTGTTTTCAATGCTCCTTTGTACCTCATCAACAGGACGGTGCGTAACGTCACTCGCAGCCAAGAGGGGCGTGTCCATCCAGAAGACCTGCACCGAATCCTTGGGGAGTCCGCCTGAGAGCCAATCAGCACCAAGCATAAGGGACCCCCAATATGGGATGTATGTTTGGGTTATTTTTCCCTCTACTGTTACAACTCATCTCCTCTACAGACTGCCAAGGGACTCAAACACACACACACACACACACACACACACACACACACACACACACACACACACACACACACACACACACACACACACACACACACACACACACACACACACACACACACATTTTTTAGCATTACACTTAAGTTGTGGCTTGACCAACACTGTACACAGTACACTCAGGCCAGGAGGTCGAAGCACAACGAGGATCTTGTGGATGACATGAGGAGTTTGGACCGCTGTAGGCCTGCGTGTTCAACCATGGAACCTACGAGATCCCCGACCGACTGCAGGGAGGGGGGTGGGGAGGGTGGGGAGGTCGCTGTCCTATCAATTGCTCCTCAGTGGTAGCGGAACATTTAAGGAACTTTTATGGATGGAACTCTTATTTTTAAGGCATGGAAGTGGGTGTGAATATAGATATTTTGTTCCTAGATGCCACTGAAGGTGATTGCATTCTCTATTTTCTTACGACCTACAACCATGATTGTCACGGACGCCACATGCGGTATTCAATCCACCAAGACTTCCCTCCTTCAATTCACGTGCCAAAACATCCTTGCCGTCGCTGCCTAGCTGGCCATTTGTGGCGTTGTTGTTCTCCATTGTGGCACATTTGTCGCTAATATCTGCTAATATCAGTAGCCTGTTCACTTAGCCCACATGCATTAAGGGAATATCGCCATGGACCAGCAGATGTACACAAAGACAAAATGTTTCTATGTTTCCCCTGGGTGGAAGCTCAACGCCCAAACTGAGTAGTTAATAACCAGAGTACTGCTGTCCAGCTTCCAGACAGCACTGCCTGCACTGGCTATCACTGTAGTGCAATATTATGTTGGTCTGGATTCATTTTGATCGCTCGCTGCTTCCGCTGTTGTTTCTGCTGCTGATGAGGCTCACATCACACATATTGAACCATCTTAAACATGTTCCATTTGAATGAGCTAAATATTCCATATGTTCCTTCAACAAAACAGTTGAACCAAGTAGAGGCTGAGTAGACCAGAGGTACTCATTCACAAGGCCAGGAGGACACCGAGGAAAGTAATAATAGTAGGCTTGTCCATTCACATATTTTGCCCTTTCTTTAGTAGAAAGAGCTGATTATTGTGAATCTTAGGCACATATTACAATCTACAAAGTATTGTGCAGAAGGTACTAGCCATATAGCAAACACATTTTAGGCTTTTTGAGGATCTTCTTTTGGAGCTTTTTCAATGGAATTGGTGGTTCAGTCGCTCTTGCTATAATTAGACTTTTTCTATCTGTTGCCTGCTATGTCTATTGTGCATCAGAAGAGGGCGCTATAAACGGTGTTTGGCAGGGTATAAAGCAATAGTCTTTCAATCTTACAAAATCGAAAGTATGAAACAACTTGTCTAGCTTGTTTTAAACAATGATTGTGCCACTAATTAATTATTTTTTTTGAGTACTGTATACGATATTAACGTTATTTTCTCTTCATCAAATTGCCTCTTAAGTCTGCACTGCATTATAATTCCCCAAATGATCCTGCTTGCCACTCATTAGCTAAGTTTTTCTCAAATGTTTGAATTATTTCATATTAAATGATTATCATAAAACGTGAACTACAAAACAATTTGACTAGTGCCGTGTGATGTGGGTGTCATCCAATCACAAAGAGGAATCGCGAGCTCACTTGTCCCCCTGGTGGAGCCGTGCGGCCCTGCAGTGTGTGTCTTTATTTAGCTTGTTGACTGCATTACCATTTGCTTGGAGGTGTTTGAAGATACACTGCCATTCATCTGTTTACTCCTGAAGACCCGTTGATAGCCCTGTGTCATATCTGCGATGATATTTGGAGATCCACTTCCAAATGTGTAAAGACAAAATCCAAGAACGTTTTCTTTAAATTAGTATTCAGTCATCAAGACATCTTTGTTTCATTGGTCATCAGCAATCCAAGTTGATATCAGGTTTTGGGAGTAGAGTTTGTTTGAGTATTTTGCCCATTATAATAATGCCAGGCTAGACTCAGTGAGAGAAGTCAGTATGTGTTTCAGTCAGACCTTAAACCTGTTCTATTTTTATGGAAGTCGGCAAAACTATAAAGGATTTATTGTATTCAAATTAATTCTGCATATGATTATTTTCGTTTTAATAAAAGCACAAGATGAATTGATTTATCCTTGATTTCTTTGTTGCCAGATATAGCCAGATGCCCCTCTTACCTAGAAAAGGACAGTGCTAGAAGAAGCATCACCCAATATAGCAATACGTTTGACATCAAGCTTAAACGCTTTCTGACAACGAATAAGGAGTTTACATTCAGTTTAATTACACAATTCAACACATCAACAATTAAGATGGATCACAACGCTGATACCAAGTGACCAAACCAACGGATTCAAAACACCCACGTTCCTCGGACCAGTAGTGACAAGCCGTTCTAAACACATGACCCTGCAGCCTTCAAA
>NC_044054.1:15640918-15645918 GCF_902167405.1 Gadus morhua | reverse complement strand
AAATATAGAATTAGATGAATTTTAGATTGTTAGTTTGTGATTCATGTATTTGTCAAAAAGATAAAATAGCTGTATAAAGGTCTAGTTAGGTTACCTTTTTACCCTCTCCAAGTCTCTTTCATGGCAACATTTTGCAACAGTAAATATTTAATTTGCATGTTGTGTGTGTGTGTGTGTGTGTGTGTGTGTGTGTGTGTGTGTGTGTGTGTGTGTGTGTGTGTGTGTGTGTGTGTGTGTGTGTGTGTGTGTGTTGGTTTCACTTGTGACGACATTTCTCGTTAGAGGGACATTATGGGTGGGCCACACTAAGAGTCAGCTGTTCAAATATCTGCTATTTCACGTTTTGTTATTTTATTACAATTTCTTGTGTAATGCAAGCCAAATTCCAGCAGGGACAAGCAATTTGTCCTATTGGCCCCTGAACATACCACAATCTGACTTCAAGTAAACATTCCATTCTGTTACGTTAAAATTTTAAATAAAAGAACACACACAGCTCACTCACTCCAAGCAAATATAGGCAGCACTGGAATACTGTTGAAGATTTGTATCATATAAAGCCGAATACTTTCATTAATGCCGTTAACTATACTTGGTGAACTCTGTCGCGAGTGATGTAAACTAGCTGTTAAAACTATTTGGGCATTATGCTTTGCACTTCACCACACAGTGCATTACCATGCACAATAGAAACTCTATAGCACCCAGATTTCTTATGCGTCATGTCAACCACCAAATCCAGGATACAATCCCTTTTCTCCCACAGTGAAACCCGGACACGACACCGACTTTAACCCATTGCTATCCGGGCGTATTTCTCTGAAGGTAACTTGCTGGTATCTTGGGGCTCAACAGCTGCAAGCATCTTACAAGGCGTCCGCATGATGTGACCTCCATGGAGACTCCTATCCTTACATTTGTATTTGTATGGCAATAATCTGACCAATGGTGCAACTCTACGGACAGCTTGGGACAATGTCTTTGTATGCTCATGCCTTTGGTTTGACCAAAACCTTCAGGTTTATATTCTTCTTTTTGTCAATAAGTTTGTGAGGCGTTTGACCATTTCGGAACACTTTGAAAAATGTAAATGGACTTGTTGACCGAAAATAGCACTTATGCAACAAATGTGACAATGACGATGACCCAAGCACCCAATTGTGGCTTAGAGATTGCAACATCTTCTCAGTCGCTTGTGACTAGGGGGCCAAAACAACTTGAAGGCCTGTCCACACACGTACAGATACTAGCTTTTCTTGTACGGACCGGAGGCCAAACACAGAGAAACGTATGTTCCTTATGTGTGGGTCTTAGGCATGAGAGTAGAAACATGTGGGAAGATAGATTTTTCAAGGATTTAACACACCTGTGGATAATCTGAGTAATTTAGCCTGGAGAGGATGCTGTATGAAGCAAGACCAACCGCACAGCCAGTGAAGAGGGGACACTGTATAAAGTAACACCCACCACACAGCCAGTGAAGAGGGGACACTGTATAAAGTAACAGCCACCACACAGCCATTGGAGAGGGGACACGGTATAAAGCAAGACCCACCTGACAGCCAGTGAAGAGGGGACACTATAAAGCAACACCCACCTGACAGCCAGTGAAGAGGGGACACTTCCAACAAAGGTTGGAAACTGGGTGGTGAATGGTACGGTGAAGATAGCAAGAGAATAATAGAAAGAAGTTCTTCCTAGTAAGCAAACGTTGAAAGAGTATTGTTTTTTCTTAAAGCACAGGGTTTGTGTGTGTGTGTGTGTGTGTGTGTGTGTGTGTGTGTGTGTGTGTGTGGGTGTGTGGGTGTGGGTGGGTGTGTGTGTGTGTGTGTGTGTGGGTGTGTGGTGGGTGTGTGTGTGTGGGTGTGTGCCTGTTCAATCCTGCGTGTGTGAGTTTCCCCCATGTTGGTTCCCCTATTATTCTCAGTGAATAAATCTAGTAAGGATATATTATTAATCATTACTCCCCCTACTCCCACCTGAGCAGTTAACGTAAAAATCTGTTTGGGTTTGCAAAGTAACCCTGTGTGTCAGCCCTTTCCACCAGTACTAGCTACGAGAGAGAGAGAGAGAGAGAGAGAAAGAGGGAGAGAGAGAAAGAGAGAGAGAGAGAGAGAGAGAGAGAGAGATGTTGAGTAAGGGATATATTATAGCGAGCCGGTCATTATTGTGAAATAAACCCTGACAGAGTGATGCAGGACCCTGATGCAAAGCAAAGGACGGTGAATCACTCTTGAATCCCCCTTACACGGCTACTTACTAAATAATTCAAGAATGGGGCACAAAATATAACAACACAATTATTTTATTGATTAAAAAAATCATTCACTGCTTCCGATAAAAATATTGTCTGTTACTCATAGCAGTGTTCAGTTACTCATAGCGGTGGTCTGTTACTCATAGTGGTGGTCTATCATACTTAAATAACACTCAGAATCTAGTATTCTACAAAGCTGTGTTATAAAGCTAGATAACACGTTCAATTCCTGAATTATTTCCCTATCATGTTGTAATACCTCATCGCCAAATCATTGTGGAAACCAAGACCAGTATGCCTGTACTTCCTTAACCCGCCCTTATGCAGTGGCACGGTCAGTCACATGACGAGAGAACATCTCATTGGCTCCCCAGAGAGAGGCCCGACCTTGAACGGGGTGTCATTATATCGCACGCCACATCCAACCGGATAGACATGTCACTCATGTGACAGCGAGGTCACCTGACCTTGACCTGGGCGTCGCATGTTACCCAGCAGCCTTGGGTTGACTATTTTTGCATATTGGGAGAAGGGGCAGGAGTCAAGGTGGTGGCCCGTCTCCATACACCTCCAGGTCACTGCCTCTTAGGTACAGGAGTCCGACAACATCATCACCGCCTGCTTTTGCATCATGTCACTATTTGAACATAGCGAGACATACAATGTCAGTTTCACACATATGGACATCATGTGCAGATATGTTTCTCTAATTATTAAATGTATCTTAATTACCTGACCATAATTGATATATTACTATGTAAATCTTGTTTCTTCTCACAGAAACCACTGAAGAGCATGTGATATTGGTACAGTAACAGTCACATGATTGCATCCTGTTACATCTATGTTGATGTTTGTCCAGAATCATTCCCAATGCTTTGTCCTGGTTGTCAGACCAGTGCTGGCAGGGCAGCAGGAACAAAAGGGATAGGATCCAAATGCCGACAAGGACTCGGGGAATGTAACCAAAAGGCTTTCAATAAAGAAACTCAAATCTACGTAGGAGTGGGAAAACACTAACATATTGAGAACCACACAGAACCACAAGGAAACACAAGGAGAACCAGCAGGTTAAAACAATAACACCTAGAGAACCACAAGGGACCTCAAGGAAACACAAGGAGAACCTGCAGGTTAAAACACTAACATAGAGAACCTCAAGGAACCTCAATGAGAACCAGCAGGTAAAAACACTAACACCTAGAGAACCACAAGGAACCTCAAGGAACCGCAAGGAATATAACGGGAGAGACTGATCAGAGTGAGATACAGGGGGGGGGAGACTTACCAGGACGCTTGGGTAAGGGGAAGGCAATGAGTGCTATGATGTTAAGAGCACAAAAGATGTAAGGACATCTTGGGACAGGTGGAGAGCCACTAAACAACATAAATACAGAGTCGGACCAGGACTGTTAATCACAGTAACACCCTTTATTGATACTGTAAGTGAAAATGTAATCTTAGAATTGGCTCAGAGCAATACATAAATGTTAAAATCATTGTTGTTTTATAATTAATTATTGATTTTCTGGAACCATGTTGCTTAAATGATCGAAGATAAAAGTGGTAAGCAGGCAATAAGGTTCAGGTGAGTGCTGATTCTGCCCCACATTTGAGCCAGATAATAATCAGTCCTTTTGTTTGACCATATGGGCCCGGTGAAATTCTCATATGCTTGTGTTGTCATGTGTTTGAGGCCACACGTAGCATGGGGGAAATCAGATGTGTGACCATAAATTGTAATGTAATTCTGACTCTAATACACTGCTCCAGGGTTTAATGACCCTTTTCTTTTTTACCCAGACGGAAGAAGCAGTGCTAATTGTATCCGAGTGACTGTTCCGCACTCTGGAGAGGAGGAGGAATTGAGTGCTTGTTTTCCGCTAGATAGCAGCTGGTCTGAGAACAGTAGCCTCAGGAGAAAGAGTCTGGCAGTCCTCCTGCAGCCGGCCGGGACTGCTGCTTGGTGGAACGGCCTTAATAAAGCCATGAGGAGGTTCTGTTGCTTGGTGGAACCAGCATAATAAAGCCATGAGGAGGCGAGGTACTGTTGCTTTGTGGAACTGCATAATCAGGACATGGGGAGGTTATGTTGCTTGATGGAACGGCCTTAATAATTACATGAGATGAGGTTCCGTTGCTCAGTGGAACCGCCTTATTACAGCGGAAAACAATCTTCATCAAATAATGATCTCATCATATTTCTAATTTTCCAATTTCAAAGTAGGCAAATAAATCAAGATACAATTTTATTTTTGGTGTCCAAGATCAGATTTAAATGAAGTGTTCTGGTATTTTATTTGTGTATGCAATCCTTTTTTGCAAATACCTTCACGGAGGAAGGTCAGAGACCGTCAGTGATACTGATGTCATGACTGAGACTCTTCCATCGTCTCCAACCTAATATTAAAACCAGCCAATCACCAGCCAGTGGCTCCTCATTAGCCAAGTCCTAATTAGTCTGTATCCAAACCTGTGTAAACTAAAGCATAATTGTCTACTATCGTTACTGTTCTTGTTTGTGTTTAAGATCCACTGAGCCGGTCTGGCCTGGACCAGTTCCTCTTGTGCTCTTGCTCTGGGTCAGGAGAACCAATGAGAACACACTAAACGTCCTTAAGATCTATAAAAGAGCAGCGACATCCAATGCTCCGGCCATGTTTTTTATCTGGGTTTGGACAACTCAGATAACTGCAATATAGAAAATCATTACATAATTACATACATTACATAATCAAAACAC
>NC_044054.1:15600918-15635918 GCF_902167405.1 Gadus morhua | reverse complement strand
GTGTGCGTGTGTGTGTATGCTTGTGGCCGTGCGGTGTGCTCGTGGCCGTGTGTGATTGTGCGCTTGTGGCTGTGCGTGTGTGTTTGTGTGCGTGCCTGTGTTTGTGTGTGTGCTTTTGGCCGTGCGTGTGTGTGATTGTGGCCATGTGTGTGTCTGTGTGTGTGTGCTTGTGGCCGTGCATGTGTGTGTGTGTGTGTGTGTGTGTGTGTGTGTATTCCTACTCTGTTTTAGCTCAGACTACGATACGGACTACTGGTTTCCTCCCTCTCACATGCTGCATCTCATCACCACTGGTAAACCTCTGCACCAAAATAGAGCCCCTCCTCCTCTCTCTCTCTCTCTCACTCTCCCTCCCTCGCCTTCTCTCTCCATCTCTCTCTCTCTCTCTCTCTCTGTCTCTCTCTCTCTCTCTCTCTCTCGCTCTCCCTCCCTCGCCTTCTCTCTCCATCTCCCTCCCTCTCTGTCTCTCTGTCTCTCTCTCTCTCTCTCTCTCTCTCTCTCTCTCTCTCTCTCTCTCTCCCATCTCTCTCTCTCCCCCTCTCTCTCTCTTTCCCTCTCTTTCGCCAACCATCTCTCTGAACCACACGCGTTCTGTAGGGGGACAGTAGTCACCTCTGTCCCTACCACTGTATTAGCTTACTTACATCATACGCATGTTCTTTATATCCGTTACCAGCCCCCCCCCCCACCTCCCTATCTCTATAAATGTCATGTGTGTCTCTTTAACCTGACCCCTCCTCGCATATAAAGCGTAACATGTAAACACCATGCCACGTGGGGCCTGGCGGGCAACAGGTGCTCTTACTGTAGTAGAGCGATTGATTCCACGCAAGTCTACTCCCCTTCCCACGCTCCCCCCATTCATCTCCCATTTCTCTCTCTCTCTCTCTCTCTCTCTCTCTCTCTCTCTCTCTCTCTCTCTCTCTCTCTCTCTCTCTCTCTCTCTCTCTCTCTCTCTCTCTCTCTCTCTCTCTCTCTCTCTCTCTCTCTCTCTCTCTCTCTCTCTCTCTCTCTCTCTCTCTCTCCGATATTTGCGAGAGCGGGGGGAGGGGGGGGGGGTGCTGGACTAGTACGGGCTGCATTAGGTTTATGAACGGCACGGATGCATCATGCTTCCATTTTTGTTCTGCTGAATCCCCCGGCGCTGCGAGGACCCGCTCACTGACAGTAGGTCGGAGTTACTGCATTTCCCAGGCAGGTCCGCGAGACCCCCGAGAACACGGGGAGGGGGCCACGGTGCAGCCCACGCGCAGCAGCAGTGACAGCAGCAGCAGCTGCAGTGATCAACACAGCGTCCCTGTTGCCCGTTCACACGGACCAAGCTGTTGATCCCCCCGACCGACCAGCAGACCAGACCGGGCGGACCGTCGTACATCTGGGACCACCGACCCTATTGGATAACAAAAACAACAACAACACTAATCGAATACTTTTGAACTCAAACGGATGGGGATGTGTCGCCGGACGGAAAACCACTGCGCGCAGACAGGATTTGTTTACTGATTTGACGAAATCACCGGGACGCAACGATGGATGATTCTGGTCGGGCTTTGATTATGGAGATCCGCGAGACTGCAGCAGCCGGGTTGTGATGCTCGCTGAGGGGAGGGTTTAGATCCCCGGGACACAGCCTTTCTTCGCCCCGCCAGGGGGACCGTCACCATGTCTCGGGCAGCGGCGATCGCCAACTCCCTCATCCGCCAGAAGCGGCAGGCACGGGAGCGCGAGAAGGCGAACTCGTGCCGCGGCACGGCGGGCAGTCCGAGCAACAGCAAGGGACCCAACGAGAAGCCCAGCAAACTCAACGTCTTCTCGCGCGTCAAATTATTTGGCTCGAGGAAAAAGCGGAAGAGAAGGCGACCCCCAGGTCTGCAGAGGAGTGAACTCCACCTCAGCCATCAGCTGCACTTCGACCACCACCATCACCATCCTCACCCCCATCAGCACCACCCTCACAACCGACCACCAAACATAAACCACCTTCTCCATCTTTAAGGTGTCTTTTCTATACCATAATGTAATGGGAAAAAAAGCCATGCCTCATATCAGGTATGGACCAGCAGCTAATAACATATGTATTTTCAAGGTATTTGTTTGTGGCATGAACAACATGTCTTTGGATATAGGGAGCAAGCTTTCGATGTGGGTACCTTCTTTACTTCCTGCTTCCTGCAGAGGCTATGGTCATGCGATCACATGACTCTGGAAGGTTCTGTACTTCATATCATATTCTAACTGTTGCCACCTCCTTTCCTTCCCGCCCTTCCCGTTTGCCTCTTCTCTGTATCCATCTGGTTCCCTCCTGTCATGACTGTCTTCTAATTTGACCCTCCTCGCTGTCTGTTTGACTTTGCCAAACTTTAAAATGTGTTATTTTGTCCGCCTGTCTTTTCACATCATATATCCTTCCGTCCTCGCCTCTCCCCTCCTCTCCTCTCCTCTCCCCTCCCCTCCTCTCCTCTCATCTCCCCTCTCCCCTCCCCTCCTCTCCTCTCCTCCCCCTCCCCCCTCCCCTCCTGACCTCTGACCCCAGAGCCCCAGTTAAAGGGCATAGTGACCAGGCTGTCCAGCCGGCAGGGCTTCCAGCTCCAGATGCAGCCAGATGGAACCATCGATGGAACCAAGGATGAGGACAGCACGTTCAGTGAGTCCAGCTCTGACCTCCATCTCTGGGCCATTCAAGACGTTATTGGGGCCTGCTCTTTTTTTTATTCCTTCTACTCTGACATTGTGTCAGTCCAGTTAGTGACAGGAGCTCAGAGGTCACCATGGGTGAATTCTAAGAAAACAGGCAGGAGTCAAGCAGGATTCACTCATCACTCAGCTGAGCCCAGCCCAGAGGGAACTAAGTGACTCTCTACATTCCTAGCACATTTTCAATCTGAATGTACTGCATAAAAAACGCCATAATTGCCCCAAAATAAGTGCAGAGCCAGATGAAGAAAGGTCTATTTAATGGTGTGAAGGAAATCTGCCTGGTTGTTCTCTCTCGCTGCACGTCGGGACTCGCTGTATCCCTCACACTCACACCCGTGATGAGGAGCTCGAGGAGCACCGTACACAGGGTCCTATGGAGGAGGCGGTGGGATGAATGGAGGCAATTAAACAACAATTAAATCTGAACAGAGCTGTGATCGATATCGATCGATATCGACACCCATCAGGCTAGCTGTTAGAGAGACTACATCACCCATCAGGCTAGCTGTTAGAGAGACTACATCACCCATCAGGCTAGCTGTTGGAGAGACGACATCACCCATCAGAATAGCTGTTAGAGAGACTACATCACCCATCAGGCTAGCTGTTAGAGAGACTACATCACCCATCAGGCTAGCTGTTAGAGAGACTACATCACCCATCAGGCTAGCTGTTGGAGAGACTACATCACCCATCAGGCTAGCTGTTGGAGAGATTACATCACCCATCAGGCTAGCTGTTAGAGAGACTACATCACCCATCAGAATAGCTGTTAGAGAGACTACATCACCCATCAGGCTAGCTGTTAGAGAGACTACATCACCCATCAGAATAGCTGTTAGAGAGACTACATCACCCATCAGAATAGCTGTTAGAGAGACTACATCACCCATCAGGCTAGCTGTTAGAGAGACTACATCACCCATCAGGCTAGCTGTTAGAGAGACTACATCACCCATCAGGCTAGCTGTTGGAGAGATTACATCACCCATCAGAATAGCTGTTAGAGAGACTTCATCACCAATCAGAATAGCTGTTAGAGAGACTACATCACCAATCAGACTAGCTGTTAGAGAGACTACATCACCCATCAGAATAGCTGTTAGAGAGACTACATCACCCATCAGAATAGCTGTCATCTAGTTCAATGGGTGATGTAGAGACTACATCACCCATCAGACTAGATGTTAGAGGACTAACTGCTGAATTCACCAAGGCTAAAAGTAAGGGAGACTGACTGCTGAATTCACTCAGGCTAGCTGTTAGAGACTAACTGCTGAATTCACCCATCGGGCTAACTTTTGGAGAGATTAACTGCTGTATTCACTCAAGCTAACTGTTAGAGAGACTACATGCTGTACAACTGTTAAACACACAGCCTTTTAGGTAATGAGATGCGATGCGATGAGTCAAAATAACATGGCCTTTAGAAATAAAACCTTTGTCCTTCTAAATGTGTGATACCAATATAATCACTCTCATGCTGTGAGATCCGTGGTGTCTCTGTAATTGCAGTGAGCGTATGTGCTTATTGTGGAGTGTTTGTGTGTGTGTGTGCTTTTTGAATACTCGTCTTCTCTTGTTTTATTTCTGCTGCTGTAATACCTGAATTTCCCTCCATGTATTGATAAAGTCTTATCTTCTGTGTGTGTGTGTGTGTGTGTGTGTGTGTGTGTGTGTGTGTGTGTGTGTGTGTGTGTGTGTGTGTGTGTGTGTGTGTGTGTGTGTGTGTGTGTGTGTGTGTGTGCGTACAGCTATATTTAATTTGATTCCAGTGGGACTGCGTGTTGTAGCCATTCAGGGTGTCCAGACCAAAATGTATCTGGCCATGAACAATGAGGGATTTCTCTACACCTCTGTAAGTCTCTCTCACACACACACACGCACACGCACACACATACAAACACACACACACATACATATACAAATGCACCCGCAACACACAGATACAGACACACACCGGGGCAAACCTGTGTGCCTGGGTGTGTGTCTGTTGTTTGTCTGTCGTGTTGTGTTTGTTGTCACTGTTTCATTTCCTTATTCCATTGATTTCCAAATGATTGTATCCCCTTATTGGATTTCATGCCCCTGTTCCTGTGTTCCGAGCGTCACAGTCGTGTGCCTGATGAAATTAATGAATGGGAATCCTAGTTTAGTCATCGTCTACGCGTTCACACCGGTCAGCCTCCAGTGTCTTTTGGCTCATGGAACACAATACAGAACGTCCACAGCTTCAGGCCTGTGGACAAACTGATTGGTTTGTTATCCAGAGTGCATGGCTTGACTTGTTCCATGGATGGAGCCAAAACCACACGCAAACACACTCAGTCGCGACGGCTTCTTGAACACACACACACACACACACACACACACACACACACACACACACACACACACACACACACACACACACACACACACACACACACACACACACACACACACACACTCAGTCATTTCAGTTCATCGGCATCCGGAACACACACAAACCCAGTCACATCGGCTTGCTGAACACACACACACACTCAGACACGCCGGCCCCCTTGAACATCACATCACATGGTACATGTCTCTGCACCCAGCGGACAGACGGCGGCCCTCCTCTGCGTGTGCGTGCGTCCCCCCACCCCCCGGCCGCCCGCCCCGTGGGGCTGGTTGGTATTCTGGACAGAGAGCCGGCTGCCATGGAGACAGAGGAGTCAGGAAATGCAGATGTCAGCAGTATCAAATTGTTGCAGTTTGTTTTCAGAGTCTACAGAGCGTTGGGGGGGGGGGGGGGGGGGGGGGGGGGGGGGATTGGCTCAGACTGGGGGTTCTCTAGCCAGAGGGTGAGGGACAGGCCCGGCTAAATGGATGAGTCTATGATTGTTTTGTTCATCCGCCCATCCATTCATCCACTCACACGCCCCATCCGTCCATTATTTCAGCGTCAGTGTTGCTGACCCTGACCTTTAGTAGTCCATGTTGCTGCTTCTGTATGCGCTGGGCCAGTGACTCAGATGTGGTCAGTGTGCGATGGCTCATACCATCTCCGGGGTCGCGGTCAACACAAAATGAGTGTCCAGCAGAGAGTAGGATGGGTGTTGGAACATGGCTTCACGCTTTGACTCGCTTCGATGAGTCAACTTCAAAGTTGAAATAGTTTGGACTTTGAGCACAGCGTGAAGGTGGAGGAAGTGAGCTGTTCCGTCGACGCTAGGTTGGAGCCACCAACGCTAGGTTGGCTTCCATGCTCAGCTCCATAGGAATCATGAGGCCACCCCTTCCACCTGCAGCTTGTTGGTATCTTCCAGTAGGAGATTTACAGTGGAAGGGCTTAGTCTTTGGGAGAAGAACGTGACATTCCAAGCTGACGGTTCCATCGTAACAATTCATTCATTAACTCACTCATTCATGTGAACTGATGCCGCGGCCCCGCCCTCCTGCGTTACAGGAACACTTCACCCCGGAGTGCAAGTTCAAGGAGTCTGTGTTTGAGAACTACTACGTGACGTACTCCTCCATGATGTACCGCCAGCAGGCCTCGGGCAGGGCCTGGTACCTGGGCCTCAACAAGGAGGGCGGAGTCATGAAGGGGAACCACGTGAAGAAGAGCAAGGCCGCCGCCCACTTCATCCCCAAACCCCTCAAAGGTACGCACCAGGACGGAGGTACAGCGCCTCAGACATTCAACTGATGGAGCACACATTCAGCTAAAGCCTTAATCTGTGTGTGTGTTTCTGTGTGTGTGTGTGTGTGTGTGTGTGTGTGTGTGTGTGTGTGTGTGTGTGTGTGTGTGTGTGTATGTGTTTCTGTGTGTGTGTGTGTGTGTGTGTGTGTGTGTGTGTGTGTGTGTGTGTTTCTGTGTGTGTGTGTGTGTCTGTTTGTGTATCTGTGTGTATGTGTGTGTGTGTGTGTGTGTGTGTGTGTGTGTGTGTGTGTGTCTTCAGTGGCCATGTACAGGGAGCCATCTCTCCACGACCTGACGGAGTTCTCGCGGTCAGGGAGCGGGACCCCCACCAAGAGCCGCAGCGCCTCAGCTCTGCTCAACGGAGGAGGGAAGACCCCCACTGACTCCTCCTAGCCCCCACACACACACTCACGCTCACGCACACACACACACACACACACACACACACACACACACACACACACACACACACACAGACACACGCAGACACACAGATACATATAAACACACACACAGATACAAAGACACACAAACACACACACACATACAGACACACACACACACACACACAAACATAGATACACATGTATACAAACCCACACACACACAGATACACATACACACTATTACAAACACAAACACAAGGACACACATTGATACACACACACACACACACAAACACAAACTCAAACATACATAAAAGTGGAAACTCCAGGCTACCCAAATGAAAGAGCTCCCAGTAATAGAGTCTGGTGCATTAGTGTAATGAGCACAACAGACCAACATACCAATCAGTGGAACTACCTGGCTCAGTGCAAGAGGGAGCTCAGGAACCTGGAACTTTCCATTACTGCATACACTCACAGGCACTCTCACACACACACACACACACACACACACACACACACACACACACACACACACACACACACACACACACACACACACACACACACACACACACACACACACACACACACACACACATGCATAGAAACTCACAGGCACACACACTCACACACACAGAAACACACACACACACACACACACACACACACACACACACACACACACACACCCACACACACACACACACACACGCACACACAGAAACACACATAGATCTCAGGCAGACATGCCTGCACAGCAGGCTACTGAGGGGTGGAGGTAGATGAGCAGAGCAGGAAGAGCACAGAAGACGAGAGAGAGGAGGAAGAGGAGGGTTGGAGTGAAGGAGTGAAGAGAGGAAGAAGAGTGCTATTTATTCCCCCTGTACGGACCCCACTGTGACCTACTGTGATGTAAATACAACTATCACACCCAGGACAATCACGTCGGAGCAGCTGTAGTCTGCAAAGGGACCCTGCTCTGGGTTTGACTACTCTTCCCTGGAGTCCTGTTCCAGATACTGTATTATATCTTAACATCTGAGAGGGAAAAGGTGTGAGAGTAGCGCACAAGAGAGCAGAAAGACAAACGGAGAGACACAGACGGAGCTGTGGATTACGCAGACTGTTAAGTACAGAACCAAAGAGTTTAAAGTTTCCGCTGAAGTATCGCTTGAAAAAAGAAAGGCACAAAATTGAAGGGAAGAGGAGCAGAGACAGAGAGCTGGGAAGAATGAGAATTACGCTTTTTATCTATTATACCGAATGCTATGTTTACACAGAGCTCCTGGGTCGAGGTAGGATTTTTCAGAACAGCTTCAGTATTCCTTGTACTCTTATCATTGAATCCGTGGATTTATTTGCATGCGTGTGTCTAAGTCTGTACGCCTGGCGAGTCAGAAGCCGCTGTATATAGGGGATGCTTGTGTGTGTGTGTGTGTGTCTGTTTGTGTGTGCGTGAGAGTGAGCGAGAGAGAGAGAGAGAGCGAGAGAGTGTTTAATTGTGAGCACAGCCGTGTCCATCTAGGAAGAGGTTGGCAAGAGGTCCTCCTCTCAAATCCCCGAGGACTCTGGTGATCTGTATATGCTTCTCTGTGTTTCCTTCTTCCCGCCAACGCATTCCTTTCCGTTCGTTGGGTCATCGTTGTCTGTTTGTTTGTTTGTTTGTTTGTTGTTGCATGGAAGCTGTGGACGTCTGCTCAGTAGCAGCATGCTGCAGGTCCGCTTCTCCTGCTCTGTGTCCCCGACGACAAAAGAGAATCACTAGTGACCAATAGCGTCCCACCAGAACACTAGTGAGCCAATGGGAGGGTCTATGGACACAACAGGACAATTAGTATTGCACCAGGATATAGTCAGTGGACCAATGGCGTTGGACCAGAGCTCTGATGAAGAACCAACGGGTGCACAGATTATCGTATTTTGGTTCCTGCCGAGGAAAAACTAGAAATGCACTAAATAAACTCTTTCTAAGGAAATGTCATGTGATTCATGTCTTATTCAAACAATGCTTGTGTTAAGGTGAATGCTCATGTTTGCTCGTCACAGCCATAAGGAAACAAAAGAGCCAAACGGCAGTGGCAGCTAGTGAGTGGTGGCGAGTGAGTATGGACACTGATCAGAGAACGGCATCACTGCTTATCCAAAGGAAATAAATACTTGTGGTGTGTGTGTGTGTGTGTGTGTGTGTGTGTGCCTGTGCTAATAAAAAGCAATTTTTAATTTTAAAAAATATTTATGGATAGGCTACAGAAAACACGATACAACACAATAAAGTGCAAGGGTCAAACATGAGGAAAACACTGTAGATTAGGTAGATAACAGCGATACAAAAGTTTTAGTAACGTTTTTTCACATTGCAAGAATCCAGATATACGTCTCATGTTTCAGAAACGTCATATTCCTAAAGCATTTCTAATTGTTTCAGTAAATTCACATCACAGGACGTGCAATATATCTTTAATTAACTTAAGGTAGTCCTGATATATAAAAACCTCTCTAGTAGTGTCTGGACATAAGGACTAGGAGGGAAAGCCTTTTGTAAAGAATCAAATAGTTATCTACAGTCTACAAAATCAACAGTAAAGACTGTACACTAACATGTACATTCAAAAATGTTAAATTACATAGTTGGGATTGCAAGGTTAATTTAACAGATGCTAAATCCCTTTCCCAGTCCCATGAAGTCCTGCACAGCGACCGAAGATAAACACAATCACAAGCACACAACATGTGGTTGTGTGCACAAACACACACAGAGTTCAGATTAAAGAACAAAGAAATGATAGAAATGAATATATACGGTTTTGGTATTGTTGGAGAGGAGCACCGAGATGACGCTCAACAGCGGGAGAATTCCACTGATGATGCGATCGATCTCTGTCTCACAGAGGGTCTTCACAGTGGGGGGCCCCTCTTCTAACTCAGTAAACAGAAGCACGGCTCCACCGTCGAAGTATCCGGTGTGATGTTTTTCTTTTGGCAGGCTGTAACTCGCTCTTTCCTTGACAGTTGATCAACACACAACCGGTCTGACCGGCTGTTTGGGAGGAGGTGAGAGTTCAACACGTACTCCTCCTCCTCCTCCTCCTCCTCCTCCTCCTCCTCCTCCTCCTCTGATTCCTGAAGCTTCCGGCCTCATCGCACTCCTGTCTAGCTCATGAGGCCACCAATCAGCTCCGACTCTGTGCTGTGCTTGTTAAAGTCCTTCCGTCCATCCGTCCCATGTTCCACCCGATCTGTCCGTCTGTCTGTCGGCCAGCTCAGACCACTTGCTTGGACTCCCACGCCTGGAAAATAAATCACGAGCAAAATGAGAGGGGGTAGAGATGCTTGCCAACATACACACGCACACACACACACACAGCACTCGCACACACTCAGCCACACACCCACCCCCTCCTCCACCCACCTTGGCCTTCTGCATGACGGTGCCGCGGCCGGACGTGGCATAGCAGGACGGGGGCCGCTTGCGGAGCTCGGAGGCTGAGTTGACGGGAACGCTCTCAGTGTAGACCTTCTCTACCTTCCTGCCCTGGGCCTATACACACACACACACACACACACACACACACACACACACACACACACACACACACACACACACACACACACACACACACACACACACACACACACACACACACACACACACACACGCATACGCACACACATGAACACACTCATGAGGCTGAGGAAACATCAGAGACGACCAAACTGTTGACCACAAACTAGAGGCCGACCCATTTATCGGCGGGCCGATATTACCGGCCGATATTAGGCGTTTTCCAAACTATCGGCATCGGCATTTATAATGACAGATTAATTTATATTTTAAAAAATATATATATATTATTTTTTGGGTTATTGTGTTTTTGTTCAAAGGACTTTGTGTGTCATATCTTAAGTTTGTATTTTTAGACATTTTATTTACCAGAACTTTAATATATTTTGATGTTCTTTTCTGTTGTGACAATAAAACAATACAATAAAGTTTATTTTTAAACTGCAATACCTTATTATTTTAGCGAGGCCTCATAATTAATAAAATAACCAATGTTAGGGAAATCTCTTTATGTTTTGTTAGGCGTTTCTGGAATTTCTTTTTTATGTATCGTATCGGCCTTAAAAATCCTTTATCGGTCGGGCTCTACCACAAACTTCTTCTAAATCCGAGCAGAGGAACCTCAATGGCTACTTTCCTTTATAGTATTAGGATCGATCTTCAGGTATCTTCAGCATTATGGTGCCGTGACAGTGTGGATCGAGAATAGATAATAGAATGATAACAGTTGAATTAATAACCATGGTTACATTATGTTTAGAGTGCACTGTGCATGCTGAAGCTAAATTTATAATGAGAAGATTAATAGGAGCGATAATGGAAAAAAGGAGAGGCTATTTGTCTGGGGCTCCTTCATGCATAATTCATCCCCCATCAATATTATCGGAGAGCGTAGCCACACACACCACAGAGCTGGTCTGGTCCCAGTGGCTCACCTTGATGCTGTTCCTGCTGTCAGTGGGCGGGCCTAGTGCCCCGCCAGCCAATGACTTCTTTAGGTTCTCCTTCACCTCCGTCAGTCTGAGCTCTAGCTCCACCCTCTCTTCTTCTCTCTCTTTACAGACCACCTCCAGCTGGGCCAGGCGCTGCTCCCCCCGGAGGTCTGTACACACACACACACACACGCACGCACACACACACACACACACACACACACACACACACACACACACACACACACACACACACACACAGACACACACACACACACACACACACACACACACACACACACACACACACACACAGAGACACACACCCAAGGTCAGACCGGGATCTATACGTCCGGAGACAGCGGCGCTGGGATGGCTCCTCACTTGCTCCGCTCCTCAGCTGCTCCTTCACCTCCCTCCTCTCCTGGCGGACGGACAGCAGGGTGTGCTTCAGCTGCTCCTTCTCCTCCTCCAGCTCCTCCTTCTGCCTCAGGTACCGCCTGGCGTCCTCCTCCGCCCGTGTCTTCCCGTAACGACCGTACTGGTTCACGTCTGGAAAACCACTCAGCGCTTGAGAACCCGTCGCCCCTGCCCTCGAGCCAGGCACTCGACCCTAACCCTAACACTCACAGGAAGTGGTCTGTTTCCGTCATTAAACAAGACCTCCAGACCTTGACGTGGCTTTAGAGAGCCAGGGAGTGTGGCCATCACGGAGAGACTAACTAACATGCGGGACGTCCACGTGAGAAATAGATACTGCAATAAACAGGTAAGGGGTGAATACTGACTGGAGGCGTGTCTCTTCACGGCCGCCTGCTGTTCCGTCCTATCAGAGCCTCTGCTGGAGAAGGAGGCGTGGCGTCTCACCTGGCCTGGTTTGGCCTCCACTGCCCCATCCTGCCCGGGAGTATATATATATTATACCTACATACATACATATAGATATACACACACACATACATATACATGGACATACATAGATTATATTCACAAACATTACCCTAAAACTCAAACTGTTAGCTTAGGATGTTGTCGTATGTGGCTGAAAGTGATTACAAATACAGAAGGAAGATGCAGGCTGTGTTTGGGTGGCCGGGCTGGAGGTCCAAAGCTGTTCTGATATTATTCTTGATATGTGGTGATCATCATTAATGACGGAATGTTCAGCCAACAGTAACAGCTGTTGGCAGCAGCAGAGTGAAGCTGTCATGTCATGGTGTTCACCCAACATAATTTAGAAGTGTACCAGTGTATTATAGTGTGAATTACTTTTAAGGGAGCATGAGGTATTTACACCTTCAGCAACTGATGCTTTCATTATTATTCCTGCGTTGGGAATAAAACCAATTTCAGCTTTATGATCACAAAAATGTATTGTCTCACCAGAATACTTTCGTAGACCTCGTCATACATTCTGGAGTCGACTGAATTGCTGCTAGAGGAAATTGTGCCTGTTTTAGCCCACCTGTCGGACACAGACAGACAGACAGACAGACAGACAGACAGACCTTAATAAACAAACCAAGGGAATCAAAATCATTGAGTAGAGGCTGAGGGGGTGAGTAGAGGCAGAATGAGAGGGTGAGTAGAGGCTGAATGAGGGGGTGAGTAGAGGCTGAATGAGGGGGTGAGTAGAGGCTGAATGAGGGGGTGAGTAGAGGCTGAATGAGAGGGTGAGTAGAGGCTGAATGAGGGGGTGAGTAGAGGCTGAATGAGGGGGTGAGTAGAGGCTGAATGAGAGGGTGAGTAGAGGCTGAATGAGGGGGTGAGTAGAGGCTGAATGAGGGGGTGAGTAGAGGCTGAATGAGGGGGTGAATAGAGGCTGAATGAGAGGGTGAGTAGAGGCTGAATAAGGGGACGAGTTGAGGCTGAATGAGGGGTTGAGTTGGGGTATAATGAGAGGGTGAGCTGAGGTAGAATGAGAGGGTGAGTTGAGGTAGAATGAGAGGGTGAGTAGAGGTAGAATGAGAGGGTGAGTAGAGGTAGAATGAGAGGGTGGGTTGAGGTAGAATGAGAGGGTGAGTTGAGGTAGAATGAGAGGGTGAGTTGAGGTAGAATGAGAGGGTGAGTTGAGGTAGAATGAGAGGGTGAGTTGAGGCAGAGAGGGTGCAGACTGACTGGAAGGAGTTCCTGGCAGCGTGTTGGATGTCACTGAGCGTCTCCACGTCTATGTAGTCGTAGTGCAGCTCCTCTGGCAGGGTGCTGCAGCCCGTCTTCGCCAGCAATACACCCAGCCAGCGCCCCAGATCCTCCCAGCAGCTAGCCTGGTGCACACACACACACACACACACACACACACACACACACACACACACACACACATACACACACACACACACACACACACACACACACACACACACACACACACACACACACACACACACACACACACACATTATCTATTTCAACTCGGAAAACCACTTTCCCTGAATCCAGCACAGGGACAACACTATACACTATACAGGCCATACATTGTGTTCTATATGCTATGTAGCTGTGTATGTAGTCCTGTACAGAGAACATTATTACTATACAGGCCATACATTGTGTTCTATATGTTATGTAGCTGTGTATGTAGTCCTGTACAGAGAACATTATTACTATACAGGCCATACATTGTGTTCTATATGTATGTTAAGTGGGTTGTTTCGTACCTCCAGCGCCAGCAGCTCCTTGCCGGCCTGCAGCACACGGAAGGAGAAGGGGTGCTTGGGCCCCAGGCCCCCGGGGACCACCTCGGCCCCCACAAGAGGCACCGCGATGACGGGGGGGCGGGTGTCCCCCGGGTCCCGCTGCAGGTACAGGGTCCCCCCACGCAGCACACACCAGCGCTCCTTCCAGGCTCCGCCCAGACACACGCTCAGGTAGCCTGCACACACTCAGCATCGTTTAGTCATGTCTACCAGGCTCAGGGTCCACTCAGCATCGTTTAGTCATGTCTACCAGGCTCAGGGTCCACTCAGCATCGTTTAGTCATGTCTTCCAGGCTCAGGGTCCACTCAGCATCGTTTAGTCATGTCTTCCAGGTTCACGGTCGAGTCACCATCATTCATTCATTCATTATTTTGGTATGAAGTCACCAATAAAATTAACAAAGCGCATATGTGTTCAGATTATCATCATGCATTGCTAGCATTTTGAAAAACCTAAATATATTTCTGTCAAACATCTTAAACCTGCACTATATCTGGTTCTCGTTGGCACCCTCTGGTGGCTTGGGTTGCTGCGACATTTGTAGATATATCAATTTCAGTGTCTTCTGAGATTTTCCGACATTGGATGGGGCAAAAGTAGCCTGGTTCTACCAGACTCTCGTACTTCATTTCATTTGTACAGAGTCTGGACCTACTCATTTGACAAACGTTAACTCACTTGAAGGCGGGTGTCTGTTTAAGTTAAAACTATTGGATCTGCCCAGTGCCACTCTGGATCTGCCATAACAAATCGCTAACGTTTGGCCGTGAATCACGTTGCGCGCAGGCTGTAAACAAACCAAACACCGTGCGCGAAGATGTCCGTCAAAGAGAGCTGACTTTAACGTCATTGATCTCAGCCACTCCCTCTGTTCGCTGATTGGACGCAGAAAATTTAGACGGAGAAAACCCACTAACATACCCAAACCCAGACCTAGTACTGAAGGGAAATTCAAATTGAGCAGAAGTACTTAGGCGGGCGGAACCAAGCTAGAGAAAAAGTGGATGAGAAAAAAAATATTTATAGAGAAAAATCTGTGCATCGATTGGCTGAAGATTGGGTGCGCTGTTATTTTAAACTTTCAAATTATTTTATAATATAATGATTTAAAAAACTGCACTAGAAAAGTGTAGTGCAGATTAAATAGATTTGTATGATTATGTACTGTCTACAAAAGGAAGGTCAGAGGTCAGGTAGAAATTGCTCTATGATACTATTGGGTATTCATCAATCTGCGGTAACATCAATGAGCCATTCTTGACTTAAATGGTTGCGCTCACCGGTGCAAGTGTTGTCTTGGTTATCAGACGAGGAGGGTGGGTCTCCTGGCAAGGGGGGCTTCCGTTTGGAGAAGCTGATGATGCGGTTGATTTTCTTCATGGATCCCGTGAGCTCAGACAGTGGTCCCCGTTTTCCCCGGCCTTTAAAAACAAATTCAAAGTTGGTACATTTTAGAAACAATACAATACAAAAAATAAAAGCATACATTTTATTTTTAACCCATGAATGGTGAAGGCCTTGTCTACACAAGTGTTTCCTCTCTTCAAAACCTGAACGGTCAGACGAGAGAGGAAAGCCACATGGTTCCTGGTCAATTACTGGGATAACCTTTCAGCACTGCCCGGGAGTTTCCCTACTCACACAGCTATGTTCTGGAAGATCTCCGTACTGCCCCCTTTAACACATGGCATAGCAACGCTGGAATGGAAAGGGCCAAGGGGCCGTCCAGTAGAGGGGGCTACTGCAACACATTCATCGATTCACCGCCGTAAAACTCACAGACTGAGAGGACCTCGCTCATTTTGATTTCAGCCATTCTATGAAAAGGCTAGAGATATCATCGATATTGTGAGCGAATGACCAGAAACGCATTGGAACGTTAAGATAAACAGCCAACGATTCATAGATGTTGGAGCATTGTGATTGGTTTGCTGGCTTGACGTGAAAGCATCTTGTGTGACAGACATAAGACCTTTATGCTTCTCCCGGCAATGTGACTGCTTTAATGCCCAACACAACCGTGCGTGACCTGGAAATGTTACTAGATCGTCGACAGGCAAATTACTGGTGCAGATTTCCAGGGAATTTATCCCTGTTCCCATTCACACATGACCCCATGAATGACATCTTCTGGAACTTTGCAGGGAAAGAGTGCATTTGGGAAAGGGCCCGTGGACATCAGTTGTCAACCAACACTGGAATTGTGTGAGAGACGCTGAAATCACCTCAGACCTCACTGGGCGTCAACAATACGCGATACAAGGGCGCGTTTGTTTTGTCTAAAACATTGCCGTACTAGCCTACGGTTCTATGAGTCCTTATCGCTGCATTTCTATTATTGAACTCGATTTGCCGCATCATCCAAAGCAATGTCCGCTGGTAGACCGCGGCCCCTCAGTTCCTGCCCCTTCTCAGAGACTGTGCATTAGATACACACCTGAACCTGTACAGGCCTGTACATATCAAACAGAGATCTCTCGTGAGCTCCTTGTGTGAACGGCCTGAGGCGGCTGGGAGTGTAATGGGCCTTGCAATGTAAACAGCGGAATTTGGAATCTATAATCAAATCTGATTTGATTATAGTAATCAAAAATCTGTTTATGTCTTAATATTTCTCTCAAACAAACATGATCGAGACATTTTGTTCATGAAGGTTGTTGCCCCAAATACGTCTCATAATGACATTGTTCACATAAGCATACGCTATATAGTAGTATAGAAGTATAGAAGAGGCAATCAAGGATACATGGTGAACACTCCAAGTAACAGCTGTAGACACTGGGTTACGATCTACGGTGTGTATTTCAGGTCACCTCCAGGTGCAGCACGCCACGCCCAGTCTACTTCCTGTGATGTCCGCACAATGGCAGGAAGAATACAGGAAGGATACTCTATCGGCGCTGCCTCACTTCCTGTGTCCGGCAAACTGTCCCGTGTTAAGCTGGGTTCAGGGTCCCGCTGGCCGTAAACAAGCACAGAGAACATCTCCATGTTCGCCTTTGACCCGCCTCGCTGTCATCTGTTATTCCACCCTTCCAGGCCTCATCCTTTCTGTGTTTCTATGCTCTGTGTGTATTTTTTTTTGTGCGCACTGAAACGTGTCTGTGTTTGTATGCTTTGGTCCTTTACTCTGAGTTTGTTCTTTACCGTGAGTTGAATCAGTGTTTCATATTTGATTGGTGATTGAGGTTTGTGCTGTGATGCGTTGACCCATGAAGATGAGATCCAGGCTCAGCCAGTCCATTAGGGCTGGTGTGTTAGTGGGGGCCCAGGTGGGAGTGTACCCCAAACAACAGTGTCCTGCATGGAGCCAACCCGTAGGACCACAGCCCTGTCACAACCTTCGCCCGATTGGGGTTTGAACCAGGGCCCTCTCATGTAACCCACGCTCCCCACCAGGTTTAACAGAGGAACCTTACCTAGCGTGTCGCCGTCCCTCCCGGGGGCCAGGGGGTCCCCTGGGGGCCCGCTATCCGAGTCGGAGGCCCCTTTGTCCGTCACTCGCATCTGGTCGGAGGGAACAGAGAACAACAGCGTTGACCATCTTCCTCCAGCTTACAGGAGGAGGAGAAGAAGAAGAAGAAGAGGGAAAGAGAAGCTGGAAAGGAAAGGAGGTGGAGGGGGGCTACACAGACAGACAAACAGACGTATAGATGGATAGAAAGAGAGAGGGACAGATGGGAGGCGAGACTCGGGTTGACGACCTCCCATGGACAGACTCCATGCAAAACGTACACACACCCACCTTATCGAGCTCCATCTTCCTCTGGATGATGGGGGACGGGGCTCCTTCATGGGACTCTGTGTTGCTGTTCACGCTGCTGGCGTCCTGGACCACCTGAAGGGCGGAGGGGAGCAACGCTGACCACCACATCATTCCATACCAGGGTTGTTGTTTTAAACTGCAGCCTCCCTGTGCCAGTGTATCGCCAGCCTTCGGTCGGTTATATGTACGTTGTTTTCTAATTCTAATTCTATAATGCAGCTGTACTGTGTGTTGACGATCACACGTAGTATAAGTCTGTAAATATGTCTGTATATATGTCTGTAAATATGTTTGTGAATATATGTCTGCATATATATATATATATATATATATATATATATATATATATGCCTGTATAGACATGTCTCTGTGAGTCTCATTTTCCTGCTCAGTTCCTTCACAACCCTGTTCAACCCTCCTCACTCACGGCCTATGAGTGAGGAGGCTCTCAGCCCGAGCGGATCATGGGCCTCCTGCTCACACACTGAACACACAGGGGCCTTGAAGAGCTGAGTGCTACAGGGCGTTATGTGGTGTTCCCTCGGGGCAGGGGGCGGTACCTTGAGCCAGCGCTGGGCCTGCTCCTTGCTCTGCACGGCCAGCACGAGGGCCTCGCCGCCAGGCAGGGAGAAGCGCAGCTCGTGCCTCTTCTTGCGGCCCTCCTTGGGGACGTAGATGACGTTGCAGAGGTTCAGCGGGAGCTCCGTGTTCGGGGTGCTGTCCTTGATGCTCTTGTAACACTGTCCGTTGAGGGGGAGCAGGGAGGGTGGAGGGGGCGACGAGTACACAGAGATAAGACCGGGTGAACTAGGTCAAATTAACGCATTTTCAACCATAAAGCCCATAGCACGCCACAGTGGCTGGCAAATCTAAATAATCCTTTTGGATTTTACACGAAGTGACTGAGACATACAGCCCGCTACACGGGAGCTCGTTGGCCTGCTCCGTTAAAACAATCATTCTTTAGTTTTTTGGGTCATGCTCCCACACAATTCATTCTTTCTGTGGTTTGGGCTTAAGACTGAATAATAAGACGGATTGAATATACACATAACTATTTTAAGATAAGATTTGGGTGCACAAGCTTTTTAGCTTTGATTTATTGGACTGTTCCTCTGGAGGCTGAGTAAGTCCCCTCTGACCAGCGCAGTAGATATTGTGAGCATAGGAAGTGAGACCATTCATCACCCTTGTGCTCGATGGCAAAGGAGAAAGGACATCCTAAACGATGAAGGGTAGTCAGTGGCATTGCAGAGAAAACACAATGGCCTCTTCTTAGGCGATAAGAATAAACAGACATCAGCCCGTTCTTCATATCCTAGTAAAGTGAACCATGCATCCGCGTCTGCGATCTATAAAAGAACCTCTTACATTTGTCCAGCTTCCCAGACCCTTCAAAACAACACACCTTTGTGTTTCATTTCCTTTACGCTGTGATACTTGCAGATGGACATCTTGTCCATCTTCCTGGGCTGCATCTCCCTGCCTACCTGCAGCTTGTTGTCCCTGACGACGGCCAGCTGCTTGGTCCACTGGCCGAAGCGCTTCTTGCGTAACAAGAAGGCACAGATGCGGCAGTCCCGGACCGACCCGTTGGAGGGGTCCTCGGCGGCCCACGTCCCGGCCTGGTCCCGCCCCTTTGCCTCCTCGTCCTCTTCCTCGTAGGACTCGTACGAGCTGCTGACCGCGTCAGAGTCGTTGTCTGGGCGGAGACAAAGAGGATTCATTGGGCGTTATTACACGCTATTAGTGGTGTGAACAACAGACAAAGTTACTGCTTCAGGTGTCGCCTCACTCTGGCCAGGTCACACTCTTTCTAGCGGCCGTTCAGCTCAGAGAACCCACTGCATGACTTTATATCAGCCAGGAGTGGCCTCCTGGGCTCGCTCTACTTCCAGTTCCTGGTTCAGATGTTTCCCTGGTAACCTCAGCCTCCTCGGTATTCCTAATGATCTCCCCTGTGCCAATCAGTGAGATGTGCTCACCAGTGTGATTCTCTATTTAACTCTTCAGGTTTTGTATCTGTTTGTTCCTGCATTCTTCCGTCTTTGTGTTTTGCCCACAGGCCTGATTCATTGATCATGTCTGTTTGTCAGTGAATTGGAATCATTTCTCCATTTGTTATCCCTTCTGCCAGTGCTGCGCTCTCCGTACACCAATCAGGACTCTCCGAGGTCTGGGTAGGGGAGCAGGAGGCTTGGGGTCCGGGTGGGGTTCTGGGTGGGGGTCTGGGTTGGGGACCAGGAGGCTGGGGGCCTGGGTGGTGGTCGGGGTGGGGGACCAGGAGGCTGGGGTCTGGGTGGGGGAGGAGGAGGCTGGGGTCTGGGTGGGGGTCTGGGTGGGGGAGGAGGAGGCTGGGGGGTCTGGGTGGGGGTCTGGGTGGGGGAGGAGGAGGCTGGGGGGTCTGGGTGGGGGTCGGGGTGGGGGACCAGGAGGCTGGGGTCTGGGTGGGGGAGGAGGAGGCTGGGGGGTCTGGGTGGGGGTCTGGGTGGGGGAGGAGGAGGCTGGGGGGTCTGGGTGGTGGTCGGGGTGGGGGACCAGGAGGCTGGGGTCTGGGTGGGGGAGGAGGAGGCTAGGGGGTCTGGGTGGTGGTCGGGGTGGGGGACCAGGAGGCTGGGGTCTGGGTGGGGGTCTGGGTGGGGGAGGAGGAGGCTAGGGGGTCTGGGTGGGGGTCGGGGTGGGGGACCAGGAGGCTGGGGTCTGGGTGGTGGAGGAGGAGGGGGACCAGGAGGCTGGGGTCTGGGTGGGGAAGGAGGAGGGGGACCAGGAGGCTGGGGTCTGGGTGGGGGAGGAGGAGGGGGAGGCAGACTCACAGGAGTTCTTGGGGGGTCCGTTGAGCCTGGTGCTGGGGTAGTTATCGTCAGCGTCCTCATAGTACGCGTCCTCCACACAGTAACCAGAGCCTGGAGGGACGGGGGAGACACAGACCACTGTGAGGGACGGAGTGGGTGAGGGGGAGGCAGAGGGGGAGGGAGAGGGAGACAGAGAAAGAGAGAGAGAGAGTAGGAGAGTAGGAGAGAGAGACAAAGAGTGGGAGAGAGAGACAGACAGACAGACAGACAGACAGACAGACAGACAGACAGACAGACAGACAGACAGACAGACAGACAGACAGACAGACAGACAGACAGACAGACAGGGAGACAGAGACAGAGAGATTGTGTGTACTGACTGTGTGTCCCTGGGCCTAGGTACTGTTCAGGGGGAACAGCTTCTTCATAGTAGTCATCAGCAACTGGCGTGGCCGGCCGAGGAGGTAGTGTGGTCAGCCGTGGAGGGGGCGTGACCGGCCGTGGAGGGGGCGTGGTCAGTCGTGGAGGGGGCGTGGTCAGCCGTGGAGGGGGCGTGGACGTGGGTATCTAGGGAACCAATCACAATCCAAAATCAAAACTCAGGATAATTAATTTATAGATTTAGATATATAGATATATATAGAGAGAGAGGCAGAGAGAGATTACCGATTTTATGAGGATAGTTTTCTCCTCTTCTTTCTGCTCCACAGGAGACGCACTGAGCATGTGCAAATCACAGTCTGCAGAATAGGTGAGGGGAACAAAGTTGATGTATATATATATATATGTATTATATATATTGATATCGAAAAGCCCTAACAACCACAAAACACTACCATGTTACACCCCTGAAAGTACCATGGTACTGGTCACTGCCACGTTACCAGGGGAAATCACAAATGTTTAATTTAGTTATTTGTTATCATTCAATTGAAATGTAGATCAGGGTTAATAAACTATGGGTAATACTTTGAGTAATAGTAGCCAAATGTTATTGTCAAGGTATTTTAATCACTGAGCCACTGCATATAAGTCACAGAACGTGTGGTTTGTTGGTTCAAAACATTTAATCCAGCAGGGCCAGAAGTCTTCTCCCAACAGGAAGAACAAAACCAGGGGTCTCTATCAAACATACCAGAGGTCCCCACCCCCCCCCCTCCCAGCCAATCACATGGCTGCCTTGGGAATTCAGAGGAACTTGTTAACCGAATGTTTGACCCAATTTCTTGCAAAGCTCACAAGCTTAGGAACAAACCCAGAGATATGGAAAGGGGTGGCTGGAGCCTACTCACCAAAATCATCAAAGAGGGACTCGACAAAGCTTGTGCCGTTGCCATAGAGACAGCTGTTCATGTAGAGGTCTGACCCATTCCCTAAACAAGAGAAGAAAGATTGAGGTGGAAGCTAGTCTGATTATCTCCAAAACATCGACGATAAACAACTGGATTATCGAACAATGCAATGTTTTCCCACCGAAAGAGGAAATGCTTTGGAGCAGGATCTGAATTTTGAAAAGTTTGTTTCACTAGTAGTGACATTGAAAATATACATGTCTATATGCGCATGGTTGTTTGAAAACAAACTAACTGTTTCACATCTTGCATGCAGCTTTTAACTAAGACACTCTAACCACTGCATAAACTGCAAATGATTTTAAGAGTGAAAACATGCTGATAATACTTGTATTGTCAAGAACAACACAATCAATTATTAAACTCATGTTCAAAAAGAGATGATATTAATAATACACCAACAATATAATATAATTTGTAAGAGTAGCGATAATATTGAATCTTCCAATGAGGAATAAAGATAAATGGTATGAATATATTAATTATGGTTATGGTTAATGATTATTTATTGTATTTATTAAATGTTATTACTTTGTTACAGACCAATTGATATGTATGTTTACTGTAATATACACAACCACCTGTACAACACACAGAACAATCATCTCACCATCATTAACCAGCATTTGACTAAATATCATTACTCCAGCACAGCTCACATCTCATGCTGTATAAAAAGTCTCTCACACACAACATATAATCCCCTTGATTAGCCAGGGATTGTCCAAGCTGCTCTCTGTCTGGTTGTGCACCCAACCAGCCAGCAGTAGCCTTCCTAACTGGATCAAGTTAATCATTAGAGGTTTAGTCAGTAGACGAACGCTGCAGGAGCTGGGCCTGGCCCCATAGCCACCATTTGAGACTCTATGTACACAATCCACCAGTACAATGTGTACCTGGGGGGGGGGGGGGGGGGGGGGGGGGAGGGCACCACGCCTGGTGGGTGGGCACCACGGGGGGGGGGGGGGAGTGAACACCACACCTGGTGTTTACCGTCCCCCAGGCAAACACATGTCCACTGGTACGGTGTGTATCTGAGGGGCAGCTCGGGGAACGTCTGGTGTCCTTCTTGGTTAGACCTTAGACCTTCTTGATCCTCTTAACTCTACATCTCATTACCGCTCCAGTCACTCTCTCACTGAAGGGACACCGGCTGGAAACCTCTTCGCTGCTCCCTTGAGCAGTGTTGACAGTTGGAGTCTGAGTAGTTGTAGTTTGTGTTGTTGTATCAAGCGTATAACGTGTTGATGTGTGTGTAAATGTCTGGCTGCAGCACCAGAGTGGTCTGGTTAAACGGTGAGAGCGAGCCTCTTGAGCTGCTGAACCGTGTCGTACCAGGGGCCTCCTAACATCAGCGCTGTAAGTGTGTGTACGCTTGGTGGTTAAGGTTTATGCTGCTGTCGCTCTTCGGTGGTTTATACCAGGGAAATGGGAGTCCCGGGAATACCCGTCCAAGCCATCGTCTGTTTCCCGAGAAATATAATAACGGAAACAGGGGACAACCTCATTTATTTTTCCATCTAGAACATACTGGAATAGGCCTGTGTTCTCAACACAGCTGTGTTGAGCTGACAGTGTGTTGCAATTAAAAAACTCAAAGCATCTTGTAGATCGCTACTGTGGCTCTATATTTAACGCACTATATTGGCAGATGATTGAAGTGCTGGAGTGAAAGATATGGAAATGTTCCATTTACTTTGAGGGATGATTGACATTACTGTGACAGAAGGCTTGCAGCAGCAGCCTTCGCTCAAAGAATATGAAATCTGTGTCTTGATTGACTTTGACAACTGCAAATTATTGGCTTCAACGGATTTAGTTTATTTACAAGATGAAGAATTGTGAAATCTCCCTTCCTTCAGGCTGTTCTCAGCAGACAGATCCCAGGCAATCAACCTGTCACATAGTATTCCTCACAGCTACAGTGCAGTACAAGCTGTATGCAAATTCTCTTTCATGTTCATTCTAATTGCAATTCTGATGTCGATTCGAATGAACGCCGTTCTTTTGCTTTAAAAATCATTAATGGCACCAAATGATACGCTGAAGGCTGCTGGTTGAGATCCCTCAGGTTTATGCATATTCCTCCTTGCTGCAGGCAGTGTTGTTGAAATAAGACCAATGGGTTTCGCCTGTAGCCAGCCACAATCCTTTAAATGTTGTAATCCTCACTCAGCAAAGGAGGCCACCAACTGTGTCCCCACCCTTTCCCCGCCGTTGATCAAATTAAAATTCTAACCCTAACCGTATAAACAATAATAAGTAAATATAAACCCAGTCCGCCCCAACAAATCCGTTGGACATGTCGCTGTCTTCATTTCCTGTGCCTATGACATCACAGGAAGAGGCGTGGCGGGTCCCCCTACCTGTGGGCTGCACCGTCTCCAGAATGCTCCTCACCGAGACCATCTTGTCGGCGGTGGCGGGGCTGACCTTCTCCGTGTCCAGCATCTTCAGCAGGAGGCCCAGCTCGCTGACCAGCCGCTCCACGGCCACTGAGAGGAGCACACACACATGGTGGTGATCAAGGACCACAGGCCGCCGTGGGGGCTCCTCAGGCCAGGGCTCCTCCGGGTCCCATGACAAGCACTGTACTGTGTGTGTGTGTGTGTGTGTGTGTGTGTGTGTGTGTGTGTGTGTGTGTGTGTGTGTGTGTGTGTGTGTGTGTGTCAGCGCAACACAGGGTATCAACGCACACATAAATACACACACACACACGCACACACATTAACACACACACACACACACACACACACACACACACACACACACATAAACACACACATTAACACACACAGACAAGCACACACAAAGCTACACACAAACATACATAAACACACACAAACACACACACAGACAAAAACACACACACATACATCCCCCCCAAATATACACACAGACACAGACACACAAACTAGGGTTTTTTATTTCAGAGGGTAAAGAGGACACAGTGAGTTTGGAACTCCTGCTTGCTTAGCGCCTGTTCCAACAGCTGAGCAGAAGCGTTCAACAACACAGATATTTAACGTATGACTTTATCTCTCCCAGCAGCCCTACCAGTTGGTCTCAGTGTCTGCCAGTGTTTCCTGTCCTCTGCAAAGGCGCGGGTTTGAGAACTATCTTGTTCAACTCTGCCCCCCCCCCCCCCCCCCCCCCACCCCCATTATGTGTCTGTGTGTGTGAGCGTGTTTGTGTGCGTGTGTTAGACGCTAGAGTAGTGAATAATCGGATGGACATGTGTGTGTGTTTTTTATGTTCGTTGTGTCAGTGACCTTGAGACTGGCCCACTCCCTGGAACCCTCACACACACACACACACACACACACACACACACACACACACACACACACACACACACACACACACACACACACACACACACACACACACACACACACACACACACACATCCTGCTTGCTCAGAGCTGACCAGTAGGGTGAGCAGGCTGGGGGGGGGGGGGGGGGGGGGGGTCTTCAACAAGGGAAACGAGGCCACCTAAAGAGGAACATCCTGGCTAGATGCACTTCATGTGATAACAGTCATCCACCCTTTGGTCGATGTTTATCCTTGGAGAGGTGATTCGTTTTAACCAAGGACGAATAGGAAACGTGTTCAGTTGCAGATGTCTCTTCTACAGACACATTGCCTGATGATTCATTCTGCTGTTGTACTTATACACTTTTTTTCAATGATGGAGATTTAATGACCATAAAATGGTCACCGGGTCAAAGTTGTATTATTTGACATGTATCAGGTATTTTCAGCCGTCACATCGCTCTGTTCCTATCACCCAGTGCGTCAAGCCTAAGATAAATACATTTGTTTATATTTATTTCATATATATCTGTGTCCTGGCACCCAGTTCATCTCCTGCCAGTGTCCTGAAGATAAGCATCTGATGCCCAGAGACAAGAGAATAGACATTAAAATAAGATGGCAGGAAAATAGGATTATCTACATATATATTATAAGCAGCATTATAATCAGTCTAGCATATTGACATTATGCTGTAAAGAGTTACACACCCAGCACAAAGAAGGCCAGCTTTTCTCTGTGAGTTTTTTAACATTCCTTCACTAAGATATAATCGTTGTTGCAGAAGTACTTTGTGTGTCTACAAGAGAAAACAAGATCCAAGATCTGAGAAAAGAACACAAACAAACTGGAAATGAGAGGGAGCGAGAGAACGAGGGTGAGGAGCGACTTCTGAGGCTCGCTCGCCCATAAATATGACCGGAGCCCATTGTCTCCAGGAGGGCTGTGATTAGTGGCTCAACATGCTGTACACCACCAGGGACAAACAATGCCCTCCAAAACCTAAAGAAACACAGGAACTCACCATACACACTCATATGCACCAACACATATGCACATACACAGACACATGCACTCGCACATACACACAGGCAGACACACACACATGCACTCACACATACACACATGTACTCACATAGAAACACATGCACTCACACTCATAGACACACACACACACACAAACACACACACACACACACACACACACACACACACACACACACACACACACACACACACACACACACACACACACACACACACACACACACACATACTTGTACTTGCTCAGACCCTGCACACACAAACACACAAATGCACTCACAGTTCCACACGCACTCACTCACACTTCCACACGCACGCACACAATTCCACATTGTGAGGGGTGTGGAAGCACAGCTGCATGGTCCACGTCCATTCGGTGTTAAAGGATACGTTCAGCAGCTGTGCTGTATGTGTGTGCATGTGCACGTGTGTTTGTGTAGGAGGCATGTGGTCTGTGTGTGTGGGTGCGTGTTTGTCAGTGTGCGTCTGTGCCTGTACAATGTGTCTGTGAATAGAATTGAATAGAAGCAGTTCCCAGGGGCCTGAAAACAATGCTGAAGGCTCAGAGTAACAGCAGTAAGTGTCTGTTGAAAAGCATGCTGGTGGTTCTGAGTGTGTGTGTGTGTGTGTGTGTGTGTGTGTGTGTGTGTGTGTGTGTGTGTGTGTGTGTGTGTGTGTGTGTGTGTGTGTGTGTGTGTGTGTGTGTGTGTGTGTGTGTGTGACGGGGGGGGGGGGGGGGGTTCTGGAGTGGGGCTATGTGAGTGTGAGTGGGTTTATATGTGTTGGGTGTGTGAACGAGTTCTTCTGGCAGTGTCAGGCTCATCCAGTGCTGTAGGCGGACGCCTGGCCTACAGCCATAATGTAGGCATATTTGTGTGTATGTGTGTGTGGTTTGTGTGTATGTGTGATTTGTGCGTGTGTGTGTGGTGTGCATGTTTGTACATGCAATTCACATCAACAGCTGTTGTTCCCTGTCCCTGAGTTTTTGACAGGAACTATTATTCTGCCCCGCACACACACACACACACACACACACACACACACACACACACACACACACGCACTGGAGCGTCCCCATCATCAAGTCCAGTGTTGTTCAGTGTTGGTGTTCGTATGTCAGAGTTGGGGGGGGGGGGGGGGGGTCTTCAGTAAAGACCTCCCTCCTGTTTTCCTCTCTCTCTCTCTCTCTCTCTCTCTCTCTCTCTCTCTCTCTCTCTCTCTGTTATATCTGTGAAGAAGCTCTCTGAAAAACAGAAGTCATGAGACCAGGGGTCATGCGACTTGTAATCATGAACTCATTCAGTCTGCTTGTGTGTGAGTGTTAGTGTCTGTGCGTATGTGTGTGCGAGTGCATGTGTTTTTGAGGACAACACAACAGCGTCTCTTTGTGGTCCTGTTCGTCTCACACCACATCTCCTCCCGCCCGTAGGAGGACTAAGACATCCCCCGGGCCAGAGCCGGCCTCCATGTTGTTTCCCTAACGTCAACATCCCATCCCAGCCCCCCACAGGGCCACACCCCACCCAAACAAACTTTACAACTTCTGGACCGAACGCGAAAAAAACGGGCAAACTCCTTCATGGGTCGGCTGGATTTACTTCAACAACCCTGAACGGGTTGCTGACCGATGATACAAACTGTAGCAAGCTTTAAAACGTTTGAATACTCTTTGTTACTGCGTTCTCACATGACTACGAACTACGAAGTCCTGCTCTGATGTGAGTTCTGCTCCGTCCAGATGAAGGAGTAGGCCTCAGTCTTGTTCTGCTCTCTGATCTCGACCACCACAGGCCTCCTCGTGTCCGCTCCAGCCCCAGAGGGGGAGTCTGGTACTCGCTCAGATGCCAAACCCCCCCCCCCGTCATCTTCTTCATCCATCCATTTGAACTCTTCCAACCCCCCTCCTCCACCAACAGACAGTCACTTCTTCTCACCCAGAGGTCAGAGTTCACGTCCGTGCCAGACCCACTGAGACAAGAGTGCTACTTCACTTTGGCTGCTGCCGCTGCATCCCATAATAATTCGTCTTTTTCTCTGGCCAATCAACAGTGGCCGATGTCATGACTCGCCTGCGGTTCAACCGCCGGATTGAAGAGAAAAAGAAAAAAGTCTGGCTTCACCAAATAAGAGTTTCCTCTAAAAATAGCGTTGGCAGAGAATACAGGGAAGGGGGACATTCCTGTTTCTGTTTTCTGGCTGTTTTCGGACAATCTTTCAGTAGGCCTATCTAATCAGGGTATAACCTCAGAGACACACAGGCAGGAGGTATCTGAATACATACAGCAAAGTATGCCTCCTGCTATTTGAATTGATTGTATAAAAGGTTGATTTTTATAAACGCCCACATTCAATTATTGTTCAATAATTTGTATGATTAAATTCTCTATATCTATTAGCCTCAATTCAGGAATACATTAATAGTAGGCCTATCTCTGTTTTAATCTGCATAATAATATCCCATGAGTGTGTGTTACAATGTTTTATTGTTCCTTATTCTAATGCGTGTTCCGCCGGGGCACGGTGACACACAGCGGGCATTCAGAGGCCCCCGCAGCCGCGGAGCTTCCGTCCAGCGGGCAGCCTCCAGCGGGGCGCTCGGTGGTGAGCATCAGGTTGCGTCACCCTGGAGGCGGCCTACCTGCGGAGCTCCTCCCCATTCACAACTCCTCTTGCGCTCTGCCTCTCACATGCACGCGCCGCAGACACGCGCGCACACGTCTAGGTGTATGACATCACTCTACCGCTACAGTTGACCCATGAGCAAGGCATACCTTTATAAAGTTTTCTCGAGGCACAAAGCACATATGTCATTACGAGCTCAGGGTATGTCTCCAGACTGGAACTTCGGATCGAGTTTGAGTCATAAAAAAAAGTAAAATACGAATATGGGATAACTAATAAAGAAGATAATTCGATAGTGTACTCACCGTTCTGTCGTTTGGATTCCATTAAGTTAGTCAGTTAGTCCGGTCACTGAACACTGTCGTTTATTCGCTATAAAGATCCCGTGGACTGTGGAAGAAGCAGCTTAACAGCATTCCGACGCGAGGCGGGTTCGCCTTGTTTCCCGAACTGTCGTAGCCGACTTGGGCTGATCCGCTCAGTGCGGCCGCTCGAGAGACCGTGGTGGTTTGAATCGGCATCCTGAGCCCATATATGGATCGGCCCCTGGTCCTAGTGCGAGTAGAATGCACGTCGGAAACACGTCACCTCCCATGTTTTCCATCCGACAGTTCACACAAAGATGTAAACAATCAGAAATATATATTTTTAAAATATTAAGAATGATGACAACTGTTAATAAGCAGCTTTTGATTTATTCAACAGCAGAAATGTGTATAGACAGAGAAAGGCCTACATGATGTTTAAAATAATACAAAACAACAAAAACTATTGAACTTTTTATTTTTTGCCTACAATTTGAAAATGCATCATAGTTTAGGGAATTTAAACCAATCACAAGCACCCCTATAAACAGACAGACGTGTTGCAGACACAAGGTCTGCGCTCCAAAGACTAGGATTTCCATTTGTCACATGTACATTTCCACAAACCTTAAACATTCTCATCCTTAGCAGTGCAGGGTAATCCAGCTAGCACCGTAGCTCAGCTACCAGCCAGTCTGTCAAGTTGGTAAGGTATGTGTCCAGTCTTTATAACCTGCCACACATCACATTTTCTGCCTTTACCCAGCCCATTTCTACACCTCCTTCCTTTTATCATATTTCTCTCATTGTCTTTAGTTCCTTCCTTTCTCACTTCCTAGTCCCTTCATCATCCACCTGCCTTCCTCAGTCCCTCCACCAAGCCAACCTGTTCCTCCTCCTCCCTTTCTCTGGTTGATCTTCTCTGCAGCGAGAGACTGGAATTTTCAAACTGATGAGCCCACAGATCTTAACTATCTCTAACCTTGGACCTTAGCCCTAACTCACACACGAGCACGCACGCACACACACACACACACACACACACACACACACACACACACACACACACACACACACACACACACACACACACACACACACACACACACACACACACACACAAACGACAAAGAATAAATTGCATAAATTGCAAAGCATAATGATGGTTTCTGAAAACTGCAACAGATCATTTAGGATGTTGTTGAACGTAAAAAACGATTTTAAAATGTGAAACTTCAAACCTTCCCCATCGTCCTAAACTCCCCTCAGGTATTCTCTCTGTCAGTCACCCAGATGGGGACTAGAATGATTCCTCTCATGGGAATCAATGCATCTCACTGCAACAATAAACCCTTCAAAAGGGGAGATGACACATTCATTCTGAAGCTCCATGGCTCAGAAAATAACATGCAAATATTACATTAAAAAAGAAACCTCATGAACACAAACAACCAGTATAAAAGGAGAACCTAGAATAAGCGTTTGGTTTGTTCCTTCCAGTGCCCACACATTGTAAACCTCCTAATGTCTGTTAGTCACACCAGAATCACACAAACGCCAGACCAAGTCTGTCTGCACTGGACTATGCTCTATGTAGTTAAAACCAACCTGGTTAAAACAGTGTTGCTATCTGTATTGTTGAATTATATTAATCTATGATATGAAAACCAATGTGCTGCTTTTTCTTATTACCTAAAACAACCTCTTCCAGCACCTTCAGTACACTTGAAGAGGTCGCTGCATGTGGTTTTGTTAACACGCTGCCATCTGCTGGTTATAAAGGAAGATGCAGGTTCCACAGAGACCAAAAAAATTCTTTTGGAAATACCGCTCCTCTGCATCCCTCCACTCTTCCATGTTTCCTTTGACTGCCTGCCCACCTGTTGCCAAAAAATACACTCCTTTCAATCCCTCTTTCCGAACGTTCCCAGGATAGCTATCTGGGAAAAGCATGTGAACCATGAGTACTGTGACGAAATGTCCTCTGGAGAAGTGCTCCGTTGCTCATTTCAGTCCAACCTTTCCGAAGAGTGGAAGGCCTTTTTTTGTTCTCTTTAGGAAAGTGTTTCCACTTCTGTCCATCGGTCTGGTGTCAGGATCACATGATGCGGTCTGTGGCAGTATGGAGACGTCTGGAAAGGCTTCTTCAGAAGAGCCTCACCTGCTTCTTGAGCTCCTGCTTCTTCCACTGAGCCAGCCGGTCGAAGGCAGCCATGGACATCCCGAACACACGGTGGAACTCCTCTGGAGAGAGGTGGCGCTGGGGCAGGGAGAGGAGGAGAAGGAAGGGAGGAGTAGGAGGTGGAGGAGAGGGAGCGAGGAGGAGAAGGAGGAGATGAGGAGGAGTAGAGGAGGAGGCGGAAGAGGTGGAGGAGATGAAGAGAGGAGGAAGAGGAGGAGGAAGAAGAAGATGTACTTTATTGATCCCTGAGGGGAGATTCACGTGAAGAGACTTTCCTACCCTGCTAGGGGCACTAGGGGCCACAATGTTACGCCCGGGAACAAACACCAGTTTGGGCTAAGGGACGTCAGCCCAGGCGGGAGTTTGGAACGCCATATCGAGATTCAACGCAGTGTCTTCCTCATAACAAGGACATTGTGTAGCACTCTTGGAATTATAATATAGCTGTGAAACATTGTCCAATGTGTAAACGGGACTAATCTGAAATAAATCAGTTCTCAACCGACTTTTTGGGATTATGAATCAAAAAGGGCAATATTGAAATTTAAACTGAACTCATCATTGTGTGTTCAGTCCGTCTGAAGCAGCCCCAATATTAAATGTCTCTTAAACTAATCAATCAGATGATACGGTAGGCTATTATATAAGACAAATTAGTCAATAAATGTGTGAGTGTTGTCGTGTAATCAACTCATGACAAGCAGTCAAAGACACACCTTGTAGCAGGAAGCCCGCTTGTGATGGAAACACAAAGTGGAACCGAGTGGAGCCAGTACAGTAGGAGGGAAGACGGCCATGAGTGATTGGGATTGGAAGGAGCCCATATGTTTCTAGTGGTCGCATGAGAAGGACTGCTCGCTCCATAATGCATGAAGTGAGGGAGCTGACTCAGCTCTGGATGTCCGAGTATGCATAAAGTATTCATGTCTCCGACACCACCCCTGCCACCACCAGCACCACCTCGTGCGAACAGGGGAGTCCACATTCGTACTGCTGTCCGCTCATGTCCCACACCGGGCCAAGAGATCATATCAAATATTTAATTTAATTTTTGATTTAAGTGTCAAAGAGATGTGTTGGTAGTGCTTCATTGGCGGTCAGGTTCAGTGAGCTGCTGTGGAAACTACGGATCAGTCCCAGTATCCTTCCGTCCCTTAGTGACCCCTGCTGGTCTCACATCCATCACATCCATCTATACCTCCATAGCCCCATCCATCCAGATCTAAAGGAACACCTGCCTCCACCAGGGGGGATACAATCACACCTATACCTCCATCCATAGCTCCACCTATAGCTCCATCCATAACTCCACCTATAGCTCCATCCATAGCTCCACCTATAGCTCCATCCATAGCTCCACCTATAGCTCCATCCATAGCTCCACCTATACCTCCATCCATAGCTCCACCTATACCTCCATCCATAGCTCCACCTATACCTCCATCCATAGCTCCACCTATACCTCCATCCATAGCTCCACCTATACCTCCATCCATAGCTCCACCTATAGCTCCATCCATAGCTCCACCTATAGCTCCATCCATAACTCCACCTATAGCTCCATCCATAGCTCCACCTACACCTCCACCATAGCTCCACCTACACCTCCACCATACCTCCACCCCTATCATCCCTTTGCTCCTCACCTCCAGCCTCGCTCGGTCCACGTCTGCAGGCAGGCTGTGCTGTCCTCTCACGGTGACCACCAGGGTTTCGTACGGGTAGATCTGAGACACACACAGATCTGAGGCATAAACACAGCTCCACAGACACAGCATCCAATAGACGGGCAGTCCATAGAGCGCCAGAAAGACCCACAGACCCACACACACACACAGACCCCCCCCCCCCCCCCCCCACACACACACACACACAGTCCCACACTCACACTGACCACCACACACATAAAGCCACACTCACACAGACCCACAGACACACAGACCCCCCCCACACACACATGTCTACACACACATAGACCCAAACACACACAGACTCACGTACACACAGACCCACACACACAAGCACATTCACACACACACTCTTCTCTACACCTATGCAGGAAGAATTCCTGTATAAGCACGACTGTCGGAAACACTTCCTAGCTGCTCGCGGTGGACTCAGCCGCTCGTCACACTGAGGAGGGATGGCTTCTCTTTACCTTGTACTCTGGAGGACAAAGAAGGAGAACAGAGACACAACACCTGGATCAGAGACCGGACTTTAGCAGATGTGGTGTAACACTGAACGAGGGGAGGAGACATGGAGGGAAAGGGGGGCTAGAATATGAGAGCTTGGATTCTGTAAGCTTGGGAAAGTGGACATATTGTATACAATTTTATGGTAATCTATTATTGTGTTTTATTAATGTGTAATATCATTTACATGCATATTATCATTATTTATTTGATCAAACTAAAGAATAGAGTTTGATTGATTGACGAGGGTTCGTTCTTCGGGCCTACCTTTGATCTGCCAGTTGACAGAGTTATCGCTGTCATACTGGAAGTAGTCTCCGCCAGCGCTGCCCGGCTACAGGACGACAGCATGTCAGGAGGTCTTTACTAGCATCATACGAAAGCATGAGAACTGACACACTCAGCACCCGATAGGCTAAGGCACTGCTGACATCACTAGTGTGGCTGAGGCACTGCTGACATCACTAGTGTGGCTGAGGCACTGCTGACATCACTAGTGGGGCTGAGGCACTGCTGACATCACTAGTGGGGCTGAGGCACTGCTGACATCACTAGTGTGGCTGAGGCACTGCTGACATCACTAGTGACCAGAGAGGCTCTGCTGACCACCAGAGAGGCTGACATCACTAGTGACCCACCAGAGGCTGACATCACTAGTGACCCGCCAGACAGCCTGACATCACTAGTGACCCACCAGAGGCTGACATCACTAGTGACCCACCAGAGAGGCTGACATCACTAGTGACCCACCAGAGAGGCTGACATCACTAGTGACCCACCAGAGAGGCTGACATCACTAGTGACCCACCAGAGAGGCTGACATCACTAGTGACCCACCAGAGAGGCTGACATCACTAGTGACCCACCAGAGAGGCTGACATCACTAGTGACCCACCAGAGAGGCTGACATCACTAGTGACCCACCAGAGAGGCTGACATCACTAGTGACCCACCAGACAAGCTGACATCACTAGTGTACCGCAAGATGAGAGGAGAAGAGGGTACTTACTCTGGGGAGTGCGGTTCGTCCGTAGCTGGGCAGCGAGCCACATTTGTTGTACATATCTAGGAGGGAAAACCAATCTGCATTATCAAGCGAAGAATAAGGAGGTAAAGAACCAAGATACATACACAAATACAGATACACAGATTTTGATGTCTCTTCTCTTTTAGTGAGTGATCAGTCAGAAGCAAGAGGTCTGCAGGTCTGAAGTAGGCACTAGCATAAGAGAAGCATGATGGTAGCTGTTTGCTAGGATAGCATCAGATCAGGAAATGAACAGACAGGAGACAACAGATGGGGGGGGGGCCGAGGGACACAGTGGGCGAGATGTGTGAGGGTGTGTGGCGCTCCGTCTGGGCAGTGGTACTTGATGGATGACATCCAAAATAGGGTTAAGCTCCTCGGACACTTGCGGTGTAAGGCCACGGTGTGGGGGCAAAACTAGCAGCTGAAATCCCCACTCACTCCACACGCAA
>NC_044054.1:15593418-15595918 GCF_902167405.1 Gadus morhua | reverse complement strand
CATTACAGCATTCAACTGGCAAACATTTACCTGCTGTGGATGGAAGGAATGTCTGCCATTGAACCCTGAGCTTCAACTGGGGTTAGATACACAGCCATAGAAAGTATGCTCAAGGATGCCTACAGGTAGGCTGTGGAAAATGGGGATCAAACCCAAGACCTTTTGCTTGAGGGTGGACCAGCCACTGCCCTGGAGGTCCCTCTGCCTCCTACAGACTCTTATGAACCAGAAGCTCTGCACAAGACCAGCAGCAGGTAGAATACACTGGTGCTTTACATATTACACAATGTACCTTGTCTCTTATAGATGGGAGGATTCCTGTAGATGTTCTGTAGATGATCGTTAGAGGCTGGAGAGAGAGAGAGAGAGAGAGAGAGAGAGAGAGAGAGAGAGAGAGAGAGAGCGAGAGCGAGAGAGAGAGAGAGAGAGAGAGAGAGAGAGACAGACAGACAGACAGACGTAAAGTAAGAAAGAAACTGTCAACACATTAAAGGAGGAGAGAAGCACAGAGGAACCAACAGGAGAGGAGCAGAGAGGACAGGAGGAGGCGATGGAACTCAGATGAACCCCATCATTCATCGTGTCACCCGGCGGTGCAGCACCAAAGTCCATCCCAGTCGTTCATAAATTCCAGGACCATTACTATAAACCTGACGGCAGGGATAATAGGCAGCGATGGGAGGCATGGCCGTGCATCCAGACATGTTGACTGATGTGCAGAGAGTCTGCTCTGTGTGCACTCATGGGAAGCATTAAGGAGAGGACAGAGGAGAAGACTAAGGAGGAGACTAAGGAGAGGACTAAGGAGGAGACTAAGGAGAGGACTAAGGAGGAGACTACGGAGAGGACTAAGGAGAGGACTAAGGAGAAGACTAAGGAGAGGACTAAGGAGAAGACTAAGGAGACAACTAATGGGAAGACTAAAGAGATGACTAAGGAGAAAATTAAGTAAAAGACTAAGGGGAAGACTAATGAGAATTCTAAGGTGAAGACTAAGGGGGAGTCTAAGGAGATGACTAAGGGGATCACTAAGGACCGGACTAAGGAGAAGACTAGGGAGGAGACTTAGGAGTCGACTAAGATGAAGAGTAAGGGAAGGACAAAGGAGAAGACGAAGGAGTTGACTAAGGAGAAGACCTAGGAGAAGACTAAAGAGAAGACTATGAGGAGACTAAGGAGAAGAATAAGGAGAAGGCTAAGTGGAAGACTAAGGCAGCGTAGGGGGCAGCGAATGAGATTGGCTGTTGAGCAGGAGGTGCGAGGGGCTCTGGAAAGATGGGCGATGAAAACACAGAGAAAATAAAGAGGAGAAAGAGGAGAAGGAAGAAGACGGAAGGAGACGCAAGGAGAGGGAAGGAGACGGAAGGAAGGCGGGAGGTGCGGTTCTGTAGAAGCATAGAAACGGGCGTAGCAAACGTGTGGTTCTGTGGGCATTGAGGTGCCCTTCCTCTGCGGCGGCAGCAGCAGCTGGTCCCAGCGGAGCTGGGAGGTTAGCATCTGAAGGGAGAATAACGCTCGATACTGGATGATAAAGGGCCACTAAGCAGCTCTTCCCTAACACGTTGGAAAACATTCCAAGCTGATAAAAAGCAATTTTTTCCATTCAAATAATTCCTGAGTCTGCCTCCAAGGAGAAGGTCTCTCTATACCACAGTCTTTATTAAAAGCACATTCAATGGACCCAAACTAGAATGTGAGGGGTTGCTGGTTCCCTCTCGGTGAAAAGGGTTTCATGCAGGAAACGTTGCATGCCGTTGCATACAACGTTGCACGCAACGTTTCAGGGATTTAGGTCTCTGCGTTCCTCACGGCCCAAACAGCCAAGAAGCTCTTTGATAAAAGAAAAACCAACAAGTGAGCGACCGGGAGATGGGTTCACAGGCAGAGAGAGAAAGAAGCTTGTTCAGAAGAGAAACCACTGATCTGCTCAGACGTTATCCCTTCAACAGGAGAGGAAAACTGAGGGAGGAACGGCTGCGCTCCAGCAGCAGGTCTCTGCGGTCTGCGTCTGTGACGCGTCTGTCTGGCAGCAGCAGCAACGACAGCAGTAGGCCCTGGGTGCATCCCACCCTCTTGGAGGAGCCCAGTCAACCACGCATCCTGGTGCAGTGGTCGCCCTCAAAGCCCACCTCAGTTCTGGACCTGACACCACCCTTCCGTCTGCTGCCCTGTAGGTCAGGACCATCAGATCATCCAAGAGACGACACCTTCAACGAGAACACCTATGGCGTATTACTCTCATCATGGCATGGCAGCAAGCTGTAGGTCTGTGGATCATTCAGTTTGAACATGTGCATCTGTCATCATGACTGCAGGCTGCACATCAAGAGGGGGGGGGGGGAGGGGGGGGGGGCTTGCCTGACGTCTTCACCGGGCCTCTGATGTTCCCTCGATTCAATGGGCTGTGACCCCTGCCGATAATAAGTAACAGAGGTGCTGGTTGGACATGGATTGTTTACGACGTGTAAAGGAAGTTTTTTCGGTTCTCCCCGTGGAGCGT
>NC_044054.1:15570918-15588418 GCF_902167405.1 Gadus morhua | reverse complement strand
GACACACACGCACACCCACACAGAATGAGCGTGGGCAGCAAAGGTTTTTGTGATCGAATCTTAACACAAGAAGAACATGTTCACAATTTAATTTACAGTTTGAACACATAAGCACATACACACACAACAGAAACACCTTCACCAATCAATAAGAGATCGGCCTTCACATCGTATGCACACACAGTGTATTATACACAACACACACACAGAAGACAGAAACATATATTGGTACAAGAGGACTCTGTCTTGAAAGGCAGGATATGAAAGTCACGGGAGAGAATATAGAGAGAGAGCGGGGGTCTGGAGAGAAAGCAAGAGGGAGAGAGAGAGAGAGAGAGAGAGAGAGAGAGAGAGAGAGAGAGAGAGAGAGAGAGAGAGAGAGAGAGAGAGAGAGAGAGAGAGAGAGACAGAGAAGAGAGACAGTGAGATAGAGAAGAGAGACAGAGAGATAGAGATAGAGAGACAGAGAAGAGAGACAGAGATATATAGAAGAAAGACAGAGCGAGAGAGGGAGACTGGAGAGATAGCGAGAGATAGAGAGAGAGATAGAGAAACAGAGAGACAGTTAGACAGAGAGACAGAGAGACAGAGAGACAGAAAGAGGGAGACTGGAGAGAAAGCGGGATCAAGAGACAGAGATAGAGAGAGAGAGAGAGAGAGAGAGAGAGAGAGAGAGAGAGAGAGAGAGAGAGAGAGAGAGAGAGAGAGAGCGAGAGGGAGACTGGAGACTGGCAAGTAATGGGGGTGAGGGGAGAGGAGAGACAGTGTGTCAGGAAGAGATTGAAAGAGGAGAGGAAGGAAGAAGAGGCAGAGTCTGTGAAAAAGTCTGCATCATTAAAAGAGAAGAAGAGAGAGTCGGAGAGAACAGAGAGAGAGACGCATTAAGAGAGAGGAGGAAAGCAATTCAATATTTTAAAGCAGTAAACCAAAAATGTTATATGCAGGAGTCCAAAACGAAGGCACATACACACACTAACACACACACACACACACACACACACACACACACACACACACACACACACACACACAAACACAAACACACACCGACAGACAGTAATGTAGTGTAGGTGATGTAGGGTAATATCTGGGCCCCAGGGCCGATTCGAGGCCCTTAGAATGGGCTGATGGCCGATCATTGCTCCAATACACAGGCCTGAGTACACACATAAATCTGACACACGCACACACACACAGACACATAAATATGCACACACACACACACATAAATATGCACACACAAACACACACACACACACACACAAGCAAACACACAAACACACACACAATCAATAGCGTAGTCAGGAAGCAGTGGGGTGATTCAGTGGGCTGCTGTCCCGCCCACACCACACAGCTCCAGGTTGGCACACATACAGCCTGACTCCATCCTGCTCTCCAACGTGGGAGAGGGAGGGAGGGGGGAGGGAGGGAGAGAGAGAGAGAGAGAGAGCGAGAGCGAGAGCGAGAGAGAGAGAGAGAGAGAGAGAGAGGACAGCCCGCGTTAGGCAAAAGCTCAGTATATCTTAGAGACAAACTTAATATCAGAAGGGTCGAAAATGTGTCTGAGGAAATTTAAATTATGCAGAGAGTTTCCTTTTTTTATGATTCCAGAATATTTACTTTGTTGCCTCAATAAATCCACCCATCTCCTACACCCTGCTCTATTGGGCCCTCCACCTCTTTGATTTATTTTACGTGCTAGCATCTTGAAGTTTTTACAGCTGCTCCAATATTGATCGTGTTTTTCCGAAATTTCATGTCCAAAATAGACTTCAATCGTGTTTGGGGCGAGCGAAAACAGCATCCTGCTACTTTCCCGCTCCATTAAACCAACGTATTCCATTTATTCTGGGTTATGCCACGAATACGACGAAAATTCATGTTCTGGTCTTTCGGCTTCAGACACTTTGAGGGAAAGTCTCTACTGCTAAATGACTGTAGGCACAGATTTTATTATAATATATTTCTATAATATTGGTTTTATGGTCCCTATAGCCTGGCTGACGCACATCAAAATAATATACAATATTAATGAGTAATCCAAATGAGCTGAGGCTAGAAATATTGTCGGCAAGACAGTTTCATGTCTAAACAGTTTCAATGTTGAGATCTGATGAACACACAGACAAGACCACATCATTTATACCACCTCGTAGCATCCGAACCGGGACCCTCAAATCATTTGCCCGTCCCGGCCAAAGGACTGGGTAGGAGCTGCCCTCCGGTTGTTATGATTCTGAGGGTTTACGGGTTGACACGTAATGATGCAGCTCGATCCAAGTCAGGGACTACTGCCGCCTCAACAACGGCAGCTCATCAACGCCATGGCCCCTGCATGAGGCGCTAAAAGGTTAAGCCTTCAAGCTCAGCATCGACTGGTCCGCGGACATGGCCAGGGCTTCCAGTGGCACCAAGACAGCAATAGCCAACGCATGAATGCTGGTGCAACCGGATCCAGATGAGCCGATCGCTCTTAGACCCGACGCTGCGGATTACGCCGATGGTCGCCCATGAGCATCTGGGCAGGTTTGACGGCTAATACAGCAGCTTTGACTACGAGCTGCTTGGACTCTACCCCGCCATCCGCCATGGACAGATCCTGCTGGAAGGCCTTTCAGGGCGTCACAAGGCTTTGGTCCGAGCCTTAACCCGGGGCTTTCTCTAATGCCTCCGAGCCATGCCAGCAGCGACACCTGGCCTTCATCTCAGAGTTCAGACATCCAGCATATTGCAGGAAGGAACAGGGTCTTGTGGACCGTCTCTCCAGGGCCGTCATGGACACTGTCCCCCTGGGCATTGGTTACGCCCTCGACCCGGGGGCTGACCCAGACATCCAGACCTATAGACCCGCCGTCACTGGCCTGCGGCTGGGAGAGATCAGGTTTCACAGAACCTCGCTCCTATCATCTTTTGGTCTGGAGATGGCGGGTTTTGGACGCCATTTATTCGGGGGTTGCCATTTATTAGAGGTTAGATGAGGACCTTTATGGTTCTCTGTCATCTGTCAACCCGAAAGAAGACTGCAGGAGCACTGCAGTGTTCCTGCAGACACATACGGTGTATGTGTCTGGTTAAAGGTTTGTATTGGACTGCAAGGACATAAGTGTATAAATGCAATATATGGTGGGACAGTCATTCTGTCCCTCTAGGTAAAGACACAAAAATGGGCAAAGATGCACATTTGGTCGTTAAAGTAAACCCTCCTCACTCAACCCACTCAGAATATACACACATACACACACGTGCGCACACACAAATAGACATACACGCCACTTGTCCATTCTAAACATGTGTTAAAGGATTGATTGCAAACGTGTGTGTGTGTGTGTGTGTGTGTGTGTGTGTGTGTGTGTGTATGAGCGTGTGTGTGTGTGTGTGTGTGTGTGTGTGCGTGTGTGTGTATGACCGTGTGTGTGTGTGTGTGTGTGTGTGTGTGTGTAATTGAGTGCATCTCAAGAGGGTGATTGGTCACTCCTACATGTCTAAACCCATCAGAAGGAGTGAATGTAACCTTGGAGCTGAATGCACACACACACACACACACACCACTACACGTTCGAGCACACACACAGACACACACACACACGTACGTGCACAAACACCCAATCACAAATACACACACACAAAACACATCATGTACACACACAATAAAAACAAAGAGCAACATAAAGACATGAGCCCATGCCTCCTAACCCACCCCCGCCCCCCTCCGAACACCAACACACACACACACACACCCACACACACACACACACACACACACACACACACACAGACACAAACACACAAACAGCAGGTAGAATATGGAGATGCAGGTCTTTAGTGGTGGGCTGAGGAGGGGAGCTTCTGCATGTGAATGAGCCATAGCTTCTGCACGGAGCTCCTTGGTGGCTGGTGGTTCTCAGGACTCTCCGTTCTACAGGAGCTTCAGGCTGCTTCTCCAGGCTCCGCCTCCGGAGCGCACACACTATAGATGCAATGATTGACCTTCCCCACACCCATGAAGACGTGGAGCCTCACGAACGCTCCGAACATCTTCCGTGTTTGGAAGGCTTTTTACTGAAGGTGGATATGGAGTATAGTCCATTATTTTAATACACACTTAAACATGACATTTATTTGTATATACTCTATAACCCAATGCAGTCCTGCACATTCACCCACACACACACACACACACACACACACACACACACAATCCAAGCAGCCTCCGATAATTCCCGGCGTTGCTCAGGGGCCTGGGGCAGTTAGGGCAGACTGGGGGGGATTGATCCGAGGGGGGGGGGGGGGGGGGGGTATTGACTTGTGTGTGTGGTGTGTGTGTGTGTGTGTGTGTGTGTGTGTGTGTGTGTGTGTGTGTGTGTGTGCACGCTTTGTGTTTGTGTGAGTGTGGTTGTCCCATCAGGTTTAGTGTTGTGCTGTGCTATATGTGCGATCAATGAACTATATTACTGCACTTTGTTACCAGAACCTATTTGTCAGGGAGCGCCCTCCTCTCTGTCTCGCTAACCTGATACACACGCACACACCTAGACACTAAACACAGCCACTAGGGCACAATGAACAATGCACGCACATGCACACACATTAACAAACACACACATTCACAAACACACAAAGACACACACACACAGACACACACAAGTACACACACACACACCCAGACAAGTACACACACACACATACACACACACAAACACACACAGAAACACACAAACATTCAAACACGGACTCACACACACATACACACACACACACACATTCACACGGAAACACACACACACAAAGGCCTAAACAAACAAACACACACACAAACACACACCCACGGACACACACACACAGTCTAGTGTGCGTTGTCGAAGGATCCACCCTTCCTCACCTGTAAGGTACATCTCCTCTCCTTCCAGGAATGTCATGTGACAGCGGGCACACCTGGCGCAACTCGGATGATAATGTTTACCCCCCGCCTGGCAGAGAGAGGAGAAGGGAGGAGAGGAGGGGAGACGAGAAAAGAGGAGAGGAGAGGAGAGGGGAGGAGAGGAGAGGAAGGAGAGGCGAGGAGGTGAGGGGAGGAGATGAGAGGAGAGGAGAGGAAGGAGAGGAGAGGAAAGGAGAGGAGAGGAGAGGAGAGGAGGGGAAGGAGATGAGAGGAGAGGAGGAGGGGAGAGGAAGGAGAGGAGAGAGGAGGTGAGGAGAGGTGGAGGGGAGAGAGGAGGAGTAGAGCATAGAGAGGAGAGGAGAGGAGTAGAAACAAAGGTGATAAAAGGGGAAACAATGGAGAGGAGAACAGAGCAAAGGAGGGGGAGGAGAGAAGAAGGAGATTCAGCAGATTAAGCAATAAAAAGAGAAGATCGAGGAAGAGGGGATCGCAGTAGAACAATTAAGATGCTTTAGCTGTGTTCAGCTATTCTGACACAAACAGGACCATGTTTGACGCTTCCCCCCACACAGCGGAGCCTGGATGAGCCTCACCTCCAGCACCCTCCCACTGATGAAGCCCTGGCAGCAGTCACAGCGGATGCCGAACTGGTTGTGGTAATCTGATTCACAGTACGGCACGCCGTCCCTGAAACAGAGGAGCGCCGGTCAGAAATCACAAGCAGAAATCCACTAAGGCTTTGTAGACTGTGAGATCCATTACAACAAATGTATGGATTAAATTATGGAATTGTATTTGGAAATGAAAATTAGATGAGTCATTTGATTTAGACCATCACGTCAATTATTTGCCCAGGAATGGTTGTTCTGGCATCAGAGGAGAGTTTCATTTCTAAAGTGCATCAGCAAAGGCTCGTGGATCAGGAATGGTTAGCATATATTAACCTAATGCTGTTAAAGGAAGACCAAATGAAAGAACAGCACACTTAATTTACTGTCGACAAGGGAGTGCACTCCAGCATCAAACACGCACGCACGCACACACACACAACCACACACAAACACACACAAACACACACACACACACACACACACACACACACACACACACACACACACACACACACACACACACACACACACACACACAATCGTACTCTTACACATAAATCACAATCCAATTATAAAGATCCTAGATTCAACAGAGGGTTTCGGTAACACGCCTTGATGGGAAAGCACGTACTTGCTGATGTATTCCCCAGTGAGGGTACACCCGCATGTGTGGCATTTAAAACAGCTGACATGCCACTGTCTCTCCAGAGCCAAGAGAGACTGGCCCTGTTTGATCTCCTCTCCGCAACCTGAGCAGTCTGAGAAGGAGAGGGGAGGAGAGGGGAGGAGAGGAGAGAGGAGAGTGGAGAGAGGAAAGGAGAGAGGAAAGTGGAGAGAGGAAAGGAGAGAGGAGAGGAGAGAGGAGAGAGGAGAGAAGGAGAGGAGAGTGGAGGGGAGACGAGTAGAGAGGAGAGGAGGAGAGGAGAGGAGAGAGTGGAGAGGAGGCGAGGAGAGAGGAGAAGAGGAGAGGAGAGAGGAGAGAGGAGAGTGGAGAGGATGAGAGGAGAGAAGGGTTAAGGAGGGGAGAGAAGGAGAGGAGAGGAGGATAAGGGGACAGGAGAGAGGAGAGAGGAGAGGAGGATTAGAGGAGAGGAGATAGAAGAGTGGAGAGAGGAGAGGAGAGGAGAGGAGAGAGGAGGGGAGGAGAGGAGAGGAGGTGGTTTGGAACAAGACATGAAGAGGAAAGTTAATGGGAGGAATAAAATCTGGCAGATGAGAGTGAATTGGAGTTAAAAGTTAGCTCGACCGATGGAAGGTATTAAAGGAGTATAACGACCGGAATGGCATTTCCAACCTCTAATGCTCCATCCATCTCTGCTCATCGATCTCTTCTGGTCACATGACCTCTGACAGATGGATCTTAAAGATCCAGGTTAACAACACACCTGAAGCAACGCCCCTGCTGGCTCAAAGCTGCGTGTGTGTGTGGGCTACTCACAGCTCGGTCCCTGGACCTTGACGGGCCTGTCGCGGTTCAGGCCCTGGGAACACTGCTGACACACACACTTCTTTCCACAGAAGGTCACTCTGTCTCCAATAGGGAATGGGCTCCTGCACGCGCACACACACAGACACACACACACACACACACACACATGCGCGTACACACACACACGCACAAGCAGCATGCCCACACACGCGCACACACACACACCGATAAAATTATTGCAAAGTGAACTGATGCATATATTTACACCGTACCAACACACACACACACACACACACGTGGGCCTACCTGCAGAGGCTGCAGACGAAGCAGTGGGGGTGGTAGGTGCGTCCCAGCGCGGAGACCACCTCCCCGCTGATGTACTGCCCACAGCGGTCACACTGCGTCCCGTACAGACGCTGGTAGTCCTGGGTGCACACGTACTCCCCCCCATGGTGGAAGAACCCCGCCCGCACCAGGTCACAGCCACACACTGGGGGGGGGGGGGGGTAGAGAGAGAGAGAGAGAGAGAGAGAGAGAGAGAGAGAGAGAGAGAGAGAGAGAGAGAGAGAGAGAGAGAGAGAGAGAGAGAGAGAGAGAGAGAGAGAGAGAGAGAGAGAGAGAGAGAGAGAGAGAGAGAGAGAGAGAGAGAGAGATCAACAAAGATTTTATTTTTTGCATTCCTTTTTATTTTTGGGTCATCTGAAGAAGCATCAATAAATAATCAAATGAATAATTAAGAAATCAAATCAATATAAGCGTGAGTAATTCCCTTTGACTAAAATGAATAAATGAATGAGGTGAGGTTTTACTCACTTTACCCCTCGCTCCTTTAGAACCCAAAGGCTGCGGTTTTCTAAAACCTGAACCACCAAACTGTTTGAGTGAATTTAACTCCTGGGCGGAGGTTCTCTGCTGAAACGGGGGATTACTAGCCCTTCAGTATGGTCCAAGAAAGGTAGACTGGGGAGAGAGTAAGGAGAGAGTAGTAAGGAGTAGGGGGAGAGGAGGAGTAAGGCGAGAGGAGAAAGGGGAGAGGAGTAAGAAGAGAGGAGGAGTAGGGAGAGAGGAGGGGTAAGGAGAGAGGAGGAGTAAGGAGAGAGGAGGAGTAAGGAGAGAGGAGGAGTAAGGAGAGAAGGGGAATAAGGAGGGAGGAGTAAAGAGGGAGGAGGAGTAAGGGGGAAGGAGGAGTAAGGAAAGAGGAGCAAGGAGAGAGGAGCAAGGAGTAGGGGGAGAGGAGGAGTAAGGCGAGAGGAGAAAGGGGAGAGGAGTAAGGAGAGAGGAGGAGTAAGTATATAGGAGAAACAAGGAGGGAGGAGGCGTATGGAGAGAGTAGGAGTAAGGAGAGAGAAGGAGTAAGGAGGGAGGAGGGAAGGCCTGTAATAACAACAGTGACAGTGAGGAAGAGTAGAAGTGAAAGAGATGTTGAGAGGTGAGAGGTCACGGCTTTGGACTAAACTACACTTCTAGTTAGGGAGACATCAAGCTGATTAGCTCCAGGATGTCCTCACTAATTAAGCTCTGTGCCGGCCAGGCCTCACATGCTCCTCTAATCCCCCGGCCGCAATTCTATCTGTCCCTGTTGTTATCTGTATGCTTATGTTGATGTATCTGTGTATCTGTGTGTGTGTGTGTGTGTGTGTGTGTGCGTGTGTGCGTGCGTGCGTGCGTGCGTGCGTGCGTGCGTGCGTGCGTGCGTGCGTGCGTGCGTTTGTGTCTGTGTGTGTTTGTGTGCGCATGTTTGTGTGTGTGTATCTGTGAATTGTAGGCGTGTTTGTGAGGCTAGGTAAGTATATCTGACAGCAGGATAAGTCCATCTATCCACATATTCATTGCATCCAGCCAACTGTTGCTCTATGACATTAGGGTTGAGGCGTGTGGCCCCCACGCCCCTGATGGCTCAGTGGTTCATGACGTAGACTACAGACCAGCCCTCTCAACAGAACCTCACAGGGGCTCGCCCATAAAGGAGGCTGAGTGTCACTTTCTATATTGGACCATGCACTGGGCTATTGAGGAGGTTCAGTGTTATCTTTCACTTCGGACCACGCTATCAACCTTGAGTCACCCATAAACACAACACAGCATGGGGAGGGAAACTCCCCCATCCACACAGCATGAGGGAGGGAAGCTCCCCCATCAACACAGCATGAGGGAAACTCACCCATCAACACAGCATGGGGAGGGAAACTCACCCATCAACACAGCATGAGGGAGGGAAACTCACCCATCAACACAGCATGAGGGAGGGAAACTCACCCATCAACACAGCATGGGGAGGGAAACTCCCCCATAAACCCAGCATGAGGAAAACTCCCCCATCAACACAGCATGAGGAGGGAAACTCACCCATCAACACAGCATGAGGAGGGAAACTCACCCATCAACACAGCATGAGGGAGGGAAACTCACCCATCAACACAGCGTGAGGATGGAAAGTCCCCTGACAGCAGGCGGTTAAAACATTATTAATACATTATTAATACATCATCAATGTATTATTAACTACAACCGTTCGCCGTTCATGGGGAAGCCGTCGGTAACGCCCTGCTCACACCAAACAACCGGCAGCCGGTTGTTTGGTGTGGTCTCTACTGTAGTCTCTCTGTAAAATCTTAACCCAACCTCGATGAGACAAACGAACGATCTCCTCAACGTCCCTGGAAGGAGGGATCTCTCTTTATGGGTCCTTCCTCTAGACCTGTTCCTTGTCCTTTAGAGCAGGGATGCCAGGGTGACGGCCCGCGGGCCGTATCCGGCCCGACTGTATGTCACATCCGGCCCGCGGGTGATGAGGGGAGAATATATGTATTTTTTTAATTTTTATAAAAATAAAAAAAATTTAAATACTTTTTTTTTTTTGGGAATCCGTCAGTTGGTATGTTACTGCTGCTGGTCTGTTACGATTCAATAACTTTTCATCCCCCATTCTCCATTCCATTTCGAAACGTGTTTAGAAAACACGCTTGTTTCATTAAAATTGATTAATTTATTAAGGCCGCCACCAGGGGGCGCCCCCAACACTTTTGCCGCCCCCAACGCATTTGCCGCCCTAGGCGATCGCCTAGTTCACCTATGCAAGCCTTCAATAAATAAAATACAATTTATTAACAGTTTACACTTGTGTTATTTATCATTTATAAATGTAGGCTACTATTACATAGGCCTGCTTTAGGCTATGTAATTGTAGGCCTCATTGTGAGGCTATTTTGGGGCCAATGCAATTTATTTTCGATCGGTAGGCCTTCAAGCATAATTTAAAATAGCCTACCTATCCATGTGTTGAGTCAGTCTTTGGCTTTTTCAGGCCTTTTCAGTCCGATAGTGCAGGGGCGCCGAAAAGGGGGGGTAAAGGAGACGGATTCTAGGGGCCCATGATGGAGGGGGGCCCAGAGAGGCCCCTAATGATGATGAAATTATAATACAGAAGGCCCTGTAAAGATTCTTTTCATGGGGCCCAAAATCCCTAGCGGCGCCCCTGCGATAGTGTAATCCGGCCCCCTGAGATCTCACTTCAAAAAAATCTGGCCCCCTGACCAATTTCACCCTGGCATCCCTGCTTTAGAGGGACAGGGGTTCAGGGTCCTGTCATGTGGACTGGGAAACACTTTGAGACTCTAATTGGGATCAGGAGCTTTACCAATATAATCACTTGGCTTGAATATCATGCTGCTGCTGGTTCTGTTCACGAGGACAACTTTATTCAGACAGGGGGGATTTTCCCCAACTGAGTCATTTTACCAAAGTGGAACGTATTAACACAGAACGACAGCGGTGACAGGGGCCACAGAGCACTGTGAGGAACCCCAGGGGCCACAGAGCACTGTGAGGGCCCCCAGGGGACACAGAGCACTGTGAGGGCCCACAGGGGCCACAGAGCACTGTGAGGGCCCACAGGGGCCACAGAGCACTGTGAGGGCCCCCAGGGGCCACAGAGCACTGTGAGGGCCCCCAGGGGCCACAGAGCACTGTGAGATTTCCCTGATCTGAAGGGTCAACCCACAACTCTCAGCCCACTCTCCAGTCCTATCCTGTTCTGTGAACCTGATAATAGCAGACAGTTAAAGAGGTTAAGTGTGTCTTAGTGTAAAGGGCAGTGTGCTGTTCCATAGTGGAGAGGAGGTCTGACACTAAACGAACCTTTGGCCTCTAAACGAGTTGACCGCCCAGCACCCAGAGAGAGAGAGAGAGAGAGAGTAGGGGAGAGAGAGAGAGAGAGAGAGAGAGAGAGAGAGAGAGAGAGAGAGAGAGAGAGAGAGAGAGAGAGAGAGGGAGAAGGAGGGAGAGATCGAGAGGGAGCGAGAGTGAGAGGTTTGTTTGGCCCTGCCGTCTATATAATTCATCTATTGGAGCCAAGAAACAAAGATAAAAATAGAAGAAACATAAAAAGCAATAGCTCAGTTCATTCGCCACTAGATGTGTTTCCAAACCATCGTTTCCTAGAGACAACTATTAATACATCATCCATGAGTGGTTCTATTTGATGAATAAATGAGTACATCATAAATAAACAGAACACAGCGGTGTTTCAGACACCATCAGTCACCAGTGAGTCCCCGTCATACTGCGGCAATCCGCTCACACAACTCTCACCATCATCTCATACACAGGCTGATTCCTTCCTGGCCAGGCTGATAACAGCCACTTCTGTCAGCTTGTCAGGGAGGAACAGAGCACCCCTCCCCCCCCCCCCCCCCCCCCCCCCCGGGAGAGGGACCTTCCTTAAATTTAGATTACTTCACCGCCTGAAATCTGGACCCACTGTGATGGCTCCACAAGCTGACACTTGCATATTGGCAAATCTCTCTCACTGTCAAACGTCTGGAGGATTTCTTCACCTGAGTTAGCCGCATCACCAAGCTGGATTATTGAAGAAATGAATCAAAAATAAAAGTTACATTGCTATGTGAGCAGCTCCTTTATCAAAGAATGAAACATTTAAATATTGGTTTGAATATCAATGTTTATTTAAATAACATTAAAACTGTGCAACAATAGTGAAATACTTACGCTGACATCATTTACTGATGTCTGAATGGAGCTGGTGTGTGTTGGCGGGCCCCAAAGCTACAGGGAGTGAAGTGTTACAAGAGTGAATAAACTAAGAGTTGAATGTTAGGCAAGGATAACCTAAAGAGTGTGCATAGGGGTGAGGCTTCACTCCCCCTGTGTCTCCTCTAACCTTAAGAGTGTGCATAGGGGTGAGGCGTGTCTCCTCTTACCTAAAGAGTGTTCTGGGGGTTCACTCCCCCTGTGTCTCCTCTAACCACACCTGCTGTACACCTGCTGCTCGTCTTCAGTTATCTTCCTGCGTGCAGCCTGAGCTCTCCCTGGACTGGTTTCTGGTGCCCTTGCTCGTGTGAGCAGCTAAGTCACTGACTGTTGTCCACGGTACACTCATTAACTTGAAGGTAGAAAGAGGACCCTGAGGACTTTTAAGGAGCCATTGATGAACAACACACACCGTACATTAGTGGGGTCTTGTTGGTCTTCAACGACGGATCAGTTATTCACAGGTTAATGAACCCCAGTAATGATGACTCTGGCAAGGCCGTTCCACCGACTGTAGACACGTCCTCACCAAGCAGCGAGTGAACCAGCCACGCCGTTCCCTCTCCAGGGAGTCAGACGCCTTCGGCGGTTACCGTGAGCGACCGTACCGACCCGTAAGGGGACTCGGGGGTCTTCTGACCGGACGCTGACCTCACAGTTTAAAAAAACGTTTTTAAGGTTTTCAATGTTTCAGCCGGGGAAAATATTCAGGCCATAGAGAGCAGATCTATTCCTGTATGACTCTAGGCTAACGAGCATGAGCGTGTGCACACTGTCCTGTGTGGTTCCATAGCGTTAACAAAGGTCATGGGATGTGCACCAACACGCATCATGATCAGCTAAACGTCTAGCTCAAGCTAGCGGACCACAGCACTAAAGTGAAGACATCTCACACTTTCTTCATAAAACGTACACTAGTCACAAAGGTCAGACTTTAGTACACTCGGAAATGTTGAATATCATTATTGACTATGCGGTATATCTCCCGAGACTCTCTCTTTTCTCTTACAAGCCCGACAGACTGGGGACCTGTGATGAGGAGTTAATCAAAGGTAGGGTCAAACGTACTGAACAGGCTACTGTATGCTCTCGGCCACCTTTCATTTAACCCCCCTTGCAGATTCAGCAGTCATTAAGCAGATGTATAGCCATCGCAACGATAGAAATTAGGTAGGAGCTGACTATCTATCTCAGGAATAGTTTTAAGGTATCCATATATATATTAATACTCCCTTTCCCTCCCTCTCCTTCGGTTTCTCTGTCGTGGTCTGTATTTATCCCTGTCAGAATCCGAAGCTACAAGAAGCTACAAGGGTGGACTAACGCACAGCCGCGTTCATAGAGACACAAAATACACACACACTCACACACACACACACTCACACACACACACACACAAACAGACACACACACATGCATGCAAACACACACACACACACACGCACACGCACACACACACACACACACACACACACTCACACTCACACTCACACTCACACTCACACAAACACACACACACACACACACAGACACACACACACACAGACACACACACACACACACACACACACACACACACACACACACACACACACACACACACACACAGACACGCAAACACACTCACACATTGACGTACTGCTTTGTTGTGTTTCCTGCCGAGGCATAAACGAAGGAAAAAGAGGTTGATAGAAAAAAAAGATGACAATGAAGATATTGAACAAGATAGATGCCAGAGCCCTAGCTGCAGGCCTTCTAAACACTATCTTTCTCCCACACACACACACACACACACACACACACACACACACACACACACACACACACACACACACACACACACACACACACACACACACACACACACACACACATACACACACACACACACACACACACAGTGCTTTAGATTGTCCTTGAGGTCTCCATCAGGGCGAAGCCAGAGCAGGTCCATTCATTACTATTAGTTTAATACCAGATGTAATAACAACACAGACTCCTTCCTCGTTGAGTGCCTGGATGTACGCTAGTCCTGTCTCTGTGGCGATGTGAAGGAGATGGGAGAGGAGAGAAGAGACAGGAAAGAGGAGAGAGGAAAGAGGAGGAGAGGGGAGAGGAAGAGAGAGGGGAGCGGAGAGGAGAGAGGGGAAGGAGAGACGAGAGGAGAGAGTGGGTAGAGGAGGGGCGTGAGGCCTAACTTAGTGGATGAACTCTGGCCTTAAAACCTCAGCTTTGAAGAGTCCCAACACAAGACATGAACAGTTATTATTTCATTATCCACCACTGAACAGGCCCTTACATGTACTACGTACTTACGTATACTATATAGTGTATGTGTTGATCATATTATTTCAGTGGACCTCTAGTTGGGCCTGTAGAACACACTACCACTTCATGGTTGATTTATATCAGAACTAATGGAAAGAGGGGGACGGACTCAGACGGGGAGAACCTTTATTCACTCGTTCTTTGTTAAGAAAAACCTATTGTGCTTTTCCTGGTGCATTTCCAAGCTGCTAATTATTAAGGATGCGTTCTAAAATAAGGCCTTTTGCTTCAAGAGGTAGAATTCAGCTCCAATCAAGCGGATCCTATCAAACCAAACCATTGTCCTTCCAGTGTAGGTGTGTCCGCCCCACACTCGACAAGATGCAGACGCTGCACTTTCAAATTGAGCCACACTCTTTACTTTCGACTGCGTTACTACTTCAGAGTCTTCTGCTCATCTCATCACTGTGAGGCACAGGGCAGAAGGAGCTGCAGTCAGAGTTGATTGTTATCTGTCATGTGTGACACCTCCTTGGTCACAGTGCCATTGATGCACAGTAACGGCCCCCCTGTCTCCATGTGTGGATGGTTGAGTTGGAGGAGGACCACCGACACGCTGTGTCTGTTCCCAGGCAGGCAGGGGGGCCGTAACAGCAGTGAGATTCACCGCGACCAGGGGCTCTGAACACTGAGCGGACGGTTCATAACAGGCGGGGGGGAACCGAGGGAGAGGGGGCAGGAAGAGTGGAAATGAAAGGAGCAGAGGGCATCCATTGTATGAGGAGCGAGGGAGACAGCGAACGTGAGACTGGGTGATATCATCAGCATTGGTCTTCCTTTATCCTCAAACCCAGAGAGAGAAAGAGAGAGAGAGAGAGAGAGAGAGAGAGAGAGAGAGAGAGAGAGAGAGAGAGGGGGAGAGAGAGACCAAGGCAATCAGGTAAAATGTTGGCATGATCAGCCCAGATTTGGTTCCTGTCCATCTCATCAGCTGATGTCAGCTAATCTCTCGCTCCATTGGCTGACAGCCATGACACTAATTTGCCTGGGTCCCTTTTCCCCACCCTGATAATACTTTACTACCTCAAACAACACTGCCCTATGTACCGTCTGTCATTATGCTCTTCATATCGAGAAACATATACACTGAGAAAGCCAGCCTGAATCTAGTGATCAGTCAATTCTCCAGTATGATACGGGATCCTGACTTCACTTAGGCCCCGTCCACACGAAGCCGATTTCATGGCGAAACCGCAAAGGTCTTGTACGGTTCGGCCTTCCGTCCACACGAAGCCGGTGAATCCGCTGACCGAAACCGTATACTTCTGAAACCACCCTCGGAGGTGGTTTCAAATCTACCCGGTTTCGTTTTGGATTTGTGTGGACGCCTGAAACCGACTGAAACCGTAAACCATGACGTCATCGCCCCACCCCTCGACCCTCTAGCCAATGACTGTTAAGCCCGCGGAGTCACAGAACTCACAACAAAAAAGATGTTGGCGGACTACAGGCTTGTAATCGTTCTGCAGCAGATCATGTCCCTTGTTGGGTTGCTAAGCCATTATTTATTGAGACTGTTGACTGACTGTTTGTTTGTGTTGTTAGTGGTTCGGGGGGCAGCCTTTATGCACATGGTTGCCTCCTCTTATTTAATTTTCTTCTGGATTTCTGTAGCAGAAGCAGCGCCCCTTATGGGCCTGGCATGTGTACTACAGCGTTTCTACAGATCTACCCGGTTTCGCTTGACTTCGTCTTTACGGAGATACTCCGAAACCGGATAGATCGAAACCGGAACGGTTTCGGCTTCGTGTGGACGGGGCCTTAGTCTGACATGGGCCTTCCCACCAAAAAGAACCAAGAGCCAGTTCCGGGCTGGTGCTAGGGGCCAGTTCCAAACAGGTTCCAGCCTTATCCCAGTTAAGAACCCGTTGGTTTCACACCGGCCGGAGCCAGCCGTGGAGCCGGTGTGAGCAACGTCGTGACGTCACTGCAAACGTCGTGACGTCACTGCAAACGTCTCCGCTTTCGCAGCAACCCTCCCACCCTGCCGGAACTGTACAATAAGAAGAAGAACCCTCGCGCCAGTTTCAAACACAACAACAACAATTTCGTCTTCGATTCAATCCGTGTATGGTTCGTTCTTTGAATATTCCGATTTAAAACAAAATCAGAAAAAATAAAAAAGGACTCTGTTTTAAATCTGAATATTCAAAGAACGAACCATACACGGATTCACGTCCATTGTTTACTTCGGTGTTTTAAAAATGCCGGTCTTCGTTGGTCTTCCTGTTTATGAAGGTACGGATAACCCCGCCCCCTGCCCCCGGCGTAAAAGCGGTTCTAGTTCTAGCCCAGCTCAAAAGTGGGGCTGGAGTTGAACCGGTTTTTAGAGGCCGGAGCCGGTTCTTTGGCGGTGTGAAACCAAAACACTGGCCCTAGCTCCGAACTGGCCCGGAACCGGCCCCGATTTTGCGGCGGTGTGAAAGGCCCATCATTGACCTCCCCTCCAGGTCTGAGTGTGGTGTGTGTGTGTGTGTGTGTGTGTGTGTGTGTGTGTGTGTGTGTGTGTGTGTGTGTGTGTGTGTGTGTGTGTGTGTGTGTGTGTGTGTGTGTGTGTGTGTGTCTGTGTGTGTCTGTGTGTGTGAGATATGTGTGTTGTATGTGATTTGTGTGTATTGTGTGTGCTTTGTATTTGTTGTGTGTGTTGTGTATGTGTTGTGTGCGTTGTGTATTTATGTTGTGTGTTTGCGTTGAGTATGTGTTGTGTGTGTATTTGTTTTGTGTGTATTGTGTTTGTGCTGTATGTGTTGTGTGTATTGTGTATGTTGTATGTTTTGTATGTTTTGTGTGGGTTAGTTGTGAGTGTGCTGCGTGTGTGTGAGTGTGTGTGTGTGTGTGTGTGTGTGTGTGTGTGTGTGTGTGTGTGTGTGTGTGTGTGTGTGTGTGTGTGTGTGTGTGTGTGTGTGTGTGCGTGTGTGTGGGCCAATGCATTAATTGACAGGTTTGAGTTTTTTCACTCATGTCTCGACGAGGTGAACGTAGAGCAACAGCAGGTGTTTTACCGAATTGTTTGTTCCAATGTGTGTGATCTGTGTGCGCGCATACGTGTGTGTCTGTCTGGGAAAAGCTGCTGACAGAATCACAGTTGTGGCTGCTGACTGCAGACCTCCGGTGATGTGTTTGACCACCTGCTCACTAGTGCAACACACAATACATTCATGCAGAGGAGCACCGACACACACACACACACACACACACACACAC
>NC_044054.1:15548418-15565918 GCF_902167405.1 Gadus morhua | reverse complement strand
CTGGAGCGCCGATGAACATCTCCACCGTCTACCTCCGTCTGAGACGTGGTGCCATGGGCGTGTGTCATATGCAGACTCCCTCCATCCTAGCCGTCCTGTTGTGCAGTGGCTCAATGGTTCGCGTCTTGCTCTCTGCTCCACTTGACTGAGAAAAGGGCGCTTATATTTTGGCTATAGCCCCTTCATCATCTTCATCATCATCACTCTAAAGTCGACACTTTACAGGCCGTAAGGGAAAAGTTGTTCAATGTTTGTGTGCACCTTCAGTATGAGCCATACACCACACAGCAACGATGGTGGAAGTTAGTGAAGTGGTCTTGACAACCGTGCTACAGACGACGCCCAGCGGGGGGCGCTGTTTGCCTGAGAACCCAGAGAACATGGTGCACGACTCTCGTCTCCTTTTGGGTCGGGCATCAGGTCCTTGGGATATCCAAAGACAACCTTGTGGTTGTCTAGACAGACAATACTGGCAGGATGTCCTCAAAGTCAAATGTATTCAAATAATGCATTGTGTGCCTTACAATAACCTCCCCTAAAAGAGAACAAATGGCAGCTCTCTGAATGAATTTATCGGTTCCACTTTACAGTAAGGGTACCTTACAACGATGATCAACTATTTATTGATAGTGGCTGCAGTTATAAGCTTTAACTAACTATGAACCAACAGTTCACGAATGGTGTAGTTATCATTAACTCATGCTGTATAAAATATTAGGGTGAGGATTTACCCTCAAATTTCAATAGTGTGTACATTATTACAGTTTTTTTCAATTGCTTGAACACATTTTGCAAAAATTGGCTCAATGTGTCAAAACTCAACACACAACCAAATAAGAGACAACACAACAGAAAAAATATACCATTCACTTCTATCTCAAATTGAAACTCTTTTATCGAAACATAACAATCCTTTGACAAAATGTAACTGATGACAAAATGATACATCCTTGTATTATATACACTATCAGATCAGCAGCAACACACTAGTCTACTCTATATAAAACACTGCAGTTTTCCATGTTCGCTATTTTTCATTTTCATTTTCACAGAATGAACGTTTTCACAACAACCAAAAAATCCAATGCTCAATGCTTGTCATTGCAGTACGGTAGTGCAGTAAATTCAGTTTAGTTTTTTCAATTGCTTGAACACTATCGACACATGCTTAGACCAAAGTAACACAACTTGGAGTTTTTGTTACTCTACCTTACAGTTTTTTTCAATTGCTTGAACACTTTAGACACATGCTTAGACCAAAGTAACACAACTTGAAGTTTTTGTTACTATAACTTAAACAAATGTAATTCCTTAAACAAAAGCGCTGCTTTGCAATTCTGCAACACACTTGCTCCTTTCTGCAACACACTTGCTCCTGCCCACTACACACTATTTCAAACATAAGAAACTTAGTTCAAAAATGACATCTCAGTATATCAGTGGGAAAACACATCTATCCAAAATACTAAACACATTGGGTAATTGAAAGTACTTAAATACACACCTCAAAACACTTTCTTACAAAACTGAACACCTATCAGCCAGCTACAAAAAGGCCAAAGGGCAATTGTGCACGTCCCGGGGCAGCGCGGGGGAAATATATCATTGTGTGCCGCCACAAGCCTTCGCGGGTAACTGCACCATCATGCAAAAATAGGTCCCTACAATACCCAACATATCATCAGAGTTTTAGATGCACTTCTTGATGCAGCCGAACAGGACAGATCAGAGAAGCCCAGGTTTGTTGTTGTCTGGGATAATGTTCATTTCCATCAGGCTTTTTTGGTCCGGAACTGGTACACCAACCATCAACAATTTGAAGTTGTATACTCGCCATTTCTATACCCTGTAGAAGGTTTTTTTTCGGCTTGAGGATGTAGTGTATATGACCGCCAACCAAATGCCCGCATGCCTCTTCTGCAGGCAATGGAACAGGCCTGCAGAGACATTGAGGTAAGGTCAATCCATGGATGGATTCGGCACACAAGGCGAGGATCCATAAGCCCACCCACGCAGCACTGCCGTGGTTTTCTGTGTTTACAGTACAGTTGTGTATTTTTGCTTAATTTTTGTTATATTTGAGCTTAAACTGAATTTACTGAACTGTAAAGTACAGTACTGCAATGTACAGTATTGAGTATTCGATTTTTTGGTTGTCGTGAAAACGTGCCCTCTGTGGAACTGAATAAAGACAGTGAATATGGAAGACTGCAGTGTTTTATACAAAGTAGACTAGAGTGTTGCTCCTGATCTGAAAGTGTATTCATATGATACAAGTGTGTATCATTTTGTCATCAGAGTGAGATTTTGACAAAGGATTGTTAGGTTTTGATAGAAGAGTTTCAATTTGACGTAGATGTGAATGGTATATTTCTCAGTGTTGTGTCTTATTTGCTTGTGTGTTGAGTTTAGTATCAATGAGCTAAGTTTTGCAAAATGTGTTCAAGCAATTGAAAAAAACTGTAAGCAAAAATAAACCAAAAATACCCCACTCTACTGTAAGCACAGAAAAACACGGCAATTGTGCGTGGGTGGGCTTATGGATCCTCGCCTTGTGTGCCGAACCTATCCATTACCTCAATGTCTCCGCAGGCCTGCTCCACTGCAGAAGAGGCATGGGGGCATGTGGTTGGCGGTCATATACACGCCATCTTCAAGCCGAAAAAAAAAAGTAGATAGGGTTTAGAAATGGCGAGTATAAGACTTCAAATTGTTTACTGTAAGGTTGGTGTACCAGTTCCGGACCAAAACAGCCCGATGGAAGCAAACATTATCCCAGACAACAACAAACCAGTGCTGCTCTGATCTGTGATGTTCAGCTGCATCATGAAGTGCATCTAGAAGTGTGATGATATGTTGGGTATTGTAGGGACCTATTTTTGCATGATTGTGCCGTTACCCTTAAAGGCTTATGGAGGCAAACAGTAATATATTTCCCCCGCGCTGCCCCGGGACGTGCACAATTGCCCTTTGGCCTTTTCGTAGCATGGCTGATAGGTGTTCAGTTTTGTGTGGAACTGTTTTCAGGTGTGTATTAAAGTATTTTCAATTAACCAATGTGTTTTGTATTTTGAATGGATGTGTAATCCGAATGGTACAATGAGATTTCATTTTTGAATTAAGTGTCTTATGTATGAAATAGTGTGTAGAGTGCAGGAGCAAGTGTGTTGCAGAAAGGGGCTAGTGTGTTGCAAAATTGCAAATAATGTGCAAAGCAGCGCCTTTGTTTAAGGTATGGTTACATGTGTTTAAGGTATAGTAACAAAAACTTCTGCTACTTTCGTCTGAGCATGTTTAGGGTTCAAGCAATTGGCAAAAACTGTAAATGAACAGTTAACATGATCAACATTATCTTACGTATTTTTTGTTTTATTTTTGCTTTAACTGAATTTACTGCAATGTAAGGTATCGTAATGCAATGTACAGTATATTGAGCATTTGATTTGTTGGTTGTTAGGAAAACATGCCTTCTGTGGAACAGAATAAAAACAGTGAATATGGAAGACTGCTGCGTTTTATATAAAGTAGACTGGCGTGTTGCTGTGGATCTGAAAGTGCATTTTGTCATCAGTGACATTTTGACAAAGGATTGTTAGGTTTTCGATGGCAGAGTTTCAATTTGACATAGATGGGAATGGTATAGTTGCAATTGTTGTGTCTTATTGGCTTGTATGTTGAGTTTTGACACAATGAGCCAAGTTTTGCAAAACATGTTCAAGCAAGGGAAAAAACTGTAACTAACATGAACACCATTATCTTAGTTAACATGAACACCATTATCTTAGTTAACATGAACACCATTATCTTAGTTCAATGAACACCATTATCTTAGTTAACATGTACACCATTATCTTAGTGCCATGAACACCATAATCTTGGTAAACATGAACACCATTATCTTAGTTCCATGAACACCATTATCTTAGTTATCATGAACACCATTATCTTAGTTCCTTGAACACCATTATCTTAGTTAACGTAAACACAATTATCTTAGTTAAAATAAACACCATTATCTTAGTTAACATGAACACCATTAGTCAATGATTCGTTTTTAATTAACAGTTTAATTCGATTTTATTTAAGTAACTGCCAGATTATTTTCCTTGCACTCCCTTATTTGTGTGAGTGATTGTGTGTGTGTGTGTGTGTGTGTGTGTGTGTGTGTGTGTGTGTGTGTGTGTGTGTGTGTGTGTTTGTGTGTGTGTGTGTGTGTGTGTGTTTGTGTGTGTGTGTGTGTGTGTGTGTGTGTGTGTGTGTGTGTGTGTGTGTGTGTGTGTGTGTGTGTGTGTGTGTGTGTGTGTGTGTGTGTGCGTGCGTGCGTGCGTGCGTGCGTGTGTGCGTGTGCGTGTGTGTTTGTGTGTGTGTTTGGGTGTGAACTGTTCGGGACGGTGCGTGGGTGTATGTGCAGCTCGTTAATCCCGTTGCTATCAGCTCTTTAGATGGAAAGATAATCCAATGAGAACCCAGTATTACACCTGAATGACAGTTAACCTTTATACGCTACAGGGGCGCATTATTCAATTCTATTCCTTTGTATCTGACATAAACCAATCCAACAGGAATTATTGATGGGTTTGTACTTGTGTGTCTGTGTGTGTGTATGTGGGTTATTTTGTGCCAAGCAAATATGCAAATATACGGGTTAGTGTGGGAGTGTGTATGTCTGTGTTTGTTTGTTAGTGCGAGCAGACATCTATATATATATATATATTTGTGTGTATGTGTGGTTATGTGTTTGAGTGTGTATGCATGTGCATGTATGTGTGAGTGCACAGTGAATGTGTTCCAAGCCAGTGGAAAAGCACAGCACACCGTGTGTTACGGCACTAAAAACCAATGAAGCACGTAGAAGGGCCAAGATGGCGGCCGCCGAAAGAGCGCAGTCGTCTGCAGACTTTTGCAGCTCGAAAGGAACTTTTTTCTTTTTTGTTTCTGCTGTGACATCCCCTTTGGCGTGGTTTCTGAGAAACATGTACCTTGGTAGTGGTAGGAACAGAAGGGACTTAAATGTGAAAATGAGAAAACAATTGACTAAATTCCATTATTCCTGGAATGCTGTCACATGCAGAATAAGGAGGTAGGTCTTTGTGTCAGAGTTTTACCGTCGGTGAAGGGCGTCTTTGAACTCAGTGTCTGTGTTCATACGCACACACGTGTATCTGTGGTGTCTCTCTTTGTCCAACCCCAGCGAGGGGAAGGACACACGGCCACTTCCTTTATGGTCATTGGAAAACCATGACTCAGCTTGAGCTGCGCGGGCCGCAGCTGGACATTGAAAGATTTGTCCTTGCATGTTCCTGTTTATGTTTTGGTCAGTCGTAACCATGGAGATAAGATAGTGCACTCTGTTCATCTATCAGTGTATTAATAAGTGAAAAGTGTGGTTGTTTAAAGAGAAAGATTGTACTCAATTCCTCTTTTAATCACGTCTCAGTTTCGCTGCCTAAACTGCAATACGTTTGAGATAGCTGGGTGCTTATTCTCCGCTATCATAACCTTTAACGAGGCTGTGATATCCTTTTACAAAGGATTCAATAGGTGGTATATAGATGGCGTGTGATTCTCATGGGATGAAATAGAGAGATCAAATAACTATGCAATATATGCAGAATGTCAGGAAGGATGTGTTTATCTTCACAGACATCTCAAATCTCTAAAACCACAGTCCTTGCCCTTCCCTTACCTGTTACCAAGCAAACACACACAAACACACAAACACATACATACACCAGCCACGCACACACACACACACACACACACACACACACACACACACACACACACACACACACACACACACACACACACACACACACACACACACACACACACACACACACAAACACACAAAGTTAATCGCTGGCGAGGTTCAGCCTCTTTTCTCCACGACTTAACTTTTTTGTTTGATCGTGTTAAGGTTTTTTTGGCTGTTTTAGATCGATTTGATCGATTTCACACATGAACAAAGAGCTTTGGTGCCACCTTGGTAGGCGGGCTATAGTGCAACTGAACTATGAAACATTGCCGTTGCTATGCAACCTGGACTCGAAGATTTATGACGTTCTAATTAGTCTGCGCAGATCTGCGATTGCATAATCCTTCTTCATAACAGTTAACTACTTTTACGGCACCGACAATCCAATACCCCAGTGGAAACTAGATGAAAAAAGTGTGTAGTTCAAAATGTGACGCAGCTTTTGCTTCTTCGCCACCTACAGAGTTTGTTATGTATGATTATTCAAAAATGCCTTGTTATTTCCCATAGATATTTGACCGAGGGATCCCTGGAGGCGGGACTTATTCTTCAGAGTTCTATGCAAATACTGCTGAGGAGACCTGCCACTCACGGATTGGCGCTCAATCAAATGGTCTCATGTCCTGAGAAAACAATCAGAAGACAAATCTATCCATGATACCCACTTAAAAAGAGAGCAACCAGCCCAATGAATATCATATTTAAAGCACCTCATCATATTTGAATGTGCATATTTCTACTTTGTCTCCACCTAAAGCAAGTGTGATTGGAATAAAAGAAAGGGCAAGATGTATGTTTTGTTCTTCGGTGATGTACTGAAGACAGCATTAAGCACTTTATGAAAAATCAGAACATTGAAAGATTTGTCCTTCAATGTTCCTGTTCATCTATTAATAAGTTAATGTGTGGTTGTTTGAGCAGGAAGCTTGTGCTCAATTCCTCTTTTATTCACCTCTCAGTTACGCTGCGTAAACGTATGCTTTTTCTCCACTATCATAACCTTTAACAAGGCATTGATTTCTCTTTACAAAGCATTCAATAAGTGGTCTACAGATGGGTGCGATTCTCATAGGAAGAAATAGAGAGATCAAATAATTATGCATGCTGCTGACTGTCAGGAAGGATATGTTTATCTTCACAAACATACAGACGCACACACTCATCCACTCAAGCACACCACACACACGCACACACACACACACACACACACACACACACACAAACACTCTCACACACAAACACACACTCACACACATACAAACATAATCCCTCACACACACATACACACACACACACACACACACACACACACACACACACACACAAAAACACGCACACAAACATACAGACACACACACAATACGACGAAATGTACCCCTCCCATCCGAAATAGAACAGCCCTTTCCTTTTGCAGGTTTACACACACTCACACACGCACACAATCACACACACTCACACACGCACATGCACTACAACTAATACCTCTTTCCCTCTCACACACACACACACACACACACACACACACACACACACACACACACACACACACGACACTGCAGCATTGCACATTACTTCAACCCCCCACATCCACCTCCCCTCACTATTGGCTCCACCGACACACAGACACACGCACGCACACACCCAAAATAACCCCCTCCCGCTAACCTTTTCACCCACACACAGAGACACTTCACAAACAGCAGCAAACACACTCTCTTCACAGCATGAATGAGGGCTTCATTGTGCGACGGTTGAAAATTGTGGCGGTGCACGCTCTCGCGTCCCCCCAGACGCCCCCCCCCCCCCCCCGACGCCCCCTAGAACCCCCTGAATCTCCGGTCCGACCACCGACTCTACGATCGTCACTTCTTGGAGTGAGAGCCGTGGCAGCAGGCTGAGGTAGGAGACAGCTCTTATAAACACACAGCCAGGAGCAGCTCCGGCTGACCACTGGGTTTACCGCTCATCTGACCACACAATGATCGTGTTGTCGCCGGACGGCTACCTGACCGTACCGCCGGACATCGGGCTGAGATGTACCTGGAACATCACAATTCATTCATGCCTCGCTTGTTCTTGCACGTGTGTGTGCGCTTATGTGTTTGTGTGCACTTATGTGTGAGGAAGTGTGTGTTGTTTATTCAAGTTCAAGTTCTTTATTTGTCAAATGCAGAACAAAAACAAGCAGCAGCAGCCATTGCTGTTTATTGTTTTTTGTTTAGAGCTATGATAGCAAGTCAAATAAAAATGTCAAGTATGCATGTGTGTGTGTGTGTGTGTGTGTGTGTGTGTGTGTGTGTGTGTGTGTGTGTGTGTGTGTGTGAATTTGTGTGTGTGTTTGTGTGTGTGTGTGTGTGTGTGTGTGTGTGTGTGTGTGCGTGTGCGTGCGTGCGTGCGCGCGTGCGTGCGCGCGTGTGTGTGTGTTATCCTCTGGTATTTAAGTGATTCAAACATTACATATTATGGCAACCAGCCAAAGGAACCTCAATTGATTGATTCTTTAATTCAGATATCAATTTACATCCACATTATTTACATTCAGTTTACATTCCAGATCCAAACGTCATCCATGCAGTTAATGGAATGTACCTCTTGTGCATATTATTCAATATATACAAACCGAGTGTAGGCCCCTGTTACCAGCTGTACTGAATGTTCAAGGTGTTATAAAGAACAGCATGACTAAACCGTCTCCAAATAATCTCAAATGTCCTCCCATGCAGGTTTCTAATATGAGATCCCTTTTTACTGTAGAGGTGTTACACACACACACACACACACACACACACACACACACACACACACACACACACACACACACACACACACACACACACACACACACACACACACACACACACACAGAAGGCTCAAGCCTCCCTATTGGATACTCTCTATCTGTGATGTCATCTGGGAATGGTCTATAAGAAGGACCTATTGCTCAACAGCTCATAAAGGGCGAGCACAGTGCTGAAAGAACATGTCTGAGTTTTTGTGGGTGTGTGTCTGTGGCTGTAAGTGTGTGTGCATGTGTGTTTGTGCGTGTGTTTGTGTGTTTGTTTGAAGAACAGTTCCCACGGCTGACTCTGTGATCTGAAGCGTAGCAGAACGGGAGCTCTGACCGATGGGCTCGGAGGACTTACGGGGCTCTCCTCAGACAACCCTGGAGAAGGCAGGGAGAGAGACGTTGTAGGAATCCTTCACAGCAGAGCAGGTGGAACTAGGGTCGCAGTGGAGACCAGCCGTATGTTCCCGGACTTCTAACATGCATGCTCAGTGTGTCTCCTGGAGGTGGATGCAGAGTTCACAGGAAAGCAAAAGTGTGTGTTAATTTCTGTGCTTATCGAAAGCCGATATTTCTCAGAGAATATAAATAGAATAGTAATAGGGACTAATAGTAATGTGTGTTTGTCGTATGGCTGTATCTGGGTCTGTGTGTTTGTTTGTATATGTTGTATGTGTTTGTGTGTGTATGTGTGCATGTGTCTGTTTGTGTGTGTTTGTGTGTGCCTTGTTTTTACAGAATTCATTGAAGGAAGAAGCTAAAGTGAGATTGAATTCCCATTACATTTGCAGTGAGTACGGCCAAATGATTAACAACAATATGTGTTGTTGCTCTCTCACTCATTCTAGCTTCCTCTCTCTCTCTCTCTCTCTCTCTCTCTCTCTCTCTCTCTCTCTCTCTCTCTCTCTCTCTCTCTCTCTCTCTCTCTCTCTCTCGCACACTCTCCCTTCCTCTCTCTTTCTCACTCTTTCTTCCTCTATCTCTCTCCCTCCCCTGCTCTCTCTTGTTCTCTTTTTCCTCTATCTCTTTCTCTCTCCCTCCCTTGCACTCTCTCTCTCTCTCTCTCTCTCTCTCTCTCTCTCTCTCTCTCTCTCTCTCTCTCTCTCTCTCTCTCTCTCTCTCTCTCTCTCTTGCTCTCTCAGTTTCTCTTCCTCTATCTATATTTGGAGCGCATTTAATTTTTGATTATTTCTGCACTTTGCATTTGCATTGCTTAGTGCCATTGGCAATAATAGAACACAGAATTGACACAACAATAAACACACACATACACACACACACGCAGACAGGTTTTTTTTCATTTTGCTTATGATTTGCATGTTTTACATGTCATAATGTGTGTACTTGTCTGGAGTCTAAGAGCCCCACTTAACCCGGCTCTGTTTAAAGCTTCTTTATCTAAGCCCCATCCTAGCATACCATTATGAAATTAAAGCGTTTCTGGTTGGTCGCTAGTTGTGATTTCAAACTAGGTTTGTTTACGTCTTGTTTTGTCCATGTTCATTATGTAACAGTAACAGTAATGCCGCAGTTGTTACCTTAACCTCATCAACAGCCGAGGGGAAAAGCCTGGCCTAGGGGTTCAGCAAACACAAACAATACTTTTCCTCTCTGGGTGTTAAAGGGGCTGTCGTTGAGTTCAGAGGGTTGTAAAGAACGAGATGAGAGGAGAGTGTGGAGGAAGCTAAACAATAAAAGAACCGTCCCTTCCATCACTGCTCTCTCGTTAACCCTTCAGGCACCTTTGAAGGACAGACCTAATGGAGTCCCAGGACCAATCAGGGAAGGGTTAGCAAGTAATAGACAGATGGCTATGGCACTTAACGAATTAATAATTATTGTAACAAATTACAATATTAGCCCTTAGGTCTAACCTACAGCATCTTTAAATCGATTTGTTGCTCTCTTTGATGTTGTGTTCTATAATGACAGGTGATGGAGAGTACTTCTGCTGTACCTTTGACCTACCAATCACAATCCACCAATTCCTCCCATCGTAACGGGTCCGGACCAGCAAATTACACGGAGGCAGAGATAGTTCTACTGGGAGCTGTCTTGTCAGTTCTAGTGCTGGCCATAGTCCTTGGTATGTCTACCGGTTGACTAAAATTGCCATTTTACATGTGTAATGACACCTTTTGTCACCCTAGTTTTACATTCTAGGACACGGGTAGAAGACTAAACTAGTGAAGTCCGGTCCCTGTGCCCTGGTACAAGGAGCAGACCCACAGTGTTTAGGGACACCTGTGTCTTTCTTTTGATTGAGCCTCTGTTAAAAGGGGTCTATTGTACCATATCAGCGTACTGTTTCAATGTCCTAAACAGTGATGAGGAACTGTCTTCAGTAGAACTATTTCCTTGAAGTGAGAACTCTCCACATAGTGATTGATGCTCGTCCTCGACCCTCCAGGGAACGTGTTGGTGATCACGGCCATCCTGCGCTTCCAGCGGCTGCAGACCATCACCAACCTGTTCATCGCCTCGCTGGCGGTGGCCGACCTCATCATGGGCGTGGTGGTGGTACCCTTCGGCTCCAGCTACGTCCTGCTGGGCGTCTGGCGCTTCGGCACCCTGTTCTGCGAGCTGTGGACAGCGTCCGACGTGCTGTGCGTGACGGCCAGCATCGAGACGCTGTGCGTGATCGCTCTGGACCGCTACCTGGCTATCACCTCACCCCTGCGCTACCCCATGCTGCTCACCAGGTGAGCCTTGTGTTTATGTGGTCCGACCAGAAGCATGTGTAGTTCACTGAAGGGCCTATAGGGGGCGCGTGGCAATGGATGCTTTTCTTCTTCTTTGGGTTTGGTCCCAGGTGGCAGGTTCAGCTCCATATGATGTATTTTGGCATTTTATCTGCTGGTTGCAGAAATGGTAATCGATTGCCCTCTCCATGGCCGGCCATGGATATATAATACGTAGAGACAGAATGTAAATATATTAACCATAGGCGCTGTCGTGACTGATCTCCTTAGCTTCAAAGCACTTTACTTGGTGAAGCTTGGAAGGTGGTGTTTCTACCTGGTTGAGCTGAGTTGGGTGGTGTTTCCATCTGGTGAAGCTGGTCGTTTGTTAGGGTTTCTGTTTCTACCTGGTGAAGCTGGATAGTTGGTGTTTCTAAATGGTAAAGCTAGGAAGGTGGTGTTTCTACCTGGGGAACCTTTGTAGGTGCTGTTTCTTCCTGGTGAAGCTGCATAGGTGGTGTTTCTGCAAACCTCAGGCCGCGCTGTGGTCTTCCTGGGCAATTCATCTGCCGTCTGTTTGATCTCTCAGAAGGCCGCAGGTGTCATTTTGTTATCCCAGCACGATGGGCGCTGGCGTTGTTTATCCCGCGGGTCACGGCTGGGGTCGCTCTTACAAATAAAGCGCAGGAGAATTTACATTTTTCAATGAAGGAAACTTCTTTGCAAGCAAACGTTTATCGTTGTTTACAAAACACTCTCAGTTAGGGGTGTAACGGTACACGTATTTGTAGCGAACCGCCACGGTACAGGCACTTCGGTGCGGTTACAGAGGTAAATATCGTGTACATAGCGTTAATATGGCGAATGTAAAGGCTTGTTTTGCGATGCGGAATTTAAAACTTGAAGTCTGAGTTCCACCCGGACCGTTTAGCCAAAGTACAGTATACTACTCCGAATCCGTAATCCGCTCAGCAGCTCTCCGTCAGGATTTCGGAAGCGCAATGCAATTCGCCGCCCGATCTATGTTGACTTCAAACCATGCAAACAGTGTTGTAAATAAACTTCCAAAGCTTTTCAAATCTTATTTGGTGTTTTATTGGTCCTGGTGCAAAGTAAACAATGAACAAAGTAATTGAGGTGCAAAGAAAAACCGAGGAACTGATTCAGGAAATGATGGTGTCGACGGATAGTTAAAAATATTGGATGCGCGCGTAAGCTACGGAGAGGGTCTCCGACAGGCCATACGGCTATGGAGAGGGCTCTCCGTGTCTACGTACAGCACTTTAACATGCACACGCATTTGAAAAGGCACCATCCAGGTGTTACTATCGCCGTTGCTGTGAGAGAAAAAAAAGAGCTGTGCAAACCCAGCTCACAAAACTATTTCAACAACCCCTGTCAGGGAATTCAGAAATGCAAATGCCATATCCAAGTTTATTGGTGTTTTTATTGCTGCTTATCTACGGGTTGAGAAACAAGCAGGTTTTTTAAATTTTCCCCTTAACTATTAACCGTATCGTACCGTATCGTACCATGACTTAAAAACCGAGGTACGTACCGTACCGTGACTTTTGTGTACTGTTACACCCCTACTCTCAGTGCATTACTGCGGTAAAGGATGCCTTGACATGGTGGGTCTCAATGTGTCGTGTTCGCGTTGATGCTGACCAGTGGTTTTGTGCTGTGCTTATCTGTCCTCCCCGTCGTGGGGGAGCAGGCGCCGGGCCCTTGGCGTGGTGCTGGGGGTCTGGGTGGTGGCCTTCCTTATCTCCTTCCTGCCCATCCACATGGAGTGGTGGGTATTGGAGGGGGCCGAGGCCAGGCGCTGCCTCCAGGACCCCAGCTGCTGCGACTTCAACACCAACTTGGCGTACGCCGTCTCCTCCTCCATGGTGTCCTTCTACCTGCCCCTGCTGGTCATGATCTTCACGTACGCCAGGGTCTTCCAGGAGGCCCGCAGACAGCTGGCCCAGATCCGGGGCCGGCAGCAGCGCTTCAGCCACCTGCGCCGCGTCTCCACCGCCGCCGAGTCTCTGCGGAAGGCCGCCGCCGTGGAGTCCAGGAGGTGTGAGGAGGTAGAGGAAGAGGAAGAGGAAGAGGAGGAGGAGGAGGAGGAAGAGGAGGAGGAGGAGGAGGAGGAGGAAGGGGAGGAGGGGGAGGAGGAGGAACATGTGAGCAACACGTGCGAGTGGCAGGCAAGGGCCAGAGGAGGAGGGGTGAAGGAAGGAGGGGGAAAGGCACTCATGAACGGACGTGGCGGACACGGAGAGGCGTTGACCTCCAAAACAGACAAGGGCGGGGCTAAGATTGTGGCCCCGAGACGCCATAAGTTCTCACTGAAGGAACACAAGGCAGTGAAGACTCTGGGGATTATAATGGGCACCTTCACGCTTTGCTGGCTGCCCTTCTTCATCCTCAACATCCTCATGACCTTCCTCGACCTGGGGAACGTGTGGATCCCCTACAGGCTCCTCAACTGGCTGGGCTACTCCAACTCAGCCTTCAACCCCCTCATCTACTGCCGCAGCGCCGACTTCAGGCACGCCTTCCAGGAGATCCTGTGCCTCAGGCGGGGCAGGAGGGGCGTCGCTGCGCGGAGGTGATTGGACGGCTGGGAGAGGGGTGGTGGGGTTCAGTGGCGGCTGTCGTCCGCTGCACCTCTGGTAGGAGAGGAGAGCGAAAGACTGGAAACCCCCCATTTCTATTAGGCTCTGATTCTGAGATTACATGAATGACACAAACCAGACAATTTGCAGGAGCGCAGTCGTAGTTCGCCATCTTTGGGTTCATTTCTCAAGCCGTTTTCTCTGATCACATAACGGACAGACCGCACTCTGATAAGCTCTGAATATTTTGCTACTTCCGTTTGTATTTGTATGGCTTGAATTTTCTGACTTGTATTTTCACCACTTGGATATGGGTGATCATATTTTGAATATCTGAAACTTGATTTGTTAGTTTAAATAAGTTAACATTGTGTTTCTGAAATGGAAAAACTTGAAAGGCCATATTCTAATTTCAAAGAGGTGAATTAACCTTGTTTTCAAAGTATAATAATTCAACGCAATGAATTCAAAGGTGGTTACATTAACATAAACAAATGCAATGGCTTTTAAAACATTTACCATGCTTCCGCACTTTGAATAGATTGTTCCCAGTTACTTTATTCAGTCATTACCGTAACTATTGAATTTGTCGTCAGTGTTAAAAGAGTTATGATGCAGTCCATGAGTAAACCACGCTCAACTGTCCCCTGATGATTTTTTATACATATTGTGCTTCCTTGACTTTCATTTTCCCCTGAACGTCCATATCCTTAATCAGGCTCTGCATAGCATTCAGGGTGACAAACCCACTGTAATATTTACAGTACTGAATGGTTCGATATAAACAAGATGAACTTAAACTAAACTGTGCTGCAGCAGATATGGTGTAGAAATCCATCCAGACATTCAGTTACACATAAGCTTTCCAATGATTACACAATTAGTGTCTGAGTGCCCAACCCACAAAATGACATAAGCAGCACATAGTATGTGAGAGCATTTGTGGTACCAGAGCCTGGTCAATGTTTAACACGTGGTTTATTCAGAGACACGAGGTAAAGGAGCTTGCCCTCTGGAGATTGTTCATGAAGCATCTGCTGAAATCCAGGAACAATTCAGTCTATTGGTGTGGGAGGAATGGTTGATAAGCCAAGCCTACAGGGTCTGACTTACCTCAGACCCATAAAACTTCAAGTGTTGACCACTGTATTACATTTACAATTGGGTCATTTAGCAGTTGCTATTATTCCAAGCGACTTACAAACATTCATACACACATTCTCACAACGACGGCAGAGTCATGTTGTCCAATGAGGTACAGATGAGAGCTTGAATATCTAAATAAGGCAGGCAAAATTATATTTATAGAGTTTTGTCTTAACTGTGATCTTAAAAAACACACCCTCAACTATCTGCAATTAAAAGATATTTGAGTGTAGGAATCAAGGTTCACAAGGAAGCACTTCAATGCATAGTATTCAAAGGTTGTACAGGTGTTCTATTGTTTACATACCAGTGTGATCCATGCACCTCCAAAGCTTTAAAAACGTTTTTTACACAATGTTTATTTATTTAAGTTATGTTTAAACAAGACACGAGCAATAGGTGAGCAGGAAAAGGTCCTAGGGCTAAATGAATGGCTGTTTATCACGTGAGCTGCACAAGAGCCTGTTTGTTACACCGGAAACATTTGCCCAACAGTCCATCATTATCTTCTCTGTTAGTTATTTACATTCAATGTAGGATTTGACCAAATAGATAGACAGGCAAATAAGGCATAGAGGATAGGAGTTATCTGGAAGCTGAATACTGCAGCTGAAGGGTGGAGCTTTACCCTGTATACTGTGGTGCAGCTGAAGGGTGGAGGTTTACCCTGTATACTGTGGTGCAGCTGAAGGGTTGAGCTTTACCCTGTATACTGTGGTGCAGCTGAAGGGTGGAGGTTAACCCTGTATACTGTAGTGCAGCTGAAGGGTGGAGCTTTACCCTGTATACTGTGGTGCAGCTGAAGGGTGGAGCTTTACCCTGTATACTGTAGTGCAGCTGAAGGGTGGAGCTTTACCCTGTATACTGTGACGCAGCTGAAGGGTGGAGCTTTACCCTGTATACTGTAGTGCAGCTGAAGGGTGGAGCTTTACCCTGTATACTGTAGTGCATCTGAAGGGTGGAGCTTTACCCTGTATACTGTGGTGCAGCTGAAGGGTGGAGCTTTACCCTGTATACTGTGGTGCAGCTGGACGGTGGAGCTTTACCCTGTATACTGTGGTGCAGCTGGACGGTGGAGCTTTACCCTGTATACTGTAGTGCAGCTGGAGGGTGGAGCTTTACCCTGTGGTGCAGCTGAAGGTGGAGGTTGCCTCTCTGAATGCTGTAGTGTAGATGAAGGGAGGAGGTTTATACTGTTTTGAGGTGTATTTGGCATCGTACTACATAAATGCTTCACGTCTTGCAACAAAAACATACATTTCCTGTGCCTGTGTGTGTTTGTGCGTGTGTGTATGTGTGTGTACTATCAAGGTCATGACAAACCGGACCTGTAGCTGGACCTCACAGCTGTTAGGGAGGGAATTGTTACATATGTACACACACACTTGTGTGCCCACTGTAATTATACAGCAGTAAAGTCAAAGTATTTATTTGAAATGGTGAATATATATGAGGAAAATAATGTCTCTCTAAGGCGTGGATCCTCTAAGGCGACCGAACCACAAATTATAATTTCCATATTAATTATTTGTATTACCTGCGAGACATCACGGCGACTAGAAAATCTCAGCTTTCTTTAATGCAAGCACTGAGCAGCCGAACGTAGCCCAACACAATTGGTCAACCCATCGGTGAGCGTGATTCGTCTGTGATTCGTCACTTTGCTTTGGTCCACTCACAGTCAGCGACGGTTTGAAAGGTCAGATTGAGATTGACATTGCAGAAGTGAACCAGTTTCATAAAGACAGCTTTGTCAACAATTAGTTAGATACGTAAGCAGTTGATTTTCAATAGGCTATCAAAAGATTGAACGAGATAACAAAAATGGCATGTTCAAAGAGCAAAAGAATAGTTGACAGGGAAAATCGTAAATTCAAAGATGAATGGACCAAAAAATATGCGTTCATCCTTCCCCCAATGGCCACAAAACCGATGTGCCTCCTATGCCAAGAAAAGGTAGCTATTGTGAAGAGTGGCAATATGAAACGCCACTATGAAACAAAGCACACTTATTTTGAAGCATCCTAGCCTCAAAATTCAGAGCTTAAAACAGCTAAAATCAATGGGATGAAACTGTCCTATGAGTCTGCAAGCAGAATTCTCGTTGGATTAACGACGAGAGAAGAAGCAACTGAGGCCTCACTCAGAGTAGCGTGGGTGTTAGGTAAACACAAAAAGGCATTTTCAGACGCAGAAATAATTAAAGAATGTATGACCAAAGTGATGGGAAGTTTGAGGGGAAACAAAAATAAGAAATTATCAATAAAATCAAGCAAATTCCCGTCTAACAGCTACAAGAAGAACAGAAATACTGGCTGATGATTTTATGAAAAAGCTGAGTGATGGAATGAAAAATGTACAGTGCATTGCATTAGCAGTGGATGAGTCCACTGATACCACTGACAATGCTCAGTTGCTGGTGTTTGTGAGGTATTATGATGAGGCAAAAGGGGAGTTTGTGGAAGATGCTTTGGGCCTAACAAACCTCAGTGGGCACACAAGGGGGGAAGACATTTATGAGGCA
>NC_044054.1:15500918-15543418 GCF_902167405.1 Gadus morhua | reverse complement strand
CGTTGGTCACGAACGTCTTGAAAACGCTCGTAGCTAACGAGTACTCCAGGGGTGCTCGTAGGTACTCGTAGGACGCTAAGAGCATCGTCAGCTATAGCCTCAGTGGCGTCGCCATCGGACATTCCGTATATTGGATGCGTTTTATTAAAACGCATTGCGCCTTTATGTTCTTAGTTTGGCAATTAATAAAGATTATTAATTAATTTATTAATAAAGATGTTAAAATGGCCAAAATAAAACGGGACAGTCCAGAAAATGTTTGCGCAGGCAGGGCACTCAAAATGTGTGAGAGAAAGTGGGGGGATTTGTGCAGACTGACATAGGCTACTCATAAAACGTAGCATAAAATAATGTAAAAAAAAAATTAAATTAAAGAAATTAAAAAAAATAACGAAACTAAAGAGATTAAAAAAAATAAAGAAATAAAAAAAATTATAAAAAACAAGCAAAGAAGCAGGCAAAAGGCTGGGATATGGTGGGTATTGGTCAAGTTGACGGGAATGTTTAGTGACATGAGGGAGGGTGGAGGGGGTTAAAAAAAAGTCTCAATCACTATTCGACGCGCATGAAAACCAGCCGCGTAGTTATGAGGGAGGCCGTCCTCACACCGATCTTCCTCATCGTCATCGTCCTCAACGTCCTCCGGTTCAAGCAATGCCACCCCAGCCTTAGCTGCAATGTTGTGCAACATAGCCGTCACACATATCACGGCGCATGACTTGGCCGGCGAAAACTGGAGCCCTCCGCCTGACTTGTGAAGGCATCTAAAGCGCAACTTCCACCTCCCGATCGTGCGCTCAACGATGCACCGGGCCAGACGGTGGGCTTCGTTGTATTCCTCATCATGGACGTCTCCCGGGTTATTCACAGGTGTGAAGAGGAATTATTTCATGGGGGAAAATGCCGTGAAACGCACAGTGCATTCAGGATTAGGACTGATATATGTCGGTTTAAGCCTAATCAATTGTGTTTTAATGTCTTTAGCATTCATATAATTGCAGTCTATTTTTTTTGTAGGCTACTCTGCTGTTGTCCTTGATGGGGATATATTTTAACCCTTTTTAACACAATTTTCCTGCGACATTCCTGCGTCTCCCCCTCCTACGGAGCCCATTTCAGCACCGTGTCAGTAGACAGTTACAATCCTACGACGTCGCGAGTGCAGCGGATGCGCGTTCACGTTAAGAGGAGTTTCGGGAAACGCTCCAAAGAAATTGACGATGGATCGCAAGATCCATCGGGAGAATGATCGTACGAGCGAAGATCCATCGTTATCGGGAAACGGGGCCCTGGTGTGAAAAGATTAGATTAGATAATAATTAGATTCAAAAGATGCTACAGAAATTCAGGTAAAGGTTAAGAAAGAAAGAGAGGAAAAGGAAAGTAAGTAGACCTATAGATCCCCTTTAGTAAAGAGGAGAGACAGGATTTGACCAGAAAATTCTGGTCCTCTGTTTGATCCCTGATGATAAACACACATACAATTACACACAACCACAGAAAGAGAAGAGGAAACTAAATGAACATGTTATTAATGGACATCCAAAGAAGTGTTTAATTTAAGTGGATTGCTCTTTTCATTTGATGTAGTTTATGGTTGTCGATTATAGTCGACAACCATAAGCACAATCTCATCGAGATTGTGTTAATGTAGTACACAACTACAGTTGGTAGATCATTATGCGACTGTATGATTCACTTGTAACTGTAAGGTATTTCCAAAAGAGGTAACTAGAGCATTTCATGACAGCACGATGCTGGTCCATCCACATTCTCATGTGTGTATATATTAACTTGGCACAAAAAGTAAGGAAATTTGTGTTTGGTAGATTATTATATAAGGCTTGACATCATTGGAGGCAATGCAGATAGATATACAGATGAGATTCTGCAACCAGTGGCAATCCCATATCTCCACAGTCTGGGACCGAACTCTATCCTGCAAGATGACAACGCTCAACCCCACAGGGTGGGGTTTATCAGAGACTACCTCCAGAATGTGGGAGTGGAGAGGATGGAATGGCCTGCTAGCAGTTCTGACCTCAACCCCATTGAAAACTTGTGGGATCAGCCTGGGCGTGCTGTTCGTGCCAGAGTGACCAACACAACCACGTTGGCTGACTTGCGACAAAGCCTGGATGAAGAATGGGATGCCATCCCACAGCAGTGCGCGACCAGGTTGGTGTTCAGCATGAGGAGGAGGTGTCAGGCTGTTGTGGCTGTGTATGTTTCTTCCACACGCTACTGAGGCTCCTGTTTGTGAAATGATTAAATTGTTTAATTGCCAATATTTCTTGTTCTTTCAAACTTCAATCATCCAATCCACCAAACACCAAACAAGTCAATGGCAGAATAAGCTGTTTGGCATTGGCAGAGAAGATTAGTCAAACTTTTCATGGGCGCAACCCACATACTCAGCTCTTCTGCTCATCCCACAAGTGCATGTTCCTTACAAATGGGGCACCATTTGAAAGGGAACTATACAGGTTTTCCAATGGTATAAGATTTATTGCCAAAAAGCACTGTTACAGCAGAGAAATAATCAACCAAAAACAAATGTCCTTACTTTTTGTGCTAAGTTTATATCTATGTATATAAATATATACATATATACATACATATAAATATACACACATTATTATCAGGGCCGGTTTTTGCTATGGGCAATGTGGGCGACCGCCCAGGGCGCAATCTATGTGAGGGTGCACGAGCGAGCGCCCTCCAAAAAAAAATTTGAAAGGGAACTATACAGGTTTTCCAATGGTATAAGATTTATTGCCAAAAAGCACTGTTACAGCAGAGAAATAATCAACCAAAAACAAATTTCCTTACTTTTTGTGCTAAGTTTATATCTATGTATATAAATATATACATATATACATACATATAAATATACACACATTATTATCAGGGCCGGTTTTTGCTATGGGCAATGTGGGCGACCGCCCAGGGCGCAATCTATGTGAGGGCGCACGAGCGAGCGCCCTCCAAAAAATAAATAAATAAATAAATAAATAAATAAATAAAAAAATAAAAAATAAATAAAAAAACTGTCGCCATATCTCTATACTACCGCCGCTCATTTCCATGTCAAGGTTGGTGGAGTGGGCGCTTCGGCGCCCACACGTTAACTTGCTGCCGAGAGTCAGAGTCATACAGGTTATGTGAGTGTGTCAGAAGAGGCAAGAGGGAGGGGGGCGGCGGGGGATGAACTTGCGACTGCAGAGGTCGGCAAGAGGGAGGGGGGCGGGGGATAGACTGATCCTAGGCCACCACACAACACGAACTGCTGCCAAATAAATTGTATTTCATTCCTAAAATTAACATAGACCCATACACCTACATGTAATTAATTGGGTTAGGTGAAAAATGTAAAAAAAAAAAAAAAAAATCTGTGTCAATCTCCGTGAATTTATTTACGTGATGTCACGTGACTCCGGTTGATTGACGGGCGAACGGACGGTGTTGGCAAAAGGTCATGCAAAAGTTAATGATGTCGAGTCTTCATCTTCATCGTGGATAAAGGTAAAAGACCAAAGAAGCCATCAGGTGCCCAGTTCAGAAAAAGAAGAAAAGAAGAAGAGGAGAAACGGGCAAAAGATAAAGGTATGCAGATTTCTAGTGTGACGAGCCTCTTGCTAATATGTTGCTATTAGCCACAGAAGACAACTGTGTCGCTGAATTTGGTTTTTAGTTTTGCTAACTATTAGAATTGAGGCATCATGTCATGCAAGTTATTTTACCCATAGGCAAGCTAGTCTAGTTTGTGTTTGCAACACAAAGAAACTTAAGTGAGAGCCGGGTTCCTACCATGCTCCTCAAAGTTGCTTAGTGCCAGAGAAAGAGATACAGACCCCCTCAGACCACGACAGAGGTGTCATTCAACTTGTTGTAAGTCGATGTATCATCACAGTCAAGTATTAGGCCCCGTTCACAAGAAGCCGAAACGGGCGAAACTACGGTTTCGATCTATCCGGTTTGGAAGTATCTCCGTAAAGACGAAGCCAAGCGAAACCGGGTAGATCTGTAGAAACGCTGTAGTACACATTCCAGGCCCATAAGGAGCGCCTCTTCTGGTACAGAAATCCAGAAGAAATGAAATAAGAAGAAGAGGCGAGCATGCGCATAAAGGCTGCCCTTATGCGCATGCTCGCATGTGATTTCTGAGACTCCGCGGGCTTAAGAGCCATTGGCTAGGAGGTCGAGGGGTGGGGCGATGACGTCATGGTTTGCGGTTTCAGTCGGTTTCAGGCGTACACACGAATCCAAAACGAAACCGGGTAGATTTGAAACCACCTCCGAGGGTGGTTTCAGAAGTTTGCGGTTTCGGTCAGCGGATTCGCCGGCTTCGTGTGTACGGAAGGCCGAACCGTACAAGACCTTTGCGGTTTCGCCATGAAATCGGCTTCACTGGAACCATTCAGAGATTGTATTAGGATGATGCAAAACAAAACTCGTATGTAAAATACAATATAGTTTACTGCACGAATCTTTTTTTAATGCTCCACAGAGTAGTTTTATTTGTTGTTGTTTTTTTTAGCTTTCTTCAGGGATTTTTCAAGCATGGTTATTAGATCCTGTGGAATCCTTGTGCAATTTACATTGGTGTTTATATACTGTATTTATTTATCTTGTTTTTTCTCTGTTCTTGTTACCTTTTTGTATTTAAGATGATATATATTAAAATAATACAAATAATATAATATATTGTTGTCTTGGTGTCAGGGTTTGGGGGTAAGTTTTTTTTTTTTTTTTGGCGACGGGGGGGGGGGGGGGGGGGCGTTGCAAGGGATGGTTCGCCCAGGGCGTAAATCCAGCCAGGACCGCCTCTGATTATTATAATGGAGGATGGGGGGGGGGCGTGCGTGACACACAAGTCTCTTTCTGTGGCCCTTATAACCAGCAAACGTACTTTAAGCCAGGTGTTACAGCAATTCAATGTAGCAATAAACGAATATAAGATGAATGGGATCATGGATGAGTCCGAAAGTCCGACATCATTTATGTTCATAAACCTAGGCCTGTGTGAAGTAAAGAGTCCTACATCATTCTTGTTCATAAACCTAGGCCTATGTAAAGTAACGAGACCTATCATTCATGTTAATCCATGTATGCAAATCATGGTGTTGCTTTAACGGATCTCCACATATTTTTTCTTATTGTGTATCATCTTCGATACATGCCAAGCGTTGGTCGTGCTGCTTTATTTCAGAGGTAATTTTCCTCCGGTGTCGGTCCCCTGCTGGTGGTGCGGGACGTGGGGCCGCTGATCATTCCTTATGCCCCGTCAGTCGTGATGTCTGAGCCCACTCCCCCGCACGGCCTCCGTGAGTCCCGAAGGGAAGAGCAGAGGAAGTAAGAAGAGGAAGCAAGGAGAAGAAAAGGGAGGGAGGGAAAGGGAGGGGGAAGGAGGAGGGAGGAGGGAGGGGGACCAAAACAAGAGGGGCTAGCTCTGGTCCGGGGGGTAGCTAGCCGGGGCTGCGCGGTCGGAACATCCATGGGTGGCTGTGTGGGGAGCCACCACGATTCTTCAGGCAGCTTAAACGAAAACTCAGACGGCACTGGAGGTAGGGGTCCCGAGGCCGCGGGTCGTGGTCTGGTTCAGCACAGGGGTCTGCTGCGTTCTCCTGTTTGGTGACCGTTGTTCGGGTCCGCCTCGCCGCCTCTATGCTAGGGGGGCTCTCCCCTCTCTCCCCGCCGCCCACCCGCCCTCTCCCCCTTTCTGCCGGGCAGACGCGACTCCAGCGCGCTCCCCGGGCCTCCCGCGGAACGACGTACCGGGCCGCCGTTCATCTGAACCCCGGGGGTTCGGGGTCGTCGTGCGGCCGCCTTTGTTCTCCAGAGGCGGCTTGTATTGAAGAGCTAACCGGCTAGCCGAGGCCAGCAGCTACCTAGCCGACTAGCTCTGTTGGGATGTTTTAATAAAGGCAATGTTTAGATGACGTCCTGACTGATGATCGGATGGTTGGCGGCGATCAGTCGTTTACCAATAAATTACGGATCGATTCGTGCCTGTCGATAGGATCGGTTGTTTATTTGGCTGCGAAACGTCATGGTTGTGCAGCGGTGTGCTCAAATAAAGCAACAGTTCTCCCGTACCCTAACAATTAATAGGTATTCCCAGAGTATATGTGGATACCTATTGTTATTTCCAATTTTATGTTTAAGTTGTGTTGGTTATACTGCTTCAACTACGGTTGCAACAATCATTGGTATTATGCCCTAAAAATGATGACAATTTTAGAATCCGGATTCCTTACCCAGCGCCATCGTTACTTGATATGTTATTAACCGTACACATGTGATTTAAATCATGTGCCTGCTTCATTATGACCTGAGCTGTCAGATGGTGACAGGTCTGAAACTTCAGCGTGGATCGATAAGATTAGGACCACCTCATCCTGTAGGCTACTGACGTGTTGTCAGCTGTCAGAGACATAAGCATGCAACCCCCTAGCCCCCCGAAGGCCTTACCTGACATGTGCCAACCACACTTTTTAATTAATTGTTTGCATTACATCGCAACATAAACATCCTATTAATAGGACAACCGTCACTTGGTGCAGTTTAAACAGGATTTACCGTACAAGGCAATGTAATGACAAAGATATAATGATAAAGAGCTTGCATTTCTAATACCATTGTAACTGTCAGCTACCATCCGAACAGAACCAGAGTTGTCTCGGCACACTCGACACACGCCGAGATCTGGATGATGAAGATGTGTCCCCTGACCTAGTACTTCACTGGATCCTCATAATCCCAATGAACACTTCTGTTGGGTCTCTGACACTCTTTCACCCTGCTGTTGGGTCTCTGACACTTTCTCACCACACTTCCCCTTTTGTCACACCACAATCTCTTTCTCACCGACTCTCTCCTCCCGCATTGCAGTGGCTCTTGGGCGAAACCAGCCCCTGAAGAGAGAGAGGCCTAAATGGAAGAGTGACTACCCCATGACTGAGGGCCAGCTGCGGAGCAAGAGGGATGAGTTCTGGGACACGGCGCCCGCCTTCGAGGGCCGGAAGGAGATCTGGGATGCACTGCGGGCCGCAGCCAGCGCTTTCGAGAGCGGCGACCACATGCTGGCCCAGGCCATCCTGGACGGAGCCAGCATCACCCTGCCCCATGGTAACTCACCCCCCTCTCACCCTTCCCCATGGTAACTCCCCCCCCTCTCACCCTGCCCCACCTTAACTCAGCCCTCTCTCACCCTGCCCCACACTCACCCTGCCCCACCGTAACTCACTCCCCCCTCTCTCACCCTGCCCCACACTCACCCTGCCCCACCGTAACTCACTCCCCCCTCTCTCACCCTGCCCCACGGTAACTAACTCACTCTTCTCTCACCCTGTCACTCGGTAACTCACTGCTCTCTCACCCTGCCCAACGTTAACTCACTCACTCCCCTCTCTCACCCTGCCCCACGGTAACTCACTCAACCCTCTCTTACCCTGTCCCTCGGTAACTCACTCCTCTCTCACCCTGCCCCACGGTAACTCACTCACTCCTCTCTCACCCTGCCCCCCGGTAACTAACTCACTCCTCTCTCACCCTGTCCCGAGGTAACTCACTCCTCTCTCACCCTGTCCCGAGGTAACTCACTCCTCTCTCACCCTGTCCCGAGGTAACTCACTCCCCTCTCACCCTGCCCCATGGTAACTCACTCCCCTCTCACCCTGCCCCACGGTAACTCACTCCCCTCTCACCCTGCCCCACGGTAACTCACTCCCCTCTCACCCTGCCCCACGGTAACTCACTCCCCTCTCACCCTGCCCCACGGTCAACTCAGTCACGCTGACTTTTGTGTTCCTGTGTGTGCGCTTGTGCACGGCAGTGTAGAATACCATGCCATCCTCTATCTTGGAGCCACTATACATAGGGCTTGCTTTAGGCACCAGGTCAGATGATGCGCAGTCTGCTGCACGTAGTTCTGGTCCTGGAGCTGCTGGTCACAGGGCACTCTACTTGTTTCCATGCCCCTGGTCCACTACTCCAGATTGTGCCATTGTTGCTCAAATAAACAGCAGTTGGTTTCTGTATCAACCCAACATTCCATCGGCACCGCATTGGTTATGGAAGTGTTCCCCTTTCATGTTAATTCTTCAGGGCACCACAAAAGCTTACGTCATTTACTTTTGGAGAAGTTCCGAAACGTTACCAGTGACTCTGATTCTATTGCAGTTTTTCGTGCGAACTGCATTGGGTTTATCCTGTTCAATTTCACAGTTTCCCCATGATATTCCCCTTCTCGGTCTGTGGGTGTGTGTTGTTGACAAATTAAATGACTCAATTCCATTTGCTCATTAGATTTACTCATCAGTCATGCTGAAAGAAGGTGGAGATCTAATGAAGAGCAGTATGGTTTCAAAGGCCTGCCTGCATTGGACCTATCACTGCATTCATTTGATGGGATGGAACTAATCAAGGGCGTCTGTTACTCACAACAGAGGCCAGCTTCAAGTCCCACCTGGACCGGGGATGCAGGATCAGAGTGGGACACACAGGGACCAGGAGGAGGGACTGGTGGGTCCCACCTAGACCATGGACGCATGGTCAGAGTGGGATCCACAGGGGCCAGGAGGAGGGAATCTGGTGACTCAGACACGACCCACTCTGTTCCCTTTCAAAACCATCCGCTCCTTTTACGCTGGTGGTTTGAGTTAAGACCCAGCTCAGCTTACAGTAGAGCCCATTAGCCATTAGCATCATTCATTAGCTGCTATGGTAGGGACACGGTTTAATCCACCCTCCCAACAACACATCAGCCAGTCTCATGTGTTGTGTTGTCCTGCTTGTACTTCTTATTTCTTGTGAAACGCAGAAATTGAAAGGAATATATGTAGGTGAATGGTGGATAGAGGTTAGACTGAGGGCAGGGCATGGCCTCCTTCCCAAGCATTAACCGTTAGCTAATATTAAACTCCTGGCCCTCCACAAGCTAGCGTCACCTGGAAACCATTTCATTTTCCAAGCCCTGCAGTCCAGACGCACCCAGAGCAGAACAGGATGTCTTTGTAGGTTCCTGGTGGGAACAAATTATTGGGTTTGCCTGTAACAATGTTTTCTAGTACTTTGTACATACTTTGAACATGAGATGTTGCAGACTCTGCACACAGCTCAGACCAATTATTGTGCTTCACAAATTGTATCCAACAATTAGGTGGTTGTTGTATTTGTAACTCTTTATTGAGTGGGTAGAAAGTAATTGGTGTTCATGTTTTTATCTGGGAATTCACCTATTCACTGTCTACCAGAAACACGTAATTATGGTTTAGGTTAGTTGATCCTTAACGTTGTTCCCTTAGGCCCCTTGCAGTAGGGGCCCCTGGTCCGTAACCCCCGTCTCTCCCTCGCTGCAGGGCCCCTGGTCCCTAACCATCAGTCGCTCCCTTGCTTTAGGAGCCCCTGGTCCCTAACCCCCGTCTCCCTCGCTGCAGGGCCCCATGTCCCTAACCATCAGTCGCTTCCTTGCTTTAGGAGCCCCTGGTCCCTAACCCCGTCTCCCTCGCTGCAGGGGCCCTGACCTCTAACCTGTCTCTCCCTCGCTCCAGGGCCCCTGGTACCTGACCCCCATCTGTCCCTCGCTGTAGGGGCCCCTGGTCGCTAACCCCCGTCTCCTTGCTGCAGGGCCCTTGGTCCCTAACCCTGGTCCCTAACCCCCCATCTCTCCCTCGCTGCAGGGGCCCTGACGGAGTGTTACGACGAGCTGGGGAACCGCTACCAGCTGCCCGTCTACTGCCTCTGCCCCCCCGTCAACATGATCGAGGAGCACTCCGACGAGCCCGACGGCTCCGACCCGGACTCGGGCGCGGCCGACCCGTCGGGCGCGACCCCGGCCCCGGGAGGGGAGCGCCTCCTCAGACTGCGTCTCTCCACGGGCCGCGACCTGCGGCTGGCGGTGCGCTCGGCCGACACAGTGGGGGCCATGAAGCGCCGCCTGCAGGCGGTGGAGGGCGTGGCGCCGGCCGCCCAGCGCTGGTTCTTCTCCGGGCGGCCCCTGACGGACCGCCTGCGGCTGGACCAGCTCAACGTGTCCCGGGACTATGTGGTGCAGGTGATCATCAGCCAGCCCCCCGCGCCGGACACGCCCCCGCTCGGACACGGACAGGCGGCGGGGGAGGGGCCGTGCACGGAGCCGGAGGACCACCGCCCCACCGCCAGCCCCGCTGACTATTAGCCAGGGGGGGGACCCGGAGACACGTGTGACTGGACCTGAGATGGAGCCGGAGGAGAGACGTGGTGCAGGGTGGAGGGGAGGTGGGGGGGAATCGAAGGGGAAGGAGGGGGGGGGGGAATCGAAGGTGAAGGAGAGGGGGGGTGGGGGTGGGGATGGAGGAGGGAGGAGAGCTGGGGTAGAGATGGAGGAGGGGTGGGGTGGTTGAGATCCTCTATGAAGCGTGTGTTTCGGCGCACGTTGACCAGCCCTGTCCTGGTTTTACACAATGGTATTCTCGCTATTCTTTTCTACGTATTGTGAGACTGTTCCTGTGGAAACCAAAAAAAAAAAATCAAATGGAATATGGATATAACTCTGAACTTTCGGGGTTGCAGTTCAGAGGCTGTTTTTTTTATTTTTTAGCAATGTCTTTGTTGTCTCGTCCTTCACACTCCAATTATAAGCATTATAACAGCTGGAGTGCAGCAGGACCCTGATATCGAGAGTTGGAATGCAGTTTTAGGTAATTCCCAATCCAGGCCCAGACTGACGAGAGGGAAGGGTTTGACCCTTACACAGCGCGATGGCCTTCTGACCCAGCCTGACTAGTTTCAGGAGTCCTTCCTTTTCCCCCCCTTTCTCCCTGCATCAGATCAACAATGTTGTAGAGCAGCGTAGACCCCACTGGGGAACTCTCACCTATCCACAGACCACCCAGACCTCTCAGTCCCCAGGATCTCCCCAGCATGCTGATATCATACGGGGGCTTTACCCGAAAGGGGAACGACGTACACTTATAGGAAAATTCATCTTCTCACACACAAAAAAAGGCTCATTGCATTTAGTCTCTTGATTTAGTAATCTTGCAGAAGCTCAGCTGAGAAAAACTCTATACTCAACAAAACTACACGGGGGGAGGGGGGGTTGCATGGATGTTTACTGAGTGGGGGGTTGCTCAGTATCGAGTCACCTTCTGCCAATGGGGTAACGTGATGAATGGAGGAACACAGCTTCATATTTTGATGAAATGCAATGTTTTTAATTAAATTGCCCATTGTTTCTACTTTAATGGCTTGTCTGTCATAAAAATCCATTCTCAGTACATACGAGTGTTTAGAAGTTAAGAATGTCTAAATGATCTTTATCAGAGTGGACCACGGAGACGTTCAGATGTTCAAGGTCACAAATTCAGCCTCGTTTGGCGATGCTTCCCTTTGAGGTCCGTCCTGAAGGCTGAGGATCACATGAGTTACGTTGATGAGAGTGTGAACCAACATAGGCGTAGGACTCCGGGGGTGGTCAGGCGTTTCTGGGGATTTATAACGTGAAAGTAGACAGCCAGAAAAAGATTCTAGACGAGCACTTTCACCTGATCTTCTCTTACCTCACAAATATTGGGGTTGTGACACATGTAGTGACAGATAGATAGATACTGACACTTTCACATCCCTGTGACGACCTTCCTAACAGAGAGCGTGACAGAGAGTGTGTGGGAGTGCGGGTGACGGAGAAAGTCCTATTTTTCCTTTTGTGGCATGATTAGAGCGCATAGACGTGTTAGCTGGGAGATGTGTAGTTGACCAAAGGTTTCCACGTAGCAGGGGAAGTAGAGGCTAGACATGATTAACGAAAGGTTATTTATTCAAACTGGTACATGGTTCCCTTGTCGTAAATCCATTGACTCCTGTCTGTGGTCACAGAAGGGGACAATAGTCACTTCCACATCCGTGTAAGGGACCCTCACCAGCGGACCTGAGATATGCGGTTCATTCTGTCGCTGCGCTACCTGTCCAACACGCATTCTCTATTTTAAATGATCTTTCACTTCTCTTTTTCGTCTCATCCCGTCAACCTCACAACAATTTTTCTCATGGAATTTATTACATTTCTGCTTAATTTCCAGAGAAGGAGCGGGAATTCCGTTTTATTTTAGGGCCAGAGTTCTACCTATACTGGCTATAGTTATGTTGAAAGAAAAAGGAGGAATAGTTTCATGTAACTCGGAACAGGAATTGTGACCCCCAATCAGACAACACAGCATCGACATCAACACAGTGTGACCTATTAATGCTGACCGGGCGTCAGAGCATTCTTATTTCTGCTCTGAATGCCTGATCAGCAACAATCAACGTATATTTATTATCGAATAACGCAACAACTACAAATGTTCCCTCATTTCAAACTGGCTCATAGTAGCCCTCAGAACCTCCCCACCTGGGGTACGCGTACCCCCTGTTGGGAACCCCTGATCTGACACCCTATCCAGAGGAGGGCTGGCATTGAACGCAGATCTTCACGTTCAGGACTGACCTCCTTCTTAGTGTGGACATTCAACTGCGGTGTGTTTAATGCTAACTATTATTAGTGTTTATCAATAACATTTATTTAGAGATTTTAAATGGGAAACCTCTTAACACAAAGTCATGCTTAGTTATGAAATTAGTTAGTTTTTTGCTGTTTATGTGCAGCATAAATATTCAATTCTAAACAATTATTTTTGCACAGGAAGTAAACATGTATATTGTCGAACAGGTGAATCATCAAATAATAATTTGCTTATAAAGCTAAAAGGTTCTACCCAAAATTGAAATAATTGATGATTTACTAAACCAAAATCAATGATAAATGAAAAAACAGTTTTAAATTCAGCACTATGAATTTACACCTTGCCCTACAGAACACACAGAAGGGGCAGTTCTGCTTGGAGGTTGGGGGAAGTTTTAGCGTTCTGCTTTTAGTGCACATAAATACTGCCTTCAACACTGACTTCACCATTGCATTTTACTGTAGTCAGACAGTACATCTTATTATTCAATTCACGCTATCAAGGTAAGATGGACAAATTTTACTCATGCTATGTCAAATCTAGTCAGCCTTTTAATACAGGCTTTTATAATCATTAAATTATATTACATTAATAATTAAATTATATTAACATTATTTATAGGGATATGATTAACATATAAATTAACCTAAATAGACTGGAATATTGGTAAATAATGTGTTCACTCGTTCATTATGTGGAGGGTGAAATACTATGGTGTTAGGTAGTGTTAATGGTAATTAGTCAGACTGTTCGATATTGAAACATATGTACAATGGATAGATACATGTCCTTACAGTTGTTTACTTCTGATTTACAGATGAGAGGTCTTTTAGCCCTTATGGTTGTGTGTGTGGCTTCAAACTTTGTCAGCTGTGTAGTGACAATCTACAGCCCAATGGATAAAGGTTTGTATGTGTTTTTTTTTTTCTCTCTCTCTCTGTCTCTCTATCTCTCCCTCTCTCCCCCATAACATTCTCTCTGTGTGGTTTCAGTGCTGGTTCTGAGTGTGCCCCATGGTCCACGAGCTCCGTCCAATGTCTCGCTGGTCTGTGGCGAAGCCTACAAGGACCAGGACGTGGTTTGGAAGAAAAATGGTACAACTAGTCAATATCCTCCTACTCCTTCTTCTCCTCCTCCTCCTCCTCCTCCTCCTCCTCCTCTTCCTCCTCTTCCCCCTCCTCCTCCTCCACCTGCGTCCTGTTAGTGTCTGACTGCTCTCCTGCTCAGGGCGGTGGCCTGTTCTTGACACGATGCATTAACTCACTGTTTTATCAAATCATTCAACCTGTTACCCTCTTAATGAGTCCGATCAAAATGTAATGCCTCTTCAAAAAGCTACTTCAATTTAAACCTACAAAATAAAGGGTTAGAGTAGCCTAATAACCATAGCTTTGTTTCATTGTACAAGCAGTCATTTATTGTCCATGCCCATCATGTCCAATATATAGGCTGATTTAGAGCTGGCTGCTACCCTCATTTGTTTAGCCTACTGCAACATTATCATCAACACTCACTAAAACATGATAAATAAGCTGCTGATTTAGGCTCAGTCTGGGTGATATAAAAATAAAGTAATAAAGCAAAAGTTTGTGGTGGCCTCTTGACACAAAATATTCTAATTGTACTAGTATAATTAGAAGAACAGAATTGATGCTATCTAATTAATATAATTGTACTAGTGCATTGGTACGAGTAACATTGGCTGCCATTCCTGAACCCATGATTCACATCAGCGGCCTCTCTGGGTGAGTCCACAGGCCAGAGCACCAGGTATGTGGGGAACCAGCTGACGGTCAGAGTGGAAGAGATGATGGCAGGGAACTTCTCCTGCCACCTGCGCCGCGACGGAAGCTACCTGAACCACACCCTGGTCCTGGTGCAGCTAAACCCCGACAACATGACCGTCCTGCTGGAAAAGCTGCCAGGTGCGGGAGGCTGGACGGGGAGAGGGAGGGTGGTAGGGTGGTAGGCTAGGAGGCAGGGAGAGACGGAAGAGGGGGAGGGAGTGTGAGGAAGGGAGAGAGAAAGGGAGGAAGGCTGGGAGGGAGAGTAGGAGGCAGGGGGAGAAGGCAGAGGGGGAGGGAGGCTTGGGGAGAGGGAGGGAGGGTGGGAGGAGGGGTAGGAGGCAGGGGGAGAAGGCAGAGGGGGAGGGAGGCTTGGGGAGAGGGAGGGAGGGTGGGAGGAGGGGTAGGAGGCAGGGAGAGAAGGCAGAGGGGGAGGGAGGGGGGGAGGGAGGGAGGGTGGGAGGAGGGGTAGGAGGCAGGGAGAGAAGGCAGAGGGGGAGGGAGGGGGTTTGGAGGAGGGTAGTGTCAGGTGGGCATGTACAGATGATTGGAGATGTCAAACAGTCATGTCTCCCGAATGGCTCAATCCCACAAAGATGCTGCCAGGGCATCACAGGGAATCAGCCGTGACCTTCTGCAGTGAACTAACACGAGTGTTTGGTGTGTCGTTCTGCAGGGAGCAGTGATACTCAGCACATCCTGTGTTCAGGAAACAACTACAGTGGCTCCTTCAACTGCAGGTGGACCAAGAAACGTGAGAACGCCGCTGTGCTGCTGGTGAAGGCAGAGCGGTGAGGGACCTTCATACACACGCAAACACACGCACGCACGCACACACACACACACACACACACACACACACACACACACACACACACACACACACACACACAAGCGAACAAATACGCATGCACGCACACACACACACACACGCAATCTCGCATGCATACGCACACATACATGCACACACACACAGACACGCCCAGACTGACAGGCACAGGCACACACACACGTACGCCTGCACGCACAGACATAGCCACACACATGCACACACACACACTCAATAATTGCGTTGCAGTCTAACATAACATTGAATCTCCAATCCAGTAACTCGACTGCGATCGCCTGCGAGGTGGATGCGGACGGTTCAGGAGTCCGGTGCAATGAGAGAGGCTGCGTGAAACAAGAGGAAAGCCATTTCATCGACTTCAGCGTCTACATCTACAGCAACGCCCGGCTGGAGAAGTACTCTAGGGTGTTCTTCCTGAGAGACATCGGTAGGCCCTCGTCCGGATGTAGGGGAGGGTTTCTCCAGGGCCACAGCCTTTTCATTTCAGAGGTGGCATGGGGGGGTTTGGGACTTCATTATAATACGTCTGACTGAGTAGTTTGATTTCTGTACTTTCTGACTTTCTCAATTCGACTCGTATTTCCTTGGGACTGTCTGTTCAGTTCTTTCTTTGCACCTTCAACAATAAAGAGGAAGGGATACAAAGAAAGAAATATAAACCATCAAAAACATATATATATATATATATATATATATATATTCCTTCCAGCGGGCAAGTAATGATAGGTTCATCTTTTTATTTTTTATTTGAATTGATTTGCATGTGTTGTCCAGAACATCTCACCCACCTGCTCTCACCAGGACCAACCTTTAAATGAACCTCTCCCCCCTCTCCCCCAGTGATTCCCGGGCGTGTCACCAACCTGCGGTTGGAGGGGGAGAGGTTCCTCTGGGAGGAGCCTGAGTTCTGGGAGAAGCCCTGCTCCTTCTACCAATTGCAGTTTGAGGTGAAGCGGGTCCAGCACGGCGCCAGCTGCCAGGCTTTCCCCGCTTTGAAAGAGGTAGGCAAGCTGCACCGGGTCCCAGAGGCCCTCCACCCAGGGGCCTGCTCCGTATGGACCAGGGCCCGGGGAGAACACTCCTCTTCACTAGTTTGCTCTAATAAAGCGACACCGTGTCCCACATGACCCAAGCATCGATATGATTTATATGATGATTTATATCATGGTCAGGAAACAATTAACATAACACCAGGCAGAGGTCAGCCGGCCCTTTTACACAAGTTGTCACCACACACAAAAATACTTACTTAATCATTTTCAGAACGGTGGCTTAACTTCCTCATCCTCATCGTCCAAACCTCTTATCCGGGGTTGGGTCACGGGGGCGGCTGCTGTAGCACAGACGTCCCTATCCCGGCCCACATTGACCAACTCTCACGGGGCATCCCGAGGCGTACCCAGGCCAGTGTTGGGAAATATAATCACCTAGTCCTGCCACCCTTTCGACCGCTTGCAACCGCAATCTCGTCCTTTCCGTCATCGCTATGATATAACTTACGGGGAAATAATAAGATGTGGTCATCCATCTCATGTCTTTATCTCTCTCCCCCCAGAAAACCGAAATCCTGGCCGATAAAAGCTTTCCCATTTACAAGAAAAAACCTAAGAAGTACGTGTTCTGCGTTCGGGCGCAGGACAAGTACACAGGCGCCCCATGGGGAGAGTATTCTAAGCTGTGAGTATTTTTCACTGAACACAACTGGAACCCGACTGTTTAGTTGAGCTCACTCCTTACAACTCACTATAGTTACAACTATGACAGGGAAGTAGTTACTGTGTAGTCACGTTTCAGTTACCGCAGGATGAAGAGTCCTAACTAACGTTTCTTCTTTGGCTTGAAGGGATGTGTGAAGCAATCACCAAGGATACAACTGAACGCATTTGAAGGAACCACGACAAAATTGGTGCAGATAAAGTATTCAAAGAAATTAACTTAAACCATTGACATAAATTGTACTTCCTGTAAATGTGTCAAGTATTTATGATTGCTGTTTTCACTGTGTTATAAAAGCTTTAAAATGTGTTATTAAAACTGAAGTATGGATAATTTGTTAAGATTCAACTTTCTTTACTTGAATGCGGCACAAAATAACGATAAGAGAACAAACGTGACTCATGCACATTATAATTCAGTTTGAAACTGTAATAAAAAAAATAAACCAATGACAATTGTATTACATATAGTCCAAGCACACACACACACTTCATTTGTTTTAGTACAAAATTTTATTTTTGTATTTACAGCCAAAACGAGGATCAGAGATACACAAAGAGGCCGAAAAAATACTGAAAATAAAAAGCAGCTCTTACATTGGTGTGAATCCAAGAGGTTCAACTATCTTAGTAACACAGGATGTAACACTCATCTCACACATTGTTAAACGTATACTGGGCTGCCCCTGCACACCCTTTACTAGGACCTGTTAGTGATGCAAATGCGTTTATACATACGTATACATACATATATGTACAAACACAAGCTGATTAACGGATGAGTCCGATATTTAAAAAAGGACACATTGAAATTGAAATGTTCAAAAGAAACACTGCTTTGTGCCTGCTCACGCCGCTAGCTCGTGTGTGTTGGGTGACCTCAGTGCTCTGGTTGGCCAAGATCTCTTCCCCTAAACACCCAGGTAAAGGTGACCGAGGCAGAGAACGAAAACGATTTCAGGGAAACGATGCATCCTGCTGCCAAAAGCAGCACTGCGTCTCTGTGATGGTGATGATGTCTTTTTACACATGTTCCTCTTGACAATACAAAGAAGTCCAAAATACAAGTCTTTTTGCAAATTGCAAGACAGACCGTGGTTTTAAAGCAGGAGGAAAGCATTATGGCAACTCCAGCCTTGTCCTTTAAACCCCCCCCCCCCCCCCCCCCCCAACACACACACACACACACACAAATGTTGGTTGCTTTGCGTTTGTAGGTCAAGCGGTGCAGTTCGCTTTGATACTTGAACACACAAACCCATCACGGACTAATGTAAACCATAGGACTGAAAGAACGGCCAATCTGCAACACAAAAACTGATTTTGGAAAAGTACAAAAAAAAAAAGAAAAAAAAAGGATGCATAGGTACATTTCGGTACATTATATGCCCACCTTTATATGAAACTCGACAATCCCTCTTTTTGATATGCTTCATGATGATACGTTTACAGTTGGCATACATAAATATTGGTTAATAACTAGCTTATTCTAACCCCTATAAAATCATAGGATTGGTTTTCTACTGGTGAAACAACAACGCCAGTGTAGACGTCCAGCTGTTAAGCTGAACTATCAGCCTTTACTTTCCCATAAAGGACCGTGTAGCTGCTTGCATAAGTTTACAGAGCAGTTAGTGTTGTCGTCACGCACGTACCTGTTGTCTTATCTTACACACACCTGCTGTGCTTCGAGACCCACTGCTACCCCTGTGGCTACAGGCTCCTCCCCACATGAGTCCCTTTGTAATAAGCGTTGATGGGAATTACTCATGAATTATGCTTAAGAACACACAGAGAGAGACAAACAGCAGGAATATAGGAGGCCCATCTCAGTCCTGTGAGGTGACATGTCTGTGAGTGTGCTATACGTCTGTGAGTGTGCTATGTGTGCGTGTGCGTGTGTGTGTGTGTGTGTGTGTCCGCTCCCTGGTCATCAGTGGTTCTGCCTCTTGGACAAGTACCTGTGAGCATAAATATCATTTTGGTCAGTCCTTCAAAATCTTTCATGAAATAAATCTCTATTTCTATCAAACAAAAGGTGAATATCGCAGCGTCATATGAGCCATGGGGGAGGGGAGCCGAACTGTGGGAGGAATTATCCAAATCCCATTCAACTACATTTAGCTGGGTCCACTCCGCCCTTTATGATAGATTCAGATGATCTGAAATGTACGACTGCGTTGGAAATGGATCAGGCTGGTGCTGGAGCTCCCTGCTGTCATAATTAACACCGTCAGAAGCCAATTTCTACAGTTCTGTATGCGTCACCTTTAAAATTGTGCTTTGCTGCATATCGATGGTTATACTATATAAGCTATTTGGCATTGCTTTGTATATACATTGTACATTATGCACAAAGGCTTTTATTGGAAACAGCTCATCTGAATGCATGCACCGTCAATCAATGATGTTAGGTCAACATGAATGCTTACCTTTCCCAGTGTTTGTGGTTCAGTCCGGTGAAGTCCTCCAGCTTGGCGATCTCCTTCAGGTACTGAGCTAGTTTATACAGCTCTCTGTCCTTCTCTCTGTTGAGATGGGCCTTCATGAAGGGTCGTATCTACACACACACACACACACACACACGTACACAATGGATCTAGCTTTACAATTCACACTACCATGACAATGTGCAAAGTTTATCTTGAGCTCAACTACAACACTACATCACCTTTTCTCACATGCACCAAGGCGGACACCCTCTGGATTATATCCAGAGGGGGGGGGGGGGGGCTTTAGGTGATTGAACGCAAATGTCTCAACCTCCCCTCCAGAGTGTACCCCCGCCAGGCCACTTGTGTAAAGTCCGGAGAGTTCTCAACCATCAAGTGGGCGTGTTGCTTGTGTGTGGAAAGCGTTTCTAACATCTGACTGCTGCTTTGTACTTTTCTCTTCCCGCCTATATTTTGATTCCCAACATCTTTCAGCCTCACTCTTCTGTTGAAATCGCGGATACGTCTAAATTCAGTGTTGATATCCCCGCTAAAAGAGTCAGCATCACAGAGTTGGAAACCTCGCCTGCGATCTACATGTGTTGTAAACAAAGCTGACTACCGCTGCATAGTTTCGGCGTCATATCCTCCTCCTCCTACACGCTCAACCCAGGAGCCACCCCTCACCTAGAGTATCCGGAGTACCTCCAGGATGTGTGAATACGTCTGTTCAGCCCATCCCCGGCTGTGTGTTGCATCTTGGAATGGGCGACTCCGGATCATATCCGGACCCGATTTTCCGGAGACGATCCAGAGTTCATGTGTGAAAGGCCTGTACGCGTCTTAAAGGGCCAAAAGCTAAGAGTACGAGTTTTCTCTTATTCTATTTAGATTCTGTAGACTATGCTCTGGATTGTATTCAATCTCCCACAGGCAGAGTGGTGCTGTGACAGCGTGGTTGGCCACACTTCGTAAGATTCATAGTGGTGTGACTCTGGTCGGCCCCCGGTTCTCCCCACCCAGGACGGGGCCAGATGGAGAGGCTGGATTACCTTCAGGCCGTTCTGCGGGTTCATGAGGAAGTTGCGTCCGATGTCGTCGAACATGATGGTGTTCTTCCTGCTGTACAGCTCCTCGTACTTGCCCCAAACCACGCCCAGCGGCTTCACCTGCCAAAACCACACAGATCAGTTCTTTCTTTTAGGTGTGTGTGTGCTGTGCTGGTAAAGGAACTGTGCAGATGTATTCGAATGAAGAGACTTTGATGGGACTAGACGATAAACCATCTATAGGACTATAAGGTAGAGAGAAGCTTTTTTATTTTTATGCATCAACTGTTTATTTGCCCAAAATCATCTTGTGTAAAAAGAGAGAAATGAGTGTGTGTGCATGTCTGCATGTGTACCTCCACTACGCCTCTCTTGGGTGTGTGCACGGTGATCATGGCTGCACTGTCCAGCATGAAGGTGATCTTGTAGTTTGGGTTGTCAATGACTCCAAGCTCCTTAACAAAACACACAAAAAAACACACCAATGGATGCACACTGCTGCTCCCTGCTGGCGAGGCACATTAACTGCTCTGAAGTTGAATAACACAGTAGTGAACAAATGCATTTCATTAAATACAAGCAAAGTCCTTACCTTCATTTTGGCATCAATCCACTTCATACTTGTAGCAGCTGCAGGATGTGTTACCACATTTATGAATGGAAATAAAATCATGACATCGTTATCAATTGCCCAGGGTATTGGCTAACTAATGACATGTCTCAAGTGCACAATTGGGGGTTAAAGTGATTTTGGGTTTTAAATTCGTCAATTCTTTCAGAGTAAATTTAATTAATAAGATCATCAAAACTAAAAGCTACGTGCCGTCCAGTACACTCCTTCTAGCGCACTGGTCTGAGTTAAGGGGAGCCTGAGTAAGGGATGTGAGAAGAGAGACAAGATAAAGAAGAACCATACACCAGATCACGATGTCGTAGTCCTCGTAGGCAGACGTCAGGAACTCGTGGAGGTAAGGTCTCATCAGCTCTTGACCCGTCTCAGCGCAGGACTTATGATCTGCAACCACACCCACGCACACAGAATACAACCGTCAGCCAGGTGGCGGGAAGTGAAAGGTTGCCCTCCTTCTGCAGAGCATGAATAGATTAAAGTAGTGTACATAATGTACATTTTCTTGCACACTTCCTCCACCCAGCACATTTCATTAACACGCTGCAGGGGTCAAACAGGGAAAAAGACATGATGGCCTGCAAAGGGAAGCTGTGTGCAGCAGAGATAGCTGAGCTGGGGCTATGTTGTTGCATATGCTGGTTTGAACCCAGAACCCTCCTGCTAATCACAGCAATACAAGGGCTCCCCACTAGCATGGCAACAGCATGCTGCTGCTCCTGGGTGAGAAGGGTTCAAAAGGTCACCAGTTAGATGACAGGCGTCACTCACCGAACAGTGTGTAGTCCACGTCCAACACAAGGAGTCTCTTGCCTTCTCTAGGAGGGTTCAGCTCCTCCACCTTGTAGTCCTTCACTCTCCGGGCGATTTTAGCTAGGTTCTCCTCTCTAGACACACAAAGCTGACTCTTAACTAGACAAACATGAGTTGTTCTGAGTAAATCCTCTTTGGTAATTCAGGGCTCTGATGCTAGTCTTTACTGATTGTATTCATGTCCCTTCAGGGGTGATTAAAGAAACAGCTTCCCAGAATAAAGACTGCATTTCCCATGAGATATGTTGTCTCTTACATTAACTTGCTGGTCAGGTATGCTTGCAGAGAATGATTGCAGGTGCTCTGAGAAAAAGGACAAGGCTTGCTCCATTTCTGCAAATTTGATGGAGTGCCTTAACCAACCGAAGCACACCGAAGTAGGGTGAAGATTGCAATTGTATTGGATAAAGAATTTTATTTGATCATGTTGGAAATTTCCTTAATTCGATAGAACCTCTAAACACACACACACACACACACACACACACACACACACACACACACACACACACACACACACACACACACACACACACACACACACACACACACACACACACACACCTGTTTTCCACTTCGATGACTTCCTCCTCAATGTCAAAGTCGTTGACCACATCATCGTTCTCTGGAGGTGGGGCTAACACCTCTTCCTTCAGAAACAAAACACATCTGATTACACATTAAGTGCTTAGAATTTTATCAACTACCCCGCAGGTTGCTGTTGTTTGTTTACCTACGTAGCTGCTTAATAATAAATAAAAACACTGGTTGAGATCTAATCCAAATAGTAAAGAGAGAGCGCAGAACAGAGATGAACTAACTAATATTAAAAAATAAATAACCAACAAAAAACATTGAATTGACCCACGTGTGTTGGAGCCTTTAAAAAGGTAAGTGTATGCGTGTGTGAGGTTAGTGCATGCACTAACCTCACACATGATGGACTTCCAGAATGAATCATGATGGACTTCCAGAATGAATCATGTAAGACTGTTCAGAAATGACTTGGTAGAAGTCTAACAGCTAAGTGGTCTCATGCAGAGCCAGGAGCAGACATGTTCTCACAGAGCATTTCCCTCATCAAAAGTTATCATTATTGATGAGGGCATACCCTCATCAATAGGCAATAGCACTCTTAACAAATCACAGTCAAAATATAGCTCTTAATCTTATCAACAGCACCTTTACTCTCGTATTAATCTTTTATAAATCCTTCTTTCCACGTACCAGACCCTCCTCTCTGGTGCCCATCATCATGATCTTGGTGTTGGGCTTGAGCTTCAGAGAACCCAGCTTTACCACGTCCTCTGCTGGTTTACCTGTAGGAGAGAGAGGGTCAATGTATAGTCCATTTAAAATAGTTGAGCTCAAGTGACGGACTGGTAGCTAAAAGTTTGGAATAATTATTTAGACCGCAAAATGTGTATCAGCAAAGTTCCTGAAGAGATAATGGTTGGAGTCAGGGTCTAGGGGGCAAAGTTTACCTTTCACCTTGAGACCCAGGAGCTTCTGTCTCTCTGGCAGCACGCCAGTCAAGGACTTAATCGACTGTTTAAGGTCCATTATGGTGTCCTCCTCTGACAGAGAACGTATGGAGTACTCCTGACCGCCCCACTTTATGATCACCGATACAGACATGACTGCAAGCGTCTCCTCGTGCCTACATACACCCCGTGGACTGCTGCTGTGTGTGTGTGCTCACAAAGATGCGCTGACCAGCGCATACGCTTCACCGGTTGCAGATGGCAAGTGCATGCACACACAGCCCTGTAAAGAGACAAACGAAGTAGCGTTGATCATGTTTCCAAAGGTTAACCGTATTAGGTAAAAAATTTGGAAAACAGAAACAAACTAAGATGCTTACATATGAACGAATATTAGGCCAAACTCCTTTACTAAGACAAAAATAAATCTATTATTGGTATTTTTAGCATGAAATAGCTAACACTTGCTAGGTAATCAGTTGTGCTGGCCGCCCTGAAATAAACTTCAGCAAACGATGCATTCAAGTCTCTGTTGACTCACCTCGTTAAATATATCTGACGATCAAGGTTCCCTATTAAAATATGCTCTTCAGCAACGACAATTGATGAAGTCGAATGAAGTTTGCTCCTCACTTTCATTCAATGAACACTCTGCACTTCCGGTCGTTGTGATATTGGCCGGAAGTGACGCGAGATATTAGGCCGTTACCATGGTTACTTGTATTTAGGTTAACGCATTTATTGAATAAAAAAATGCATCAGATCTCCCAATACATTAAAATAGTAGCGCCAGTGTTGTTAACACTTAATATTTCTACAGCAGGTTTAGGACATTTTTATTTGGCAATGTTTGGGGCCTTCAGAAACACAGAAAACATGCAACCAACATATACTTATCACTCACAAATACTCTAAGTCTTCCAGGATAACAAATAATAATAATAATAATAATAATAATAATAATAATAATAATAATAATAATAATAATAAATGAAATTTATATAGCGCTTAATCTGGTACTCTAAGACGCTTATACGCAAATAGATCGTAATTGTGCTCAATGTATTGTATTCATACTGATAACTGCATTAAAATAAGATACGATTCCTTAAAAATCTGCACAAGTAATGAATATTTTGGGGGGGAAATCTATATGCTGCATTTAAAAATATGTTAAATTAACATTTGAAATATCGTCCCCATAAACCCATGCTCATCAAAATATTTTTATCAAAATCTGGTTCCGTTTAAGAACTATACTTTTGAAGGCGTTTTTTCATATAAAAAAACGCAACAAAAAAAATTCGCCAAAATGTGCACGATTATGCATATATTTAAGTTTAATTAGAAAAGAAAATACCAAGTATGTCACTCAAACATTTCACTACATATCCTGTATATGACAAATAAAAAACAACAACATTAAATCTTTGAATCTTAAGTAAACAAACAAATAACACAATAAAGTATTCAGTGCTCATGCGCACTTACTCAGAGCGTCCTCTCCGGGTGATGGCTGCTTGGGGGCGGGGGGTTAGCGCTGGGCCCCATCCTCTCAAGAGATCCGCTTCCAGACCGTTAACTCGGGTGGCGCCGGGTTAAAATGGTCGATATTCGACCTGAAAAGCATCTGGAAACCGTGCTACTCGTCTTCAACGTCGCGTCCCACACGTAGGTCGATATTTCCACGTCTGTTTCGAACGGGATAAGTCTGCTTTCTGGTGCTTCGTAAGCTTAGTAACTTGTAAGCTACTGCTAGCCCCTAGCTAGGGTGAAAAGCTATAGAACATCCGTCCGTATTTTATACTGTAACTAATTTTGTGCTTGTTGGATTGTAAAATAGTCGTGGTTTATTAACTTGACAGGACACTGTTCTCAAATAATTGGCAAACAAACATGTTGTGAACAGGCGGGTTGTTATAACGTCACTGTCTTAACTGTTTGGTAGCTTCTACCTAAGCTAGCTAACTGCTGCTGGCACAATTACTGCTGCCTGGCCGCTGCAGCTTATCAACTCCGGTGGAAAACCCTAGCATGTCACTTTAACACACCTGTTACATTAAACAAGACTTTGGAAAACCGCCATCAACCTGTTTGCGCAGACATTTACAAGCTACTGCAACTTTTGCTGGAGACGGCAGAGCCCGTTAGAGTCCCGCAGACCAGGAGCGGGTGTCTCTGGTCGAGACAGCGGGGTTACTACAGTTCATGTCTACAGGAGATGCAGCAGCAGCACCACCACCAGTTAGGCAGGGGCTGCATCCACTCATCTAAATACTTCTGATGGATGCTTTCGCAACGTTACTAGAATGAAGCAGTGATCTCATTTAGCACATAGATAATAATTACTGAAGCTCAACTTGTGGATTGTAGCGTTATATAAGGTGGGATTTCCGCAAAGTGGTTTCTCTGCCTCCGTAGTGAGTTCATATTATGTAAGTAAGCGAAGCCCGTCCTGGGCTGCGGTAGGAGGACGGGATGGTCTGACGTCAGTAGCCACCAAGTGGTTAGGAACCAAAACGGTGTACATGTCGAACACGTTAATTCTCAGCGGAAACGAAGCCCCATAGCCAAACCAACTGTCATGTTTCTCACAGTCAAACAGTCCGTGACATTACTTGTTTCAAACCTTTAAATACAGTAAGACATATTCAGTATTTAGCGTGTATATTCTGTTTGCTTACATTCATTGTTTCGAAGTCCATGGAATTATTGCATTTTTGTTAACGGTAGTGATGATTGTGTGATGATTGTACCACTGTTGTTATACGGTCCTACCGTAGACTGACATAATGGCTCACTTAGTTTGATGCATGATGTTGACCTGATTAAATATTGCTTTTTCTCAATTATTTTTCAACATTGTTGGCTTATTTTCCAAATCCTATTAGGCAAAATGGGTCACAATGCAATCTAAAGAATATCACTCATTGATGAATGTGGCTATGTTGATCAAGACGATGGAAAATGAACAACAAGTTACTTGCTTTTAAGAGAAAGACCCTATTTAACCTCCTTGATAATAAGACTTAAGCAGACGTTAGTGCAGTTACCAGTTTAACTCGTCAATACCACGTCTGCGATACTAATTTTATTCAGTGCTGCAGGATTGCGGTGGTTTGAGAACATATGGTTGTGGTATCCGAACAATCCCAGATCCTACAAGGGTGGTTATTTTTCTGGGAAACACATTTTTGGCATTTCTGTGTGTTTTAAGATGTGATTGCACACCACATGAGACAGGGAGAACTTAAACTAAGACCAGTGTGATGTCTCTGCAGCAGGTGATCAACATAGTGGTTTTGAGCATCAAATAATCAGTATAGGGCTTTGGCTGATGTAGCCTCCTCCCTATGTTGACTCGACTGCTGTCATCCACAAAAGCAGATCACATGGTTATGGAATACGGACCCCAGATTGATGTTGTATAATTTGACAGGCCAGTCTGTTGTGTTGGGAGTCTTGGGACCATCATCTAGTTTGCTGACGCTGATAATGACTTGCGTCTGTTTATCCTGAACTTATTTAATTGCTAAATGTCAACCTCACTTTCTCCTTCGCCTAAATAGTGTTTTCTCTCTTCCCTCACCCCTGTTCTGGACTCTTTTTCCTCTATTTATCTATTTCCCTTCTCTCTCTCAATGTTTCCATCTGGCTCAACTCTTCCCTCCTCTCCCCCGTCATCTCCATTCTGTCATCCGTCATCTATCCTTGCTCTGGCTTCCATTACTTCTTCCCCCTGGCCAGGGAGCCCACAGTGAAGTCCTAGTCTACGTGGTCGCTTCTGCTGAGCAGCGAAGCGGAGGCCATGGCGGTGAAGGAGCGCATGGAGGCGGTGCTCAACGTGGGCCTGCGGGTGCCCAGCATCATGCTGCTGGACGTGCTGTACCGCTGGGACGTGAGCTCCTTCTTCCAGAAGATCCAGCGCTCCAGCCTCTCCAACAACCCGCTGTTCCAGTACAAGTATCTGGCCCTCTACCTGCACTATGTGGGTGAGTGGACACGCACTCGCACTCACACGCACACACAAATAGGTGCCCCTGCAGAAGAAATAGCCAACCATGCACTTGTATAGAGGTCAGTGATCACCTGATGAGCCTAAACCCAAATTTGTATGCACACAGTGTGGTGTACACGTGCAGCTGCATAAATGCATAGGAGCTTTTGGTGTAACGGTACACAACGGTCAGGGTTTGGTACGTACCTCGGTTTTGAATTCACCGTTCGATACGGTAATTGCTGTTATGATGTGGTATAATTTGATAACAATACAAACTGCATTGGTGAATAAAGAAAAGTGAGGTTAAAGCTTGGCACTAGGCAGTATGTAGACTTCAGTCTATTACATTTTCCACATGACCTAGCTGGGATATGTTTGTATCGGGCCGTTTTGAGTGATTTGATGTTTGACGTGTTGCCATATCATACCGATCACTACTGAACCATGTCAGCACAATGCTTTGGTCTTTCCTACTTGTCTCTGCCTGTTGTATTTCAACAGAAAACCGTGTGTGTGTGTGTGTGTGTGTGTGTGTGTGTGTGTGTGTGTGTGTGTGTGTGTGTGTGTGTGTGTGTGTGTGTGTACTAGGACTTGTAGAAGCCTATGTTCAATTGGGAGACTCTTAACGGAGGGAATTGGTGTACCGTTCACCCTAACGGGGTCTTCAACTGCACCATCGAGAGATGACATTAAGTTGATGGAGAATTGCAGACAACATGAAAAACCTAGAATGTTTGTCTCACATTTTCAGATGATATATCAACATACTTTTTATCTTCCTTTTTAACGAAATTCTACCACAACAATGAGCTCTTCCACATGGATGGTGTGAATGAGTTTGGGTAAATCTTGAGTTGGTTAAGACGGCAGTCTTCCTTAAGTAAGTTTAAGCAGTGAAAATCCGGGGTTTTACCCTCTGTCTTATAAGTCTTATAGTCTATTAAACCATCCGATTATTAAAACTGAGCATTGAGCGAGATGTATTGATAATTAATGATTCAGAAAATAGCCTATCACTGAAAAATAAAATGCATTGGTGTGAAATAGTCCCCAACCGCTGTAGAAAATTGATTAAGAACTTCCTCCATATGCAAGGAAAACCAGCGATTGTCCGACCAATGAAAAGTTGTTCAAACAAGTGCATGTCGATCGACCATCAACCAGCTCAAATTCCGTGGCCCATATGCACATTCACTAGCAAACTATTACATAATGCAAGCATACGGCGTCATGCTTACTTCCCTATAGGGCTTGGTGTGTGTGTCTAGGTAAACACTGAACAGAAGTCCTCTTCTGTAGCCAAGGGTTGGACAATGGATGCTCTGTTGTCTTATAGGTCAAATGGTTGCTGTTAAGGCACCCGCTCTCATGAGGCAACCATTAATTTGAAGCATTTAAACCGACTCTTACTTCTGCATTATGATACACCTCCAAGTTCAACAGGATGTTGTGGTGAGGTGACGTTTCAGAGACTGAAAGTATACAGCAGAAGTATGTGATGCCTAAATATAAAAACTAGGGGTGAAATCAAGTTCCAAAATCAAGATTTGGTACGATACAATGTAAGGCAAAATCTATGCCTGATTTGTTTAATTTGTATTTCGATTTTACATTTATTATTACAACAGTTCTAGATCACCAGCGGTCTTTAGCTTTACACTGCAAGCTGTCTGTAGCTAATGGACCACCAGCGGTCTGTAGTTGGCATAAGCAACGTTTTTCTTATCGCATCAATGTGTTTGTATTTTGATTGGTTGTTTAAGGCGTGTATAATTGTCATGATAAAATGTAGTATAGTCTATTGAGGGACATGTTGCTGGCTGGCTCCCCATCATTCGCCCAGTCCCATGTCTCATCAACTGAGACGTGTTGGCACACCATGGTCACCCCACTCCATTGTTCTTCTGTGGGCGATGCACAGCAGCCATTTCATGGAGAGGAGGGGCCGTGCGCCCGGCAGTTTGATGAAGGCGGGTTTCAGTGTCGGAGCCCTAGCTGATTGTGTCGCTGATTGTGTGTTTCTAAACTTGCCGTGCTTGATAAAACTGCACTCAACCTAGTGAACACGCCTTGACCGGTATGATGATGTCTCCTTTGTCTGCCTCTTATTCAGATACTATCTGTTTCGCTCATTTATATTCATGTGTTCGACGGTAGGTTGGCATTATGATTTGTTGAAACTGTTATCTCAAGGGGACAGGCTCCTATCTGGTGTTGAAGTTCTCTGACGGTCACCTTGTAATCTGCATCCCTTCATTGTTCTCAAGTCTGACCTCCTGTCACTGGCCTGGCTAGGGTCACGGTGTCCTCTGCTCCAGCCAGGAATAAAACCCACACGTTGGCCAATGTTGCTCACATGTTAAGACAAGCTTGATGGCGGCAAGAGACGCAGAGAGCCAATGAAGCAGTGGTTCAGGAGTCAACTCAGTCTGGGAGACAGTGAGCACATTGAGCTGTTTTAAAACACTGCCCTGCTCAGTGTCTAATCCTAGTTTGATCTGGATGGAAAAGAAGATATGCAACAAACTGATCTAGTCGCCTTTGTGTGTGCGTGTGCATTTTTGTTTACTTGAAGTTGGTGGAGAAAATACACATCACATTCCGTAGTTCAGCTAGGTAACGGCGAGTCAAACTTGGATTGGTGTCTATGCTGCAGGGCATCAGAGGCGTATTTTCACACAAGCTAATCGTAATGAACTCCTTCATTTCGGCGTCTCTCCCAACAGGATACATCCTTAGCTTGGTGCTGCTGACCCTGCCTCGACAACACCTGGTCAAACTTTACCTGTACGTCGTCACTGCTCTGCTACTCTACGCTGGCCACCAGGTCTCCAGGTACACTACGCAGAACAGAGTGACTCATTACTGTAGCATTGTTAAAAAGCAACAAAGATTGACTCAGGAGATGTATTGGTTCCTGCAGAGGTGGAGACACGTCAGGTCCACCTTTTTAGAGGTAGAACATATCGTTCCTCTCAATCTAAACAATAACGAGAGACTTGGTTTGATGATATCATGATGTAGCATAGCAACCAGGGGAGAGGTTTTCTTCCTCTAACGGGGAAATCGATCCGACGTAACTCAAGCAGACATCTTTTTCCAAGACGAGTAGATGTATTAAATTACCGTACAAGCTTTTAGGTTTTCTTTTAAATTGAAAGATATTGGACATTAAACAGATATCCATGGTCTGGATTTCGGCGATGTGACGCGGGGAGTCCTGTGTGTAGCGGGCTTCACCTGCCCAGGAGACAGGCAGCCCTTCTCTCTATAGGGCAGTCATTAGGCTGTTGCTCAAGGAAATGCCCTGCCCTAAACAATAGCCTAAATTAAATGCAATTAAACGGGAGAGGTCTCACGCTTCCTAAAGTTCCTAATGGATTAAAATCTCAGTGTAGAAGTGTGTCCCACTTGCTCTAACAAAGTGAAAACCAGGTAATGAACTGCATTGCCTGTGTATCTCACATGGACTGTATTTTCTGCTGAAAGTTGATGTGAGGTTGAAATCATCACTTCTTTCTTTCATCAAAAACATGAATACATTAAATAACCCTGACTGTTTGGGAGCAGGGAGAGGTGGAGAGGTGGGGCTACACACAGGCTAGTATATTGGCATTGTGTTTGTTAGAGGGAGCAACAGCAATTAAATGGCCTGCACAGAGCTCAACAATTAAATACCATTTGACCCCAATACATATTTTTTAATGTATGGGAAACTATCGATCGTAGATGGCGTTGTTCTCCCGGACAGATATTTATATTTTTAAATAACAATCACCCATCTGAATACATTCTGTGTGTGGGAAACGCCACAGTAGCTCTTAGGGTTCATAAGCCCCGTCATGTAAACATGAGGTCTCTCCTGCAATAGGTTACCGTGACTATTACGGATCACAACTCAATTAAATGTATGATGTACCAGTGATGTTGCTAGGTACGCGTCCTGCGTCCCTGACGCATTAAAATCTGAAAGGACGCACTAAACTCACTATCCATGCGTCCCGGGGACGCATCTCATTTTCCCCATGAGAAACGATACATTGTGAACATTAAACAACTCGTGTTTAATCACAGTAACTGGCCAAAGAAACCTTCTTGTGAGCAGATCGGACAAGCGCTGTTTCAACCCTCTGCGCATCTACTTGGCGCACACGTGATCCCCTGTACAAAGTATCGCGACATGCTAATTTAGCCGCTACCAAAACAACTAGCTCGTCACCGCTGATTTCATTTCAACAATTAAAAATACGAACTTCATGGTAAATAAACCCACGTTTCCACTGCTCGATGCTGTGCTCATTCGTGTCGAATGAGCAAATCAAACAGGATTTTTTTGCAATCCTTCTGATTGAATATATGTACATTTATGACAAAATCGTGAGGACTAGGCTTGTGACACACACATACACAAATGTGGCGCTCGCGCGGTAATAGCTCATTGGCGCCACCTAGTGATCATTATGTGCAAATGCACAGCCTCTCATTAAAATGACTTATAGGGGTCATTTGACCCCTCTTGCGGCGCTAGGAGTAAGTAAAAATGGCCCGGCGTTTCTAGTGTTAAACATGAACGGTTGAGTACTCCAGCTCTAACCATATCATACCACCATCAAGGAGTTTAACACTATTAATTTAATTTAAGAAATAGAATAATAATAAAAAAGAAACACATTTTTTAAACTGGGGAGTCGACTCGGGACCCATTGAATTTCTCAGGGACCCACCCAACTCGCCACCTGTGGGTCCCGGGGACTCACTACATTGAAAACCTATCAACATCACTGATGTACAGTAGGTCTCGTCGCTTTTTATATTTCTCTCTCGCTCTCTCTCTCTCTCTCTCTCGACTGCAATATTCTGAAAAATACAAAAATTAAAACACGATTGTGCCTAAAACTAAAATGGGGCTATGATGCTGGATGACGAAGCATGCATACAGCGATGTAGGAGGAATACCTCTTATTCTGACCTTCCTACCGGTACTATGTAGGAGACAAGCATTATGTTGTGACTTCTCTCTACAGGGATTATGTGCGTGGGGAGCTGGAGTCTGGGTTTGAGGGACCTCTCTACCTGGAGCCCCTCTCCATGAACCGATTCACCACCGCCCTCATAGGTAGGAACAATACTCTATATGAACCTTGAATTACATTAAACCTCAGCTGGTCATACCGGCGCGTCTTGCAATCGCTCAGTGTCGGATCCACACAGTAAGCACATATGGTGACTAGGGGTGTAACGATACATCGATGTAGATCGATACATCGATTGATTGGCGAACGATCCAACTGCATCGATGCAACGGCCAAACATCGATGCATATCGGGAAAATATTGGCATTAAATTTTGAATAATACAAACTAAATGGCTCCCTATAATTTTCCTGAACTGAACCGAAATGTTAATCGCCTTCTTTTAAGTTCAAACAAATACTGCAGGTTGTTCTTATGAAATTAAATGAAAATTTAAATAAATAAATAGTTACCTATTTAAACAGCCATTATTGCCAGAATGACGGTGCTTTTCTGTCAGTTTGTCATGTACCTCACACACACACACACACACACACAGACACAGACACACACACAGACACGCACACACACACACAAACACACTATTCTCTAGCCATCCCCTCATCCTGCTTCCCTGTAATAAAACTAACTGAATTTTACTCTCTCTCTCACACACACACTCTTCTTACTTTTATCACTGACTATTTCCCTATCAATATTATCAGCAACCTTGTTTCAAGTGATTAAACCGTTTAAAAACACTAAATAGCCTACAGCATCTTCACTTTAATAATCAGTGTTTATCATAGGAACAAACAGCTGCTGCTAACGTATTGGGCCTCACAGTAACGTTAGTAGTCGTGAGTTGTAGAGTTTCGCTACAGTCTGCTGAGCGTCTAGAGCCAGAGAAGGAGAAAGCGGACCGCTGGGCCAACGTTACGCTAAAAGCTAATTAACCCTCACCTTAAAGCCTGGGGCTCGAGGGGCTCCGTGGTTACGCAGTTGGATAGGGCATTACGCAGTTGTAGAAGTAGAATGTGCTTCCCTGCAAAACCGGACTGAATTGAGTTTATTAGGTTTTTACTACATTGTTTCGAGTGATTAATTAAAAAAATAGGCAGATGCTGATATGCGTCAAAATGCCGAATATCGGTGCCGATAATCGGCCCGGCCGATAATCGGTCGATCCCTAATTTGAATCGACAAATACCCATTTGGTACTCCCCAATCCTGAATAAAAGGTCAGAAGATCAGGCTGGTTGGTTGCCCCCCATCACTTGTTGGGTATTCAGCTACCATGACCTAGCTCCTCCTTAATCAAATCACTCATCTGCTCACCAGTGGCTCCAGGGCCTCTATGCGTGAACCAGCTCACTTCACAAAGTGCTACCGTGTAAAAAGTATAAAGTGGCAAAATAGGAGAGCACTGGGGACTGCTCTGGAGCCATTTGAAACACAAGGGAAGTGTTTGAGGTCTAATTCATTCACAATGCAATAAAATGCATATAATGCAACGCATAATGCAAGGTATATATAGACACTGTTGAGTCTGGGTGGAGATGGAGTCCTTGAGCTCACACACACACGCACACAAGACGGATTACACATACACCCCCTGGGCTCACCGCCTACTGGACTCCCTCCCCCTCCCCTTCCCTCGTTGCAGCACAGTATGCCGTGAGTGATGTGATGCGCCTGTTGGCTGCGTCCGCCTCCCGGTGTCTGAGTTGTGACACCTCCCCTTCCCAACTCCCTTCCCCCCTCCCATATGTGTTTGTGATGTTTTTGATGTGATGCTTATGTGTTGAGGTGGTTTTTTTTGCTAATCCCTACACTGTGCCCCCCTTAACGGAGCATAGTTTGGGGTATTGACAATTCTTTTTTCCCTCGTCACCCTCTTGTTTAGCTTTTTAAACTTTCTTATCTAACGCGGGCCGCATGTTTCTTGTTGAACAAGCGCCTGACAGTCTCTCCGTCCTGTCTCCCCACACTGTCTTTTATGTTTCTTGGACGGAATGTAACTGGTAATTTTGTTGCTCTGTAACATGTGCAATGACAACAATAAAGTTATATTCTATTCTATTCTATATTTAGTAAACATTTTGTGTTTACAGTATCACCAAGTTCATTTCTATCTCTTTGACTGAACTTTGGCAGAGAGAGGGCTGAATTCCACAGCTGCTGTAGCTGTCACTTGAAGTTATCTCAAAGGATCCATGCTTTGTTTGCAGAAGGATCTTCTTGTCCTTGTTTTGTTTCTGACATGTTGACTTATAAACTGGGTCTGAGATAACCGTGCACGTGGCTCCGCTGCAGTCAGCCTGGCAATGAGCCCAGTACAGCACCGCTTTCATATGCCCTGAAGGCTTTCCTTCCTCAACAATTTGGAACAGTTCTAGTCTTTACATTTCTATGTTCTAGTTGTTTCCTATGTTTCCGTTTCGAGGATTAAATTATTAAAAATACAGAAAAGTTAAACTTTTTAATCCCTCCAGGGAATCCAGTGCTATCGAGATTAATAATCAATACATGTCTCAGATTATTATAGGTCTATGAATGTCGTTTACCACTGGATCCAGTAAGAGCACTGAGGTTTACTGCATGTCGAAGAGAACAAAACCAAGTGTCTGATTAAAATGTTGCAAAACATTTTAATCGGACACTAATCAGAAATGGTCAGTGCCGCAAGCCCCAACCCCAAAGCTCCTGCACTTTAGAAAGTGCTTCCCCTCAAGCAGGGACTTTTGGCGGTTAAAATAATGTCTGCTGAACTTATTGAAGAGCCTGGTCCCTGCGGTGGAAAGGCTTTGAGTTCCTAGTTCCTCTGGAGGGTTCCTGCGGTGGAAAACGCAGCTCGTGTAGGTCTGGATTTGTGTGTACGAAGAACTCAGTGGTGTGTGTGCGATGTGTTTCCCCTCAGGTCAGCTGGTGGTCTGCACCCTGTGTTCCTGTGTGATGCAGACCAAGAGGATCTGGCTGTTCTCTGCTCACCTGCTCCCCCTAGTGGCCAGGCTTTGCCTGGTCCCCTTGGAAACCATAGTCTTCATCAACAAGTTCTCCATGATCTTCACGGGCCTTGAGGTCATCTACTTCCTGGCCTCCAACCTGCTGGTTCCATATAAACTGGCCAAGACTGCCTACAGAGAACTGGCTCAGGTAACGGCCCTGGTGTTGAGACCACAACAGTAATCAAGTGCAGATCAGAGATTTGCACAAAAACTTGGCTTTGCCGCCTCGGCCCATTGAGCAGCAGGGATGGGCCAGGTGTAGGAAGCTGCAGATGCACTGGCTGATCCAAAGACAAAACCAAATTCAGTTCATTCACAGGGAGAGAGAGTAATGAATGTTTACAATGTGCTTTTTGGCAGCTGTTTAGAAACCAAATATCCAAATCCCGGAAATGAACTCATTTTGTTTGTCATCTGTTGCCCTATTGAAATAAAAGTGTTATGTTTTTTGTGCCATGCCCTCATATTTGTCTTTGGTGACAATAAGGGATGTTATTTATCGAACTATCTTATATGCATTCTCTCACTCAAATCAGTCATTTTAAGTGTGTGTGTGCACCCGCGTGTGTGTGTGTGTGTGTGTGTGCGCGCGTGTGTGTGTGTGTGTGTGTGTGTGTGTGTGTGTGTGTGTGTGTGTGTGTGTGTGTGTGTGTGTGTGTGTGTGTGTGTGTGTGTGTGTGTGTGTGTGTGTGTGTGTGTGTGTGTGTGTGCGCGCGCGTGTGTGTCATATCTATCTGGATATCTATGTGTGTCTCTCTCTGTGGGGTGTATCTCTGTCTTTCTTTATCTATAGATATGGATAGAGGTATGTGTCAAGGTGGTGGAGGTGTATATATCTATGTGTCTCTCTCTAGGTGGTGGAGGTGTATGGCATTGGGCATGTCTCTCCCTCTTAAATCTATGTGTCTCTCTCTAGGTGGTGGAGGTGTATGGCCTCCTGGCCCTGGGCATGTCTCTGTGGAACCAGCTGGTTCTTCCCGTGCTCTTCATGTGCTTCTGGTTGCTGCTGTTTGCCCTGCAGATCTACTCCTACTTCAGCACCCGAGACCAGCCTTCCTCCAGGGAAAGGCTGCTCTTCCTCTTCCTCACCAGGTAGTGGCGCAAGGGATTTGTAGTGTGGCAGTACGAGGCGCCGCTTGATCCCCGTGTGGAGGGTCTGGTCTCTCTAGCCCCCTCTGCTGGCTCGGTGGGGCCAATACAGAACAGCCATCACTTCTAAAGTGTAGTAAATAAAACCCACCACCAGTTAGTGAAATCAAAGTCCTATGTTGCAAACAGAACTCTATTTTGTGGCCATCCTCAATTAAACTAACCCATTCGAAGAAACAACAGTCGTAAAATAAGTAAATTGTGGCTTTTAAAAAAAAAAACTCACTTTGGATATAATAAATGTCCATCCCATTATCCGTGCTCCCGGGTAAGCGGTTGGGGTACGGCCCTGTCATGAAGGGGGAGTGATCCTGATGTGTGTGTGTGTGGCGGCTCCCTCCCCGTGCAGCATTGCCGAGTGTTGCAGCACTCCCTACTCCCTGCTGGGCCTGGTGTTCACCGTGTCCTTCGTGGCCCTGGGGGTCCTCACGCTCTGCAAGTTCTACCTGCAGGGCTACCGGGCCTTCCTCAACGACAACACCATGCACAGGTGACCGCCCCACAGCCCCCGGGCTTAATGGTTATCCGTCTGCATGGTAAAAGTAGAGTGCAGGAGAGGGGCAGGAGAGGGGCAAAACCCCTGGAGTTTTTGCCCCTCTCCTGCACCCTTTGCTCTTTTAATCTCTACTTTTACCGTAGACGAAACATGATACTCATACATGATACCCATACCTCACTAAAATAGGTTTATACAGAGTCGGTGAGGTTATGAGAAGAGTGAGTTAGGAGGCAATAAGGAAGCTTGCTCTCAAGTCCTGCGTTGAAGAAGAGATGGCAGAAGAATAGTATTCCATGATGTACTCCAGAGTACGGCTCCTTTGTACTGAGTGGATTAGGGTTGTGTAATGGTGCGTGTGCATGTTTCCAGGGGTATGACGGAAGGTATCACCCTGCTGATTCTGGCGGTCCAGACGGGCCTGATTGAGCTACAGGTGATCCATCGAGCCTTCCTCCTCTCCATCATACTCTTCATCGTGGTGGCCTCCATCCTGCAGTCTATGCTGGAGATAGCAGACCCCATCGTCTTGGCTCTGGGCGCCTCCAGGGACAAGTAAATACCTTTTTTTTTTTTTAAAAAATCATATGAGCCCTTGAGTATTATGGAGGACTTCTGGACACATCTCGAAATTGTCTTAGATTAAGCAACACAACAGGAGATGCTGGCATGCATGTGTGTCTAAAAGTCCAACTTTGTCTTTGGGTGTAACCAAGTGACTAACCATATGAAAAGCAGAATGAAACAGGGTTTACTTATGTTATACTTATGTTATACTTACGTTCCATGTTAAAGGAATGGCTTGCAGACCTAATCTGCCGTCAAATAAATCACATTCCCAACCGATCTTCAAAACCATTCACAAACAAACCTATATGGGGACAGCATTTCAGCCCCTTTGAGTCGGGCCAATCGCATGCTGTCTACTAGATGCTCCTTCCTCTCCGCTGCAGGAGCCTGTGGAAGCACTTCCGGGCCGTGTCCCTGTGCCTCTTCCTGCTGGTCTTCCCTTCCTACATGGCCTACATGATCTGTCAGTTCTTCCACATGGACTTCTGGCTCCTCATCATCATCTCCTCCTCGGTCCTCACGTCGCTGCAGGTAACGCCCGCCCGCCACATATAGCCAGGTGTGTTGACGGGGGACATGCTTGCGATCCCAGGCTGCGGAGGAATCTGGTGGCGGCCGGTCTCGGTGGCGGTGGAACCACTGCCGATCGGAGCTCCTCTACTCAGAAGGTGATGCGCTGCACTTGTTCCACAGGTCCTGGGCACCCTGCTGATCTACATCCTCTTCATGGTGGAGGAGTTCCGCAAGGCTCCGGTGGAGAACATGGACGAAGTCATCTACGTGGTCAACGGCACCTACCGCCTGCTGGAGTTTCTGGTGAGAGCTCCGCAGCGCCCTCCCGTTGGCCTTCCAGAGGAGTGACTCTTTTGGTCGGTGTGTGTCGGCCAATAGGGCTCTGGTGATCCGGCACTATGTGGACATCAGCAGCGACCCACAAAGCACATCAAGGGCCCCAGTTACTGGGAGTCGGGGCTTTGTGAGGACTGTGAGCGTGGTCTGTGTTCACCATGTGGTCCCCCCCCCCTCCCCTCCACCAGGTGGCGGTGTGCGTGGTGTGCTACGGCGTGTCAGAGACGGTGTTTGGCGAGTGGAGCGTGATGGGCAGCACCATCATCCTGGTGCACTCCTACTACAACGTGTGGCTGCGGGCCCAGCTGGGCTGGCAGAGCTTCCTGCTGCGCCGCGACGCCGTCAACAAGATCAAGAGCCTGCCCACGGCCAGCAGCCTCCAGCTGCAGCAGTACAACGACATCTGCGCCATCTGCTACCAGGTGCGCTCTCCTTCCTGAATGACGGCATGGTTTGAATGGATGCGTGGGTTTCTTCAGAACAGACCGGTGACTCCTACTCCCTGGTTGGTGCAGACTGGGTCGTTTGGAATCGACTCCCGGTTTACTGTGGCGCTGGGTCCATGCTGTGCGTAAGGCGGTGTGTAACCAGGTGTGTTCCCTCTGCAGGACATGAGCCAGGCGGTGATCACGCCCTGCAGCCACTTCTTCCACGCCGGCTGTCTGAAGAAGTGGCTCTACGTCCAGGAGACCTGCCCCCTCTGCCACGGCCAGCTCAAGAGCCAGGTCACCGCCCCGAGCGCCGCCCAGGGTAACCCGGCTGCCAATCCCAGACTCCCTGAGGTGGGGCCCCAAGGCTCTCCAGCCAATGGGAGGGGGGCTGACGGGACGGCGGCCCCGGTATTAGAGGAGGAAGGAGGCGCCTTGTCGCCTGGAGAAGGCTTTTCGGGGCAGTGGGCCTGCCCGGATTGTCCCTCCTCATCCTCCGCTTCCTCCTCTTCCTCCTCACTACCCACGCCGGCCCCTCCCCCCTCTGCCCCCTCAGAGAGCCAGACTGACATCACAGCCCTCTGCTCCTCGTCTTCCTGCTCTTCCTCCTCCAGAAGCCATGACGCCCTGGAGCCTTCAGGCTCTGCTCCATCTCCCCCCTCCTCCCAGCCTGTGCCTCCCGTCCCCTCCTCCCCTCAGCGTCCCTCACCCAGTGCAGCGTGGTCGGGGCAGGCCGCTGCCGACCCACAGCCCGCCCACTCTCCCTCCTCTGGCCCTCCCTCTCAGCGTCCCTCACCCAGTGCAGCGTGGTCGGGGCAGGCCGCTGCCGACCCACAGCCCGCCCACTCTCCCTCCTCTGGCCCTCCCTCTCAGCGTCCCTCACCCAGTGCAGCGTGGTCGGGGCAGGCCGCTGCCGACCCACAGCCCGCCCTGCGGCAGCGCGGCGCTCACCCACGGCCCGTCAGCCAGGATTGGGCCAGCTAGAACGTGGCGTGCGTCACCATGTCTTCACACGTCGCCTTGAGTCTGTGTTTTGAAGAGGCCTCACACAGGGACACACGGGAGCCCTGCCAAACGTGGGCCTCTCTTCGTTGTCTATCCTCATCCCTTCTGGAAGGCTCTGGGCTTTGGTCTTTCTGGATGCTCACTTCCACGCCCTACCACGTCACGTGTGGTTCCAACGACACCAATCACTTTCAGAATGCCCGTGCGAGCGGGTTTTTCAGACTCTGAGCACCATGAGAAAGTATTCCACATCTATTCCTCAGTAAGAAAACCAAAGTGAGCAGCAGTCCAGAACACGAGAGCCTCTGGCCTGGTCGGTTTGGACCAGCCATCAGCTCTGTCCATGGTTGGTACTGCAGTATAGCTCCAACATTATGGTTAATAATGAGCACAGACTGTTGATCGGTTCAGTCATCATGTTGCTAATGGCGCCAGTAAGGTTTGTCTCGTGTTCCCGCATCCCCAGGTTGTCGTGGGAACGACCTCTCTGGTTTCCCTCATGTCTTGTTTTGGTGTTAGATTCAGAAGTTAGGCTGGTCCCAGCAAATTATACTCACTCGTACTCTTTCATCGTGGTCAACCCTTTCATGTTGTCATTTCCGCACACTTCGCAGTGTGAAGAAACGATGACACGCACTCACTCACAGCAGGAGGGGCGCAGAGTATTTTTGTAGTTGCGTTTGGCAGAGCAGAGGTTGTTAGAAGCTCGTTGCACGCTTGATGCTTGCACGCCACACAGCATTTGTAACGGCCCTCTCCGCCGTCACCCCTTTAGCAGCGGATGTGCGCACATCTTCCTCCGCCAGCGTTTGGGTTTCCCGCTTTGCGTTTGCACTAAGGTCCTTTTATGACGACGGTTCAAGGCTGCTGGGTGGCCCGCAGCAGGTTACCCTCAGTGGCGTGTTTCCACGCTCATGTATAGAACTGTTACTCACGATACATATATATTATATTAGGAGAACAGTGTTAAACGTGAGCCTATAGCCCTCAATTTCCCAAGAGCAAACTAGTATACAAGATCGTATGTTTTGTTTTTTTCTTTGCTGGCCTACGAACCATGTGTTTTGTGTGCTAGTGTGTTATTGGGAAGCGGGCGTTCTTCTCTGCTCGGTATGACGCAGCCAGCTGGCGTGAACGCCCCAGCGCCCTCTACGGGCCGGGTGGGATCAGCACAGGCGCAGATCGAGTGGAGAAACTGAACATCAAACAGTATTACTATTATTTACTATTATCAATTATCCTTAACAAGGTTATTATTTGTGTTGCATTATTGTAGAGCATTGGTTCCAGGGTCGAAAAATGAATACATGTGTGATGTAGGATATTCAGACCCGGACCGCTCTTGTTTACCTAAATGTATTTTATTTTTCTAGAAGATGTGGAGAATGGTTTGTTTTAGCACATCTTTGTTCAGAAAGATGAGCCAATGGATTTCTTGAAGGACACCTTTTTATGTTTTTAGAGTATCAAACTAGGAATCCTTTTGGTCATTGAGCAGTATTTGAAGATGAGTACGATGCTGGTACGATTTAGAATCGGGTTTGATGCACATTGGATTCAGCTTTGCAATTTAAACAAATCTGGTGTCCTAATGTAAGATAAGCTGATGGAAAATGTTCTTAAAGCTGATAAAATGTCGGAGATGAATGTATGACTGCTTGTTTTGAGTTTTTACTTCTGGGTTTAAATAAATATTTATTACATATTAATATGCATTACTAACTTGACATAAGCAGCACTTCAGGACTTTTGGTGTTTGCGTAATAGCATGAGGATGAGGAAAAACATCCTCAACACACATTTCACTAACTTTAGTTTAAACCAAACATATTTCTTTGGTACACGTGTGTACATGACAGCTTAGTCCTGGTTCAAATTGGATTGTTATCATGGCCAACCTTCTCCCACCCTGTGCGTCTCTGCCAGTAAGCTGCTGCCGGGTGTTCTCTGACTGGCTGTAATCCACCAGAAGTGAAGCTGAGGACGTTTGAGGTCAACATTCAACTGGTCCTCTGTGTGGTTGACGGCACCAATGGGTCAAAAGTTTAACATAAGTCATGTAGAGTTGAATACAATCTGTGTTCGCTTGGGTTTGCAAACTTCCCCAAACCGAATATTTAGGCTAATGACCAACTGGAAATTCATTATGTCCATGCTTTCATTTCCTTCATCTATTTACCGTGTGTGTGTGTGTGTGTGTGTGTGTGTGTGTGTGTGTGTGTGTGTGTGTGTGTGTGTCCCTAGAGTCCTCAGCAGATCGCTTGGGAAAAAGACCTTAGGGTCTGCCTGAGGTCTGACATGCAGCCAAGAACAGCAAGACTAAAATAGAGCGAGTATGATTTCAAACCAAGACGTGGGCATGGATGGAGAGAGAGAGAGAGATACAGAGAGGGGGGGCGTGAGAGGAACAAGGAGTACAGAATCTAGCAGAGAGAGAGGAACCACAAGGAAAAAGCAAACATTCACATGGTGTCAGCCATGCGCTCTCAGGACCCTCACGCAGGCCCTGAGTGGAAGCAGATGCTGACAGACGGGCCCTTGTGGGAATGTGTCTCTTGACGGTTGGTTTCTCCCTTGGTGTTTGTTATTGGTCTTTGTGATGCTAGGGGGCGGGGCCAGCCAGTGACCCTAGTTGACGAATATCCCTGCCATGGGGAATTCCAGTGCGTTGACACAGCCACTGCCCAGCATAGACGGCTCTGACCCGAAGAGTGTGGAGGAGAGGGGAGCCTCGCGTCTCCTC
>NC_044054.1:15488418-15495918 GCF_902167405.1 Gadus morhua | reverse complement strand
TCAGCTCTCCATTTCTTCTGTCTGTTTCTCTGACTTCCGCGCACTTTGTCCTCTGCTCGGCACAATCCTTTACACAGATGGGAGGGAAGTTGGCCAAAGAAAGAAAGAAAGACAGAGAGAAAGAAAGAAAGAAAAGTAACCACGCGGGTTGAACCTGACCTCACCATTTAAATCCAGTTCAGCAGCAGTTGAACAACGCTATATTTTCCCGAGGTGGTAGGCCGTGTTTGAGTCCGAGTACCAAAGGACTGTAGACCACAGTGGCACATTGTAGATGTATATCATATTTCCAGATATGGCATTTAATTGCAAGGTAAGAGTGCTATGAAACACGCATTGTGAAACAGTACTTCTATATCTTGATCAGGAAGATATGGAGGAGACTGGGTTTGTGTTTAGGCGCTACGACTCTGGGCCACCAGTAGGTGGCAGTATGGATCTATTTGTTTCTGCTTGAAACGTAGGGTAGCACGACTGTATAAGTTACAAGTTTGAGCGGGGCTTTTACTCAGGCCAGAGGACAGTGTGTGAACTAACGTTAAATAATGACACACATGGAGAAAAATGGGCTTTGCGCTTTTGAAAAATTATGCGAATTTGGCGGTGAGCCTTTCTCTGCGTCCATCTGAAAAATGCAAGCTTGGCAGTTGGCGCACAAACAGTGGATGTGTGTGTGTGTGTGTGTGTGTGTGTGTGTGTGTGTGTGTGTGTGTGTGTGTGTGTGTGTGTGTGTGTGTGTGTGTGTGTGTGTGTGTGTGTGTGTGTGTGTGTGTGTTTGTGTGTGTGTGTGTGTGTGTGTGTGTGTGGGAGGGGGTTACTAGTTACACACGCAGGAAGACAGGAGTTGCCCCATTAAACAGCTCAGCAATGGATGTTAAATACCATTCAGTCAGTTTGTTTGGCATATTCATAAATGTTTATAGTGCCAATCACATAGACGTTTGGCGCACGCATGCATTCATGTTCAATCCAGTAGGCCTAATATATGTTAGAGTAGCCTACATGTTTATTATAGACTCCCTGCCTTATTTCTTAAAGGGTTGTGAAGGATATTAATCAAAAGTTTGAGATCTGATGATCCCTGAAAGATAAGATGGCTTATTAGGTGTATACGGTATGCAACTCATTTCATACGTCCAAAAATACCCCGTAATGGATATTATAAACACAATTGACATGCAAGTGTGGGGAGCGCTTTGTGTTGTAGCTGCTGTACAACTTTCCCTCCCCTTGCTGTGGTCAAGGGGAGAGCTAAATGAGGAGGTTCACGCCCGCAAACAAACATCTGCATCCTGAGTTGTTTATGTTTTCTCTATTTGTCTGTGTGAGTTGGGGGGGGGGGGGGGGGGGTTGTCAGAAGACAGAGCAGTTTGATTGAAGCACAGGAGAATGTGTCCCTCCTGCTGTGCGAGGGAGCAGCCTTTGTGTTCGTGTGATTCCTACACTTGTCAGTTTTGTGTAACTGCAGTGTGTGAGCGGTGGGTGAGGCTATCAACGTGGAGCTCTGTGTGTGTGTGTTTGTGTATGTGTGCGAGTGTGTGTGTGTGATGCACTGATTAAACACAACAAAATGACAGCCATGAGCTCTTCAGCGACAGACTTGTGTCTTGTTGCAGTTTGTTCGCCGTGCGCTGCGCGTCACTGACGACGGGGTTCTGTTCAGTCAGAGAGATCTGCATTCCATTTCCTTTTGTTTGTTGAGTTGAGGTTGTTTTTTTCCACACACAGACACACACATGTGTGCGCGTTGTTTTCACGGTATGATCAGTAATTATCTTGGCTGTGCTATCCCCTTTAACGGCCTAGAGAGAGTTATAGACCTGTATTGTTTGGTTGGAACAGAAATAATTCACCACTAGGTTTCTATTTATGCGGCGCAATTTTTTTTATGTGTGTGTGTGTGTGTGTGTGTGTGTGTGTGTGTGTGTGTGTGTGTGTGTGTGTGTGTGTGTGTGTGTGTGTGTGTGTGTGTCTGTGTCTGTGTTTGAGATGTTTTCAGAAAAATAAACAAATTAAAAGTTACAAAACATTTATGGTGGGACTGGATCCACCCCCCTCCTTTGTCTTTCCCTGGTTGGAGCTGGTGTCTGTCTGTCTGTCTGTCTGTCTGTCTGTCTGTCTGTCTGTCTGTCTGTCTGTCTGTCTGTCTGTCTGTCTGTCTGTCATGTTAGCAGGCAGACAGACGCCCCCACCCCCCGTCTGGCCCGGCCCCTCCCCCCGGTGTTGATGCCGCCGGGTACTGAGAGTGGTCCTGACGGATGGTAATGCTCGCGGTAATGACTGATAATGGTGTGTCAGAGTGTGGGGACGGACGGATGTGAGGTGGGGGGGGGGGGGGCGATGGAGGCCAGGAAGCATCAGGAGGGTGGAGGGGGAGAAGGTGGAGCAGCCGTTATGAAGACCTCAGTGGTGGAGGAGGGATGACCAGAATACACTCCAGCAGCTGTGCTGCCTCCTCCGTCAGCACCACACAGTAGCGCACGCACACGTAGACACACACATAACACGAGGACAAACACACACACACACATGTAGACACACACACATAACACAATGACAAACACACACACATACATAACACGAGCACACACACGCGTAATACAAGCACACACACAAACACACACACACACACACACACACACATACATTACGCATGCAGAAACACACAAACACACAAAACACAAGCACACACACACACAAACATAAGACGAGCAAACGCACACACACACACAGACACGTACACACACAACGCAAGCATACACATGCACACACACACAAGCACAAACACACTCATCCAAACACATATGCATGTGATTGTTTACACACACACATAACAAAAGCACACAAACACAAATAACACAAGCACACACACATAACACTCATACAAGCAGGCATGCACACACACACGCACAGTGATTGATCCCTTTGAACATGAGTTCAATAGGTCAACATTCACAGGCATATCATCATGGGCAGAATTCATTATCGTATTCAGATGAATCAAACATAAGTACATTAAATCACATCCAAAGATCACCCAACATCCCAGTCACATTCTGCTAGGTTTCAGCTGAATCTCACCTCCCCCCCACACACCAAATGAACTGAATCACTAAGTAACACTGACGCCAACACAAGGCTAACCCTAACCCTAACCCCACACTCAGCAAATGAACTGAATAACTAAGTAACACATACACAAACACAAGGCTAACCCTTACCTAACCCCACACACACCAAATGAACTGAATCACTAAGGAACACAGGCGCAAACACAAGGCTCTGTGTGTCCTTCATTTATTAATCACGGCAATCAGATCATTTAGCTCATTATTTGGGTTTGTATTGACTAACCTGTTGTTATTGTTAGATTTGTTGATATTGCTGTTATTGTTATTATTGTTGTTTATGTTGTTGTTGTTGTAGTTTTTAAAACTGTGCTTTGTAAACCTGGAACCAATTGGGGTAATAATGACTGGTATCAAGCCTTCCCTGGCAACCCTACCTTATAGCAACTGGTAATCACACACACACACATGCACGCTGGCAGGCAGGCACGCAAAAACCACGCAAACATCCAGACACACACACACACACACGCACTCACCAGGCCACCCGACTAGGTCTGAGGAGTATTTATAATTGACTTTATGCTCTTACAACACAGGGGAAACTCACTCCCTCTCTCTGTCTGTCTTCTACTCTCTCTCTTTCTCTCTGAATAGCATTCTAGGTCTCACTCAGATACACACACACGCACGCACACACACACACACACACACACACACACACACACACACACACACACACACGAGCGGCCCAGTCCAGTCAGTTTAATCATGCATATTAACTCCACATGCTGAAGCCATTTACAGTGTTGTGTTAACCCCAACCTGTGTGTTTACTGACCAGGCTAACATTACCCTATCCCCCCCCCCTCCACACGCACACACAAATGCACACACACACACACGCACCAACCCATACACACACACGCACCCACACATACACACACACACACACACACACACACACACACACACACACACACACACACTGACACATACACATACACACACACACATCGACATTTGCACACAGTTTAAACCTCCAATGAGTTTGAACAGAGTGAAGAAGATGATGATGAGGATGAAAACGTTTCAGCAAATTAAACTCTGTAATGATGATTGGGCTTGTTGTCAGAATCGCTCTTTAAGTAGAGTTGAGGAACACAACATCCCTAATCCTGACTTAACCTCTACCCTACCCCCCCAACCGTAACCCTGATTTAACCTCGACCCTAACCTCCTTAACCCTAACCCTAACTTAACCTCTACCCTAACCCCCTTAACCATAACCGTGACTTGACCTCCACCCTACCCCCCCCGAGCCATTACCTTGACTTAACCACTTCCCTAACCCCCTTAACCCTAACCCTGACTTAACCTCTACCCTAACCCCATTAAACCTAACCCCGACTTAACCTCTACCCTAACCCCCCCTTAACCCTTACCTTGACTTAACCTCTACCCTAACCCCCTTAACACATACCTTGACTTGACCTCTACCCTTAACCCCCCCAACCCTGACTTAACCTATACCCTAACACCCTTAACTGTAACCATGACTTAACCTCTACCCCAACCACCTTAACCCTAACCTTGACTTAATCTCTACCCTAACCACCTTAACCCTAACCTTGACTTAACCTCTGCCCTAACCACCTTAACCCCAACCTTGACTTAACATCTGCCCTAACCACCTTAACCCTAACCTTGACTTAACCTCTACCCTTAACCCCCCCAACCCTGACTTAACCTATACCCTAACACCCTTAACTGTAACCATGACTTAACCTCTACCCCAACCACCTTAACCCTAACCTTGACTTAATCTCTACCCTAACCACCTTAACCCTAACCTTGACTTAACCTCTGCCCTAACCACCTTAACCCCAACCTTGACTTAACATCTGCCCTAACCACCTTAACCCTAACCTTAACTAAACCTCTGGCCTAACCTCTCTCTCACATCTGGAAGCCTTGGAGCAGAGAACCCCGCCCCGGTCCAGCAGACTCCTGAGTGAAAGCCAGCGCCGGCCACCGTGGCACCCATGGGTGACGACGACAGGGAGGCCGTGCCGTTAGAGGGAAGCATCGGCACGCTCTACCAGCACCCTGCTGATCCATCGACCGCTCTCCAGCATCCAGTCCCGGGTCGCGCCGCGGTGGATCACCTCCTGACCCGTTCACCGGGGTTCCTCGTGGGGATTACCTGGTCTTGGCAGGTAGTTCACGGCCAAGGGGACACAGGCTGAAGTGGATCTGGAGCCCCTTCCCCAGTCTGCGACTGGGCCTTCTGCTCCGGGGGTCTCCCAATCGCTGAATGTAGGCCTGGACTAGCAACCGACAGGCCCCTTATTTGTCACTGTGTGGATTCTGTGCTTGTGACGGACCTTTTCTCTGCGGCAGTTCACTGGATGAGGGGTGGCCTCCCTTGACCATAGCCGGGGGGATCTATGGTTTGGGAATCAGGCAGTGGAATCGAGCAGAACACACGTTCATTTTCAACACCCGGAACCAAGATGGACGCTCAGTGAGGAAGGCCGCGTGCGCGAGCAAGTCGTCTTCCTCCTGGAGCCAGGGAAGGAAAAGTGGTTCTGTAGAAAGTTTGAAAATCAATAAGCTCCATCTCTCCTGTTCTACTCTTGAAAGCGTGAATCATGTGAACAGCGAAAGGGGAGACGTCCTCACTTTATGATGTCTTTAAAAAGACAGCGGCAGCAGCCGCCCGTAACGGAGGCGAGCCGAGCAGGAAGCAGCTGCGGCGGTGACACGGGTTCACGCCGTGCTGCGCCGCGCGGCGCCGCTGTGGGATGGAGGCTGGCTGCGGGCGGAGCGGCGGTAACAAGCAGAGTGCAGCTCCTCCGTCCTGCTGGCTGTGGAGCCCCAGGCACAGGGCCTATATATATACCCCTGATGCTGCCTGCTGAGGGAACCTCGCGTGGACTCGGTCAGGGTGGAGGGGAGGGGGTGGAGGTGAGGCAGGTATAGAAGGGAGGCTTGTGTTATCTTCTCCCTGTGTGGCGCGTGGAGGAGAGGCAGCAACTTAATGATGGGCTATAGTGTGCCGGGTTGGTTGATCTTCACCTCTTTTATCAACCCCAACACCTACACCCAAAGCTTGTTCACCCGCAGCCCCCCCTCCCCCCCACACACAAACACACACACACACACACACACACACACACACACACACACACACACACACACACACACAATCACATGTTATGCACACATTCACACATGCATCTGGAGACATACTCACACACCTTGACATGTGAAAGCAGCGCTCAGTTCACCTCTTGAGGAAAATGAGGCCCAGGAGCTTTCTGGTCGGAAAGTGTTCAACCATTTTAACAGCTCCCAGCGTGTGTGGTTGTGTGTGTGGGTGTGTGTGCGGTTGTGTGCGTGTGGTCTGTTTGTGTGTGTTTGCCTAGCTCACCGCTCTTTGGTTGTGTGCGAAGGTGTCAAAATCATTACAATTAAAATTGTGGTATAGCTTCTCATATCACGTGTATTCATGTAACATCCACATAACGCCTCTGGTGATCACCCCATTCCGTTCAATTAACCACTATTTAAGAAGCTTTTATCATATTCTTTGAAGCAATTTATTTGATGAACATTGAGATGGTTCAAGTCCTGTTGTGAAGTTAAAGCTTCTCAATGTATCTTCACTGAGGGAACGGTTGGATGGAAGGCTTCCTGGTGTGAAGTCCACAGGGAAGAAGATGTTGTTTGGGTTACTGAGAACCAGCGGTGTGTGTGTTTGGCTGGGGGGGGGGGGGGGGGGGGGGGGGGGGGGGATTTTTTTGTGTGTGTTTATGTATGCTTTGTGTGTGTGTGTGTGTGTGTGTGTGTGTGTGTGTGTGTGTGTGTGTGTGTCCCGGTCTGTGTGTGTGTGTGTGCGTGTGTGTGTGTGCTCGTGTGTGTGTGTGTGTGTGTGTGTGTGTGTGTGTGTGTGTGTGTGAATGTGTGCGTGTGTGTGTCCGTGCGTGCGTGTGTGTCTGTGTGTGTGTGTGTGTGTGTGTGTGTGTGTGTGTGTGTGTGTGTGTGTGCTTGTGTGTGTGCGTATGTGTGTGCGCGTGTGCGTGCGTGTGTGTGAGCCACATGTGCCTCTGCTACTGACAAACTAGAGCCAGCCGGTGCCGGGGGGGGGGGTGCAGGCATGTGACCAGTGGACATGACCTCCTGCGTGGCTCCTCCTCTGCCCTCTGGCTCCTCCCACTCCCTCAGGGCTCTCAGCTCCCAGTACCTTTTATGTCCTTTTCATTATTTTCTTGCTTTGCACCCTTGGTGGTCAGGTGACAGTTCTTTCCTCTTCTCTTCTACACTAAACAGACGCACACACACAATCACACAAAATCCCACTCAGACACACAGATTCTCACACATACATACACACCATCACACACACACACACACACAAACACACACA
>NC_044054.1:15480918-15483418 GCF_902167405.1 Gadus morhua | reverse complement strand
TCTGCGTCTGGGTCCTACCTGCCTGCCTGCACCCGCAACTCCAAACAGATCTGTTTGGAGTTGCGTTAAGTAACAAACACAACGAGGAACAGCTGAGACACATTAGGGAAGGGAACAGTAATCAACACAGGAGGGAAACACAGGGAAACACACCAAAACACAACAGACCATGACAGATAGATAGATAGATAGATAGATAGATAGATGTGTCAGGTGAACCGTATTCTGATGTAACGGGTTGTAACTTATCCATTGTATAATAGATGCATGACCCATTCTGTACTATGCAGACGAATGGTTCTGGCTGGTTATTTATTTTGCATTAATGTTATTTAAATATTGATGGTCTATTGAGTCAGTGTGAATGAGTGAATCAAAACGGTCCATTCGTTCAAATGGGTTATAAAGACATGTACATTAACTTTGGCAGGAGAGGATTTCACATTTCTCTATGAAATCCCCCCACTGCTCAGCTATTCAGAACGTTGAGTATTACTTTAACCTACTTTAACTGTACTTTGAAAGTTCCTTAACTTTATCCAACCAACCGTTGGCTCAGCCGACTGACAGCCAATCAGAAGCCACTCAGTAGTTTAGAGATGGTTTTAAAGCAATCCACTGATTTACCTGACAGCTGCTGCTGCTGAGCTCCTCCACCCTGCTCCTCCACCCTGCTCCACCACCACCCTGCTCCACCACCACCCTGCTCCTCCACCCTGCTCCACCACCACCCTGCTCCTCCACCCTGCTCCACCACCACCCTGCTCCACCACCACCCTGCTCCTCCACCCTGCTCCACCACCACCCTGCTCCACCACCACCCTGCTCCACCACCCTGCTCCACCACCACCCTGCTCCTCCACCACCCTGCTCCACCACCACCCTGCTCCTCCACCCTGCTCCACCACCACCCTGCTCCACCACCACCCTGCTCCACCACCACCCTGCTCCTCCACCCTGCTCCACCACCACCCTGCTCCTCCACCCTGCTCCACCACCACCCTGCTCCACCACCACCCTGCTCCTCCACCCTGCTCCACCACCACCCTGCTCCTCCACCCTGCTCCACCACCACCCTGCTCCACCACCGCCCTAACCCCACCACACTAACCCCACCACCACCCTAACCCCACACCCTCCCTAACCCACCACCACCCTGCTACACCACCACTCTAACCCCACCCCCTAACCCCACCCCCCTAACCCCACCACCACCCTAACTCCAGCCCCCTAACCCCACCACCACCCTAACCCCACCCCCCTAACCCCACCACCACCCTAACCCCACCACCACACTAACCCCACCACCACACTAACCCCACCCCCCTAACCCCACCACCACACTAACCCCACCACCACACTAACCCCACCCCCTAACCCCACCCCCCTAACCCCACCACCACACTAACCCCACCACCACAGGACCTATCCTTACACTAATAACACACAGTGTGTGTGCCGCGCTCCTGGTCCTTGGTGGTCCGAACGCTCCCTTTTCCTGGACACCCCCACAAGCACGTCTTCATCGTTAAGTAACTATGAACCCCTCTCCCCCCACCCGCTCTCTGATGAACAGAGGGGGAGTTCCTCTCATCAGACAACATGATGCTGGACTGACAGGACCACAATCAAATGATCGGAATGAATGAGAGATGGAGAGAGGGCAACAGAGAATGACAGCAGGAGAAAGATAATGCTAGAGAGGGTGAAAATATGTGAAAGAGAGGGACAGAGAGACAGAAAAAGTGGAAGATGGAGAGAAAGGGAGAGGGAGGAGGAGGGGGAGACAGCCTCAATGTAAGCAGCATATTTGAGAAGTAAAAGTGACAAAGGGTATATATGAACATTAAAGATTCAAGACTCAAATTCAACTCTCCCCTATCTCTCTATCCCTCTTTTTTCTCACTCTCTCCTCTCTCTCTCTCTCTCTCTCTCTCTCTCTCTCTCTCTCTCTCTCTCTCTCTCTCTCTCTCCCCTCTCTCTCTCTCTCTCTCCTCTCTCTCTCTCCTCTCTCTCTCTCCTCTCTCTCTCCCCTCTCTCTCTCTCTCTCTCTCCTCTCTCTCTCTCCTCTCTCTCTCGGTCTCTCGCCCTCTCCCCACTCTCTCTCTCTCGGTCTCTCTCTCTCTCTCGGTCTCTCGCCCTCTCCCCACTCTCTCTCTCTCTCTCTCTCTCTCTCTCTCTCTCTCTCTCTCTCTCTCTCTCTCTCTCTCTCTCTCTCTCTCTCTCTCTCTCTCTCCCTCTCTGGAGTGATGGTGGTGGCTGTGAGGCCAGCTCCACAGTGCTCCATCCATCAGAGAGGTGGTGTTGGCTGACCCCCGCCCCAGAGCGAGCCAGCTCCGCTGAGCCCCCCAGCCCTCTGCAGCTGCCCAGGAACGGCTTCCTTCCAGAGCAGCCCTGAGTCGTCCGACCCCTAGGAAAAAATGAAAGAGCCAGAAGTTTCTTCCTCTATTTCTGGGGCCAGGCGTAAACAAAAGCATTCTTCACATCGCATGCTGCTGGC
>NC_044054.1:15468418-15470918 GCF_902167405.1 Gadus morhua | reverse complement strand
AGGTGTAATTACATTGACGATGGGGAGCTGTTAACCCATCAGAATCACACGGGCCACCAAAGTGACGCTGACAGACTCCACCGGCTGCACAGTAAATGGAAACGCACAGATGAATGTACGTGATAAACAGAGCTGGAACTTACACAACGTAGCAAGCTATAAAATGTTTGTGTGTTTCCAACACTCCAGTCCCGGTCCAGCTGCGGAACTATTTGCATGGAAGGAGCGAAATAAATGATAAACAAAAAAACAAATCCTAATCTGTAATAATCGTACTGTTAACTAATAACTGGCACTTGTAGAAATGCAACGTCCCAGGCTATGAGGTTATTCTGAGTAACGTCTGGGCTCTGGTTATCCTCACCAGTCTTTCCTTCTCTTGTGTGTGTATCACTGCCGTGCTGATATTCAGGCTACAGCACTCCCTCTCGTGTGATATTAGTTATCCGCTCACTAGCTGAGTCTACTACCCGTGCCCTGGTAAAGAAGAAACAAACCCATAGTTAGAGTTATGAGCGACACCTGGGCTGTTTCGATTCAGACACCTCTTCTGTGTGAGTCCTCTCTGGTCAGTCTGCTGTGTGAGTCCTCTCTGGTCAGTCTGCTGTGTGAGTCCTCTCTGAACAGTCTGCTGTGTGAGTCCTCTCTGGTCAGTCTGCTGTGTGAGTCCTCTCTGGTCAGTCTGCTGTGTGAGTCCTCTCTGGTCAGTCTGCTGTGTGAGTCCTCTCTGGTCAGTCTGCTGTGTGAGTCCTCTCTGGTCAGTCTGCTGTGTGAGTCCTCTCTGGTCAGTCTGCTGTGTGAGTCCTCTCTGGTCAGTCTGCTGTGTGAGTCCTGTGACTCTGTGCAGCCTTGCTGTCCTGTACCAGGCAGAGATAAAAGGCTTTATGAACTATCATAAAACAATAAGACAATGTGATGGGCCAATGTATGGCAAAGAGAGGAGGTTCGGTTTTTTAACCTAAGCCCCTCAGCCTGAAGAGCTCTCCACTCAGATGTTGATATCAAAGTACTAAGAATGGTCTGGTGCTCACAATTACTGCCTTGATATTGAATGTACTTTAAAATGGAAGCACAACTGTGTCTAGCATGGGCTTGTTTGATGATGTTGATCGGTTTGTGTTTTGTTTTTCATGTTGTCACGTCTCCCCCCGAGCCTCTCTCTCTTTCCCTCTCTGTCTCTCCCTGTCTTTCTCTCCCTTTCACTCTCTCTCTCCTGGTGTTTCCTCAATGTCCCCATGCTCTGGATGCAATGAGACATCGACACAGCCTCACAGACAAGAAATAACTTTATTTAAATATAGTGAGAGGCAAAACTTCACACTTTAAAATACTAATAAAAGAAAATTAAGATTATCATCTTTACAGTAGTATCCTCTGTACTCGGTACGTGTGTTTGTGTGTGTGTGTGTATGTGTGTGTGTGTGTGTGTGTGTGTGTGTGTTTGTGTGTGTGTGTGTGTGTGTGTGTGTGTGTGTGTGTGTGTGTGTGTGTGTGTGTGTATGTGTGTGTGTGTGTGTGTAGTTGTGTGTGTGTGTGTGTGTGTGTGTGTGTGTGTGTGTGTGTGTGTGTGTGTGTGTGTGTGTGTGTGTGTGTGTGTGTGCGATGGGTGCAAGGCGGTCTCCTGCTGTGCGTCGTGTAGACATTGTAACCGGATACAGCTCTATTCCCTGATGTCGGACTGAAGTGCATCAGAACACGATTCCTTTTATCGACAAGCCTTTACAAAAAAAAGATTCCTCTTCCAGGGGAACATCATGATGAATGGGGGCCGCGTTCATCACACAGACGCCTACAAAACATGCACGCATTCACACTCAAACACACCAAAAAGTGGTCTCCAGACCCGCCTCTTTAGATTCAATAAATAGACAGGGCAGTTCTACAAAGGAAGGCATTAGAGAGGTTAAATCATAGAGGAACAAGTGAATCTCAGACGCATCGAGTATTAGTAGCACTTGATATACAGGGGATCCGAGAATGAAGAGTCAGGTTATTGGGGAAGCAAGGAGAGAGGGAGAGAGAGAGAGAGAGAGAGAGAGAGGGTGAGAGGGAGAGAGAGAGAGGGTGAGAGGGAGGAGAGAGAGAGAGAGAGAGAGAGAGAGAGAGAGAGAGAGAGAGAGAGAGAGAGAGAGAGAGAGAGAGAGAGAGAGAGAGAGATAGAGAGAGATAGAGAGAGAGAGAGAGAGAGAGAGTAGAGAGGGAGAGAGAGAGAGAGAGAGAGAGAGAGAGAGAGTGAGAGAGAGAGGGTGAGAGGGAGAGTGATGGAGTGCCATTGAAGGAAAAGCATTTTGATCAGAACAATCAGGATCAAGATCCCCTTTGCAGCAATGACACAGACAATGGAGAGGAGAAATAAAACCTAAAATGTTTGAACTTAAAATCAGGTAACTGCATCTTGGTTGATAGAATAAGTTATCGTCGACTTTTCTCTCTCTTTCCCCATGAATACAAAAAGCACAGGAGAGACCATCAAGTTCAACATTGTGGTTGTTCAACAGTT